>NC_088181.1:7184135-7524680 GCF_028769735.1 Zonotrichia leucophrys gambelii
CTGGGATGTCCAGAAGTGCTCCCTGGGGAAGTGGAAATCAGACAGAACATCTCAGCAGCCTTCTCCAGATTGTCATCTTCTCACACAACTGAGCTCTGCCAAATTTTCCCCACTTCTCGACTAGCAAGGAGGGGACATCAGTGTCCCATCAGCACAGGCTGGGCTGTGCCCTCCCTGGTGATGACCACCGAGGGACACCTTTCCTGAGCATCAGTGTCCCTGCAGGAGCAGAGGTAGGTCAGCCACTGCTGAGCTTGATGGGGTGAGCAGAGATCCTCCCTGTCCCCTGTGAATGTATCACAGATGTTGATGAGCCCATCACATGCCCCCAGTACCCCCTAAGAATAAACCAGTCTGCTCTGTGCCCTGGGGCCCTGACACTGCCACACCCATGGATCTTCAAAAAAAAACCCGTTTGGGAGCACAGGAGGGTGCACCCATGGGTCACAGAGAGGTGCTCACCCTTCCTCCCACAGCTGGGCTCTGCCCATGCCTGTTCCCCCAGGGATGCCCACAAAAGGGATGATCCCTTGGCCATAGCACCCAGTCCTGCTCTGCAGGGTCCTGCCAGGGGTTTGGAGCAGGTCAGCTTCTCCCTGCCCATCCCAGGGCACCAGCTGGGCCTGAATTTCCAGCTTGGGCAGAACAAGTTCCTGGGTGGCTGCACTTGGAGCTGGCACAGTGCCGAGATGCCAGCTTGCCTGACCAGTGCTGTGAGCATGGGGGGGGCCTGTGGGAATGGTGGTGGGGCTCAGCCAGGCATGCCATGGGCTGGGCCAGGCTTCCTGCTGCTGTCTGCAGGACAGGAGTTGCTAGAGGGGTCATCTCCTCAGGCCCCAGAATGTCAGCAGTCAAATGTATCTGTTCCAGCTCCTGACCCAGACCTGCTGCCCTGGAGCATCTTCCCCTCCCTTGTTCTCTCGGGGGAGTGGAGTTAAGACCCTGTGGGATGGCAAGAGCAAGCATCCAAGCTCATTGTAATGAGTTCTCTCCCCCATGTCCCTCTCCTTGGAGCCAGGGAAGTGACGCTGGGGAGGAACTTGGCTTCTCTTGTTTGTTATTACAGGATAAAATTACCCTTTAAAGCAGAGCCAGTGCTGTCAGGGCTGCATACCATCCGGGAACATCGCTCCTTCCAGCGGCTCCACACACTTCTGGCTATTGTGCTTGCACAGAGCCAGCCCAGCCCTGGTCACAGCAAGGGGGACACAGGTGGGGGGATCCAAAAAGAAGCTTCCAGGCTCTTTTCCCACCCTGGGAAGTTTGGGAGCATAGGGAAAAGGCCTCTATGTGAAGAGGAGAGCTTTTGTGACTCTGGGATGTGTGGAAAAGAGGAGCAGAAAGCAAGGGCTGGGAGCAGTGAAAGGGAAGGGGGAGCTGGATGTCACTGGGATGTTTTGGGGTTTCTCTTATCTCCTGGGATGCTCACTCTGGCTCAGCTGGGGACCCTGTGGTAGGGCAGCCTGCTGCTTGCTGCTGTGTGCAGGCTGGGCAGTGGCGAGCAGCTGGCACCCATCTCACCACACATCTCACCGCCCTACAAGCCCAGTGGCAGCTCAGCATCTCCAGGCAGTGTGAGCTGGGAAGAAGGCTGGCTTCTCCTTCAAGCTCCAGCCTCTGTCTGTGGGGGTCTCAAATCCAGGGGATCCCTCTCTCCTGTGAGCTGGATCCCCAGGAGACACCCAGCACCCCGAGGCTTTGGAGGACATGGGCTTTCCTTAGCAGCAACCTGGCCACCTCTGGAAGTGTCTGGGAGCTCGCTCAGGGTTTGACTGCCCCATGCTGAGCCATGACGTGCCCGTGGGGTGGAGGGGAAGGAAGCTGGCCCGGTGGAGCCGAGCCAGGGAGAGCTTCCTGCAGGGAGCTGCAGCCTCCAGTGCCTCCCGTGCTGCCGCAGGATGGAAGGAGGAAAGAGACTGTGCGAGCCCGAGCGGGATGGAAGGCAGGAGGAGAGCTATGAGAGCCCGAGCGGGATGGAAGGCAGGAGGAGAGCTATGAGAGCCCGAGCGGGATGGAAAGCAATAGGAGAGCTGTGAGAGCCCGAGCGGGATGGAAGGCAGGAGAGCTGTGCGAGCCCGAGCGGGATAGAAAGCAGGAGGAGAGCTGTGTGAGCCCGAGCGGGATGGAAGGCAGGAGGAGAGCTGTGAGAGCCAGAGCGGGATGGAAAGCAGGAGGAGAGCTATGAGAGCCCGAGCGGATGAAGCAGGAGAGCGTGACCCCGAGCGGGATGAAAGCAGGAGGAGAGCTGTGTGAGCCCGAGCGGGATGGAAGGCAGGAGGGGCTGGAGAGGGGGAAGGAGGAGAGCTGTGCGAGCCCGAGCGGGATAGAAAGCAGGAGGAGAGCTGTGAGAGCCAGAGCGGGATGGAAAGCAGGAGGAGAGCTGTGAGAGCCCTTTGCAGCCGCTCCCCAGCCTGGCATCCGCCGGCTCGGAGCCGCTCAGGAGGCGAACGCCAGCTGGGCCCTGACACCGCCACCTCAGCCCTCAGCGGGGTGTCGAGGGAAGCCTGACTCATCCCCAGCAGGAGAATCTGAGACTTGCAGATGTAAACAGAGCTGGCCCTCGCATGCCAGGACATGTGACAGATACAGGAGAGACCTGCTGGAGCCGCAGCCTGGGGCTGGTGGCATTCACACATGTGTTAGAGGCATGAACAAGAGCTGGAACGGGCCCTGCTCAGGAACATCACTTGGGTGGGGAGGATGTGGCAGGATCCCTGCTATCAGCCTATCCTCCCTCTGCTACCCCTACCCCATTGGCAGCTTTTAGCAGCTCGTTTTAGTCCTGGTCTTTCTGTTTGACTGCCACTGCTTTCCTCCAGGGACACCTTTCCCAGTACAAATCCATTTGGGCCAGCAGCTCAGGAGAGGTACAATAGCTGCAGGATGACCAGGGCAATGGTGGCCTCACCACCTCTGGAAGTATTAAAAAAAAGTATGGATGGGACATCTGAGGGATGTGGTTTAATGGTGGGCTTGACAGTGTGGGGTTAATGGACTTGATGATCTTAAAGGTTTTTTCCAATCTTAATTTTTCCATGAGAGCAAAACTCCTGAGATGCCACCCCACAGTACCAGCTTCAGAAGCAGAGTGCAGCCTGTGGTGTCAGGCGGTCTCCCTGCATGTTGTGCTGGGATGGAGAGAGCATGGAAATGCCAGTCTGGGAGCACAGAGGCTCCACAAGTGCCTGTTCCATCTCAGGAGCAGGAATCACTCAGAAACCTCACAGTTATTCAACACACTCTCCAGCACGTGATTTCCCTTGGGTTTAGATGTGCCATGCTGTGGGCTCCAGGCTGGGAGAGCTGCAGGCCAGTGGGGAGAGGAGATATCACAGCCACTTCCTATCCTTGCTTACCCTGCACAGCCGGTTTCATTTCCTTAATCCCCATCCCAGCATTTTCTTTGTTGTTTTCTTTGGAGGGGAGGGAGCTTTGCTGGAGGCTGCTGCTCACTGCAGTGCAGGAAGCACTTTCACACTCTGGGAGACCAGCGTGGACTGGTCTGTTCCCAGTGGGCTCACTCTGCTCTTGGGTGCACCAGATGCTGCTCACGGGGGGACAGGGACCCCACCTCAGCAGTGGAGCACATCAGAGTGTGTGTGGGATCCCCTGCCCTGCTTGGGAGGACTATATTTACATGCATTTGCATACAGCTCTGCCAGATTTGCAGACTCAGCCCTGCTAAAACACCTTGTGCTCCAAACGGCCTTTTGCTCTCACATCCTTACATCACCAGCTTTGGGGCAATGTGTTCCTACCTCAGCCAAGCTTTGCTTCACCTGGTTTAATGTTGAGTCCTCAAGGCTGCAGACACCTCAGCTGTGCCATTGCCCAGCTGTGCCAGTTGCCCTGCCACTGGCTATGTCTGCTGGGCTGGGCTGGTTTTGGGCTTGCCCACAAGCTCAGCCTTCCTGCTCAGTGTTGGACAACAGCAAGGGACTGCAGGAATCTTGTGAATCATGGATACTTTTGGAGTGATCCTGTGGGTGTGTGTGAGAGCTGGTTCCTGCTGTGCTGAGATGGGCATGGCTGCCAGCTTGCAGGAGGAGGAGTGGTCCCAGGGGCTGTTCAGCACCCCAGGCTGAGCTGGGACAGCAGTTGGAGATGCTGCCAGCAACTTTCCTGGGGTGGAGAAGGGAGTTAGGAGGTGGGGACAGCTGGTTGGTGGCCAGAGAGTCTGGACCAGTGCTGTTCTGCAGCTCCTTACCCTCCTGGCCCATGCTGGGGCTGAACCTGATGAAGTCACAGTCTGGATGTCCTGGCTTTGCTGCAAAGCCCTGACCTGGACTCCAGATTTCTGGCCAAAGTCTGGGAGAGCTGACCAGCACCCATTGCTGGCCAACACTGAGTGGGTTTGCAGCCACTCTGGGGGTATCCTATCTTTCCTTTTCCTGGCCCTATGAGCAGGCAAAGTGCTGGGACACACAATTCTGCCCCATGGAAAGGTTCAGGCTGGGTCAGGGCTGCGGCCCAGCCTGCTGCCGTGAGCTGGCCCCGAGTGTGTTGGGGAAGGTTTTCCAGCAGAGCTCAGAGGACCTGCTGGCACAGCCTTTCTGTGCTGCTGGCCAGTTCCCGAGCACGGCCAGGGCTCTGGTGAGTCAGCTGGAGCGGCAGCTCACATTGCTCATGCTGCATCAGTGCTGCCCTGGCTCCTTCATATTTTACCAGGTGGCGTTTTCCAAAAATGCGCAGCTGGAGGGATGGGGAGCTCAGTGCTGGGATGCTGGATGCTGATCTCCAAGGTGGTGGCAGGGATGGTGGCAGGGTTGGTGGCAGGCTCTGTGGAGGCGCCTCAGCTGCTCACAGGGGCGGTGGCTGGGCTCTGAGTGTGCTCAGCATTCGTGGCTGTCCCGGTGCAAGGCTTGGAGCCCCAGCCTGTGTGTGCCTTGCTCCAGCAGGAATGCTGAGCACGCAGCAGCTCCAGCCTGGAGCCAAGGGCTGGCCTCCAGCCCTCCGGAGAGAGGGGAGAGGAAGACATGGCTCCAGGCCCAGCCTGCAGTGAGAAGAGCAATTTGGGCAGAGACCTGTGGTGCGGGGCTGCTCTGACAGCTCAGGCCTTTCTCTGCACCATGGAGTGGCTGCAGGCAGCTGGCACGGCTGCTGCTGAAGCTGCCAGGAGCAGGGGAATGTGCTTGGAGTGGTCTCGGGTCACAGGCTCTGGAAAGGTTGGATCC
Organism: Zonotrichia leucophrys gambelii; assembly: GCF_028769735.1. Lineage (NCBI taxonomy): Eukaryota > Metazoa > Chordata > Aves > Passeriformes > Passerellidae > Zonotrichia > Zonotrichia leucophrys. The sequence continues at coordinate 7,189,310 of NC_088181.1, forward strand.
TGTGCTGGGAGGAGCTCATTAATGCCAGCAGGTTCTCAGACAAAGTGCCCTTGGGCTCAGGGACTCTGTCCTGCACCAATGCCCAGCTTCCCAAGCTGACTGCTGGGAAGGCTCCTTCAGTGACAGGAGCCAGGGGTATCCATATCCATGCTGGGAGGGTTAGCCCAGGAGTATCTGTATCCATAATGAAAGGATTAAACCAGGAGTACCCATGCATAGCCATGCTGGCAAGATTAGCACAGGAGTATCCATATCCATAAAGAAAGGGTTAAACCAAGATTATCTGCATCCATGCTGGGAAGGTTAACCTAGGAGTATCCAAATCCATGCTGGGAGGTTTAACTCCTTCCTGCCAGCAGGCACCATACCTCCATAATTTCAGGAGGGAGTTTTGGAGGGCAGGCAGGCCAGGGGTGCTGCTGGAACTTGGGCAGGAGCCTGTCCTTGTTTTTGTTTGCCAAGCTGGTCCGTGCTGAGCAAGCTCCCAGAGCAGGCAGTGCAGTGTGCCAGCTCTGACCTTGGCACAGGGAGTGCTTGGCTCCCCAGCTCAGCCTGGCAGGGCAGCAGGCTGAGGGGAGGGTGCAGTCCCCTCTCCTGCTGTCTCTGCAGGGCTGCTCCCCAGCAGCAACCAGGAATGGGGCTTAACTTGGGATGGTGGTGCATAGGTAAGTGGAATGTGGTGGTGTGGGTCAGTCTACCCCCAGGCACCCCAAGTTTTTACTGAGAAGGAGGTCAAACCCTGGAACAGACCTCCTGGAGAGGTGGTCAGTGTCCCAAGCATGTCAGTGCCTCAGAGGCATTTGGACAATGCCCTTAACAACATGCTTTAACTTTGTGTCAGACCTAAATTGCTCAGGTACTTGGTCCCAATAATCCTTGGATGTCACTTTCAACTGAAAATTTTCAGTGGTGACACCATGTACAGGGTGTGGGTGGGATCCAGCCCCACACTTGATCCAGGGGGGATGCTGGTCAGGTGGTGACAGAGTGGCACAGTGGTGCTGACCACGCCAAGCACAAGGTGGGTCACCCTGGTAGTACAGGGATGGTGTGGCACTGGACCTGGGTTCAGAATGGATTGAGAGCAGCCCTGAGGAGAAGGGCTTGGGGGTATTGGTTGTGCAAGAAGCTCAACATGACCTGGCCATGTGTGCTGGCAGCCCAGAAAGCCAAACGTACTCTGGGGTCCATCCTCAGCAGAGTGGGCAACTGGCCGAGAGAGGAGATTCTGCCCTTCTGCTCTGCTCTGCTGAGATCCCATCTGCAGCACTGCATTCAGTCTGGGGCCCCAAAATAAGAAGAATGTGAACCTATTTGAGCAAGTCCAGAGGAGGCCATGAAGATGCCCAAAGGTCTGGAGCATCTCTGCTGTGGAGACAGGCTCAGGGAGTAGGGGCAGTTCAGCCTGGAGATGAGAAGGCTCCAGCGAGACCTTGGGGTCCTTTCCAGTACCTAAAAGGGCAGAAGAAGACGTGAAGAGGGACTGTAGACAAGAACACAGAGTGCCAGGACAAGGGGGGTGGCTTTGAAGTAACAGAGGGCAGGATTGGATTGGACATTAGGAAGAAATTCTTCCCTGTGAAGGTGGGGAGGCCCTGGCACAGGCTGTGCAGAGAAGCTGTGGCTGTCCTGTTCCTGGAAGTGTTCAAGGCCAGGTTATGTGAGGCTTGGAGTAACCTGATTTAGTGAAAGGAGTCCCTGCTCATGGCAGGGGGCTGGAACCAGGTGGTCTTTAAGGTCTCTTCCAACCCAAACTATTCTGGGATTCATCAACCACATGGCTTGGTGAATCCACCCTGGCAGCCTCTCCCTGTTGGCCTTTTGGCTTTTCCCTGGTGGCCTCAGGACCTGCTGTCCCTTCTCCCATCTTTGCATCACTTCTCCTTCAGTGCAACCAGGCCAGCCTGGAGAACTGGGCTGGGAGCTGGGACGCCCTGGTTCTCACCGAGCAACCTTGGCAGCAAATGCTCTGCTCCTTGATGTGGCCCCAGGAGAGTGAGAGTGGTGCAATGATCTCCTTGTCACTGATATTGCCCTGCTCCACTGGGCTCCAAGACCTGATGATGGTCTAATTAGTATTTCTGCCTCACAGCGCTGGTGGGAGCACTGCTCAGCCTTGTCCTTGCATGGAGGGTGTCTCACCAGGGCTGCAAAGGCTCCAGTTCCACTTAAAACTGGGTCAACTTGGTAAGATCTAGGACAGGTAGGAGAAAGATGGACTTGGGAGAAAGGAGAGGGGCAGGGTGCAGCCCCCCAACAGGCATGTGTCTTCCTCACCCCTCCACCCTCAGGGATGCTCAGAGGTGCCGGGGTTTAGGAAGTGGACTGACAGCTGTGGAAGCAGCACGGTGTGACTGTGGCATCCCTCGGGTGACAGCCTGCATTTAGACTGCCACTGGCTGGGGAAGCTGGGAGTGCTCATCTGCTGCTTCCCTAGGATGTTGGAAGCTGGTGGGATGGGAAATATGGATCAGTGTCAATGCTCTGCTCCCCCAGAGTGCACTTTCTGACTGGGAGAGGTCAGAGTATGGCTCAGTTGGACGCAGGAGCTGACGGGGGAAAGGAGGGTGAGGTGCTGGGTGTCACAGAGCTGGGAGCAAGGATGTTTGGGTGTTCCCTCTGCCACCGACTGAGTGACTGCACAGCCTTGGTCATGGCACTTCACTGCTGGAATGTGAAACATGCCCGGGGTCCCTCAGAGAGCACTGAAGCCTGGGAGGCTGTGGTGGCCCTTGTGGGGGGACACGGGGGCGGTGAGGGAGGAGGTATTGCTCCGGCCATCGCTTCCCTGGCAAGGGGAGGCTGTGGGCGCTGTGTGCGGCAGGAAGGCCAGCAGCAGCCTGGGGCCGAGCAAGCCGGGCTGCCCCCACTGCCCTCGCCCCGGGGGAGGTGGGATCCTGCTCCGGCTCACGGTGGGGCTTGTGGACCCCGGGAATGCTGACGGGCCGGCGGGTGTGGAACCCCGCGGGCCGGGCGGCGGTGGCGGTGGCGGCGGTGGCGATGGCGGTGTCGGTGTCGGCAGCGGTGTCGCTCGCCTCGGGGAGGGAGGTGCTCCCGTCCATGCAGCTGCCATTGGCGCTGGCTGGGCCGTGGTTTCCTGCCGAAATCACATGGCTCCCGCGTTTCCATGGAGAGAGCCGGGGTGGGCGCTGCCAAGAGCCTGCACGAACTCCCCGCTTGCTCCCGTCCATGGGAGTGGAACAAAGGGGATGCACCGAGCCAGGCCCGCTTTCGCCCCGCGCCTCGCCCCTCGCCTCTCCTGGGACATGTGAGTGCCACCCGCACCTCCGCACCCCGCGGGCACGGGGGGGTCGGGGGGAGCGGGGTCGGTGGCCCTGGCAGGGTTACACCCTTGGGGGGCCACGTCGCCGCAAGCCACCGCCCGCCCGCCCGCCCGCGTCCCCTCTGCCGCCAGCCCCGCTGGGCGCCCCACGCCGCGCTGGGGGCTCCGGGCTGGGCGGGAGGGCAGGGACGGAGACACGGATACGGACACGGACACGGGCTCCGCTCCTCCGCCCCACTGCAGAGCAAAGCGATCCTCCGCGCTCCGGCCGGCACCGTGGCCGGAGCCGCCCGCAGAAGGAGCCGCCTGACAGTGGGGTATCAGGGCGAGCAGCCCCAATGTCACCCCCCGACCCTCTCTGGGACAGATCAGCTTCTCCAGCCGCTCTTTCGCTGCCGGGTTTGGAATGACGCTGGTGGCACAAACCGTGCCCGGCCCCGAATCCCTCGGGACTCCAGGCAGGGGTGCGGGCAGGGGTACGGCAGGCGAAGGAGAAGCTGCCCGTGCCCATATAGGGCCGTGCCCGAGCGCCGGAGCGCTGATCCCGCGGCAGAGGCTGCAGCCATCGCCCCATGGAGCCCCGCGCCCCGGGACCCGCCGGGCTCCCCGGGGACCTGGGTGCACCGTGTCAGCTGGGTGCTGCCTCCTCCTCCCCTCCGGGGCAGCGGCGGGAGGAATGCTCGGGGGAATTAATGACACAGATCTCGCTTTGTTGCTGGCCCGATCCTCCTGTCTCCCAGCCCTTCCCAGCCTGCCAAGAAGTGCTCGGGAAGGCCTCGCACCATTAACCCTTCCCCCGCCGCACCTCCGGCCATCCCAGGGCATGCAAACAGCCTCAGCGGGTTTTGCCCTTGCCGCATTCCCAGAGGAGATTCCCGAGGGCACTGGGAAGTCCTGGGCATCCTATAAACCCCGTATCTCCCGTCTCCTGGCTGGTGGCCTTGCTGCGTCCCCCGGGCAGGGCTGGGACGCGAGGCTGTGACGCCGCGCAAAATCCGGCAGTGCAGGGCTTGTCACCGGCTTGTCACCAGTGGCGTTGCCTCCTCTCGGCTCGCTCGTGAGGATCCCCGGTGCCTTGCCACAGTCCCCTGGGTGGAGAGGAGCTGTGGTGGTGTCTTGGTATCCCTGGCATGGTGGTGGCTGAGTCCCCATGGAGGACATGTCATGATGGGGTTGAGCTTGGAAATGGGGGCGGCAATAGACATGGCAGGGATCGGGGATGTCAATGGGAGCAGCTCAGAGGTGTTGGGGTGCAACCAGGGGATAGCTGTTGATCTGCAGTGGTGAGGACAGGGATATCTCTTCCCAAGGCTTGCTGAGCTCCTGGTCAGAGCGGCTGTTTTGCCCGGGACTCTGCTGGCTGGGTTGCAGCAGGATGCCTGCGATGGGCATTGGACGGGAGGAGTTGGATGGGTGTAGGGTGTCCCCCAGGAATGTCATCAGGCTGGGATCCAGAACGTGCCCGTGGCTGAGGCTCCTGCCATGACACTGACCTAAAGGACAGGACCCTGGGAAACCCATGGCAGGCAGGGAGCAGCTGGCATTCGAGATCCCCTGGGCACAGTGAAGGCAGCCCAAGCGCTGGCTTTGCGTGGGCTGAGGGCAGCGCTGGGCTGGGACGAGCTCCCCGCCGCGTGCTTTGGGGTTATTTATAGGGCTGCCATTTATATCGCTTCTATTTCTGCAGCCGTGTGGGGACTATGCGAGGAAGGAGGGGGGAGGGCTCCAGTCTGCCACCGCCCTGTGCCCAGCCCCTCCAGGAAGGGATGCTGCCACAGCTTGGGGCCAGCCTGGCTGGGGGCAGAGCCTGGCTTGGCACGAGGGCTGGTCCTCCTCCAGCCCTCAGGGCATCCACTTGTGGAGAAAACTCTGCGTTGGGCTCTCAGGATTTTTTGGAGTTGGCTTTGCCAGTTTTAGCAGAAAGTAAAGTCCGAGAAGTCAGCTGTAGCACTGTGGTGGGGGTGACCACCTGCAGCTCCAGGACCAGCTGTCCCAGACCAGGACAGGTCACTTGATCCCTTACTCTGCTTCTTCAAGCTGTGGCTCTGTGGTCTTCTTGCCAAAATTGTCATCTCCTGACTTCTCTCAGGACTCCCCCATGGCCAAGAACTTTTTGGTCCCTCACCAGACTGATTCCATCTCCACAAACCTTTTGGGCCAGCCAAGACTTTTGACACTGACTGAGGCTGATCTATGCCCTTTCCTGTCAGGTTTCCAGCTGTGGTGACATTCCCAGCCACTCAAAGATGTCTGTGGAGTACTTGTCCAAAACAACCTGAAATAGCTTCTTCATCACCTCGGCCTTTGGTGCTGGTGCCACTAAGGCAGCGTTGAATTGGGGATGGTGGCTTCTCCAGGGGTTAGGTGGGCACAGATTCAGTGCTGGTGGTCCCTGGGAGCAGGGAGAGGCTGGAGAGTTTCCCTGGAACTCTGCTGGCAGGATGTGGGATCTATGGGAAGCTGGGCAGGGAAGTGGGAATAACCTGCTGGATTTTTCTGCCTGTGCACAAACTGGCCGTGGCTGTAGGTGTGTGTCCAAGCATGGCTGCCCAGGGAGTGTTTGCATGTTCAGCTGTTGTGGTTGGGGTGGGGATGCCCCAGGCCTGGTACCAGGAAGGCATAAAGGGACATTGCCAAAAAGGGAGCACCTGGGGCATTACACCCACAACATCCCTGCTACAGAGGAGGGATTGAGGCAGCCACCCTGGCAGGTTGAGCTGAGCCAGAGTGGTGAATATGCAGGGAAACCTCCTGAGTTGAAGAGTCACATGGAGATGTCCCCTTCCTTGCACCCACTCCCTATTCCCAGCCCGGAACAGGGACTCATTTAACTCAATTACCACCCTGGCGCTGCTGGCGTGGCTTGTGCCCTTCCTCTGCCCTCCTTTGGCAAGGTGTCCTGAGCTGTCAGGCCCTGCCAAGTGCCTTGCAGGGTGCTGTGAGGTGCTCAGAGGGCACGGCTGATGGCATGTGTCCTTCTCTGGTACCCTCTGCCACTTTTGGAATGCCCAGCCCTGTCTCCTGCCTGCTCCTGGTGGTCTCCCCAAGGGTGATGCCCGGGATGGTGCCATGCCAGGCACCTCACCCATGTGTCAGCTGCCACACAGATCCCCCTGGGACTGCAGGCTGGGGAGAGGCAGAGTCCCCACAAGCAGCACAGCCTGGCTGCCACCCCTCTGCGAGGGAAGCCTGGAAGTCCCTCACTCTGTGTGACACCGGGGAAAGCCCCTCCCGCAGCCGGGGCAGCTTTAGCGTGGCTTTCTCATTAACCTTTAATGAGAACAAACAAGCTGGCATGGCCGTGGCTGCGGGCGCGCTCCTGGCCGTGTGCCGGCCGCGGGCTCCACACGCTGCCAGCCAGGGCAGGCTCTGCTCAGGGAGGGATGGCCGGGGCCGGGGCGGTGCCGCAGTGATGCCATTCCCGGGGGAATCAGCACGGGGTGAAAAGCCGCCGGTGGCCACTGCCCGCGGCAGCCGCCAGGATGGGACTCTGCCCGGCGGTGGGGAGAGCCAGGGGGATGCATCGTGTCCGGGAGAGGTAGGAGACGTGATCTTAGTGCGGCTTCTGGAAGGCTGGGGTGGAGATGGGCTGCTGGCTCCTCATGGCGCTGGCTCTGAGGCTGGCGGGCACCTGGGATGGTTTTTCTTTGGATGCTTCTCAGAGCCAGCCCAGCCTCACCTCCAGCTGCTCTCTCAATGTGGCTGATGCTGTGCTTGAGGGTGGCCTGGGTCACAGCATTCTCTGGTGACACTGCTGCAACCTCAGCTCTGCAGGCCTGACTGTGGCTGGCTCCAGAGTCACCTGTGGGTGCCCACAGTGGGGCAGCCATGCCACCATACGTGGGAACCCCTGACGCTTCTTGTCCCCTACGGGACCTGCTCTGTGCTGGGGAAGCAATCCCACGACAGGCTCATTCTCTAGGGGAGGGGTTAACTTTGTGGGAGGACCTCCTATCTACAAGGACCCCCAAGACTCTGTCTCAGTGCTTTTCCTCCTGAACCTGTCCTGACCTTGCTCTAAAATCAGCAGCAAACAGGAAAGGAGCCTGGGAGGGAGGTGTTTCTTCCTGCTCCAGTGACGTGGTGAGGGGCAGCTGATCCCAGCCTGGACAGAGCTGGCTGCTCCAGCCTTTGTCTGACCTGGAGGGGGGTTGCAGTCTTGGGTATTCCCAGGACCAGGGCTGAAGCATGGTGACATCTGTGCCACAGAGTCTCCTGGTTGTTTAGGGCACTAAACAGGGAGCGGTGGGCCTGAGAGCTGCTGCTGGCTGCTGGCATTGGCATGGAGGGCAGGTGGGTCTGCCACACTGCGCTGTGGGAGCTGGACCCCCATGGAAAGCAGGACAGACATTCCCACATGGGAGCTGCACCCCAGCATCTTTGGAGAGCCCTTTGATAAGCCCTGGCTGAAGTGAGCTCCTCCAAGGCTTTGGATACTCAGGATACAAAGTAGGGACTTTAGAGCAAGGAAACTCTTTTCCCAGTGGCTCCTGGGTCTTGGAGGATGCCCACAGGCATACCACGGGATTGCATGTTGTGGGAAGCCTACAGCAAAGCCACGGTGATTTTATATATGCACAAATATAACTATATATATTTATTATATTTATATATACTTATATTTAAACCCAAGCAATGCAGAAGCAAGCGGCAGCGGTGTGAGCATCAGCTGCCCACGGCTTTGTGCCTGCCCGCAGTGGAGCCGGCGGGGACGGGGGCGAGGGGCTGTGCATCCCCCGCCCAGCCCCGGGTGCAGCTCAGCGCCGGCGGGGCGATCGGCAGGGCGGTGTGTGCTGGCCCTGGGTGTCGGCAGGAGCGGGGGTCTCCAAGGGAAGCGATCGGAGAGGGGCTGGAGCGGGGGGGGCGGTTTGCAGTGTGTTCCCCTCCCTTCCACCCGTGCCTCAGTTTCCCTAGGGGGGCGGTGGGGAGGGAAGCATAGGGACCGAGGTGTGCTGTGCTCCGGGTGTAGCCGGTGCTGGTGGGGCCCCTTCCCTGCAGGGGGGTCACGCATCCTCCCGTGTCCTCCCATCCTCCGTCCCCTTGAGTCACGCCGGGGCTGCGGCGCTGGGCAGTGATGTCAGCCCGCGGGCAGGGGAAGCGGGGGAGGAGACTGCTGCCCGGGGGGGCCCTCCGGCCACGGCCCCTGCACTCGGCGGACAGACGGCATGAGAGAACAACAACCGCCCGGGACGCTGAGCCCAGCCCGAGGGGGATGTGCTGCCGCAGCACGCCATGAATGGCAATCCGAAAGGTACCGAGCACCGGCAGCCCTGGGCTCCCCGGTGAACTGCGATAATTTGGGGTCCTCCAGCCGTTCGGGGCTCCCGGGGTGACGTGGCTGGGCTCCAGCGGGGTTTTTTGGGGTGAGGGGTTTTCTTGAGGGGAAAGCTCTCCCTGACAGGGACACCAAGGACACACGCACCCACCGCCTGCAAGGCACGCGGTTGTCACTGCGGGTTGCAGTGTCAGGATGTCAGGGTGTCAGGACAGGGTCTCCGTGCAGGATAGAACCCCCTGGCTGCCTGATCTGCTCTTGCCTGCACTGAGATCCACCGAGTCTCAAGGCAGGAGAGGGGCCACAGCTGCCAGCTGCTCTGGGGTGATGCACTCCTGATGCCAGGGCAGCACCCGATGCCATGACAGCACAGTTTTCCTCTGCAAACTGTTTCTGCCCCAGTTACACCCCCATGTCTGATGAAGACAAACAGAGCCCATCTCTATGTCTCCCTGGCAGGGTGGCCCCAGGAGATCTGGGCAGAACAGAGGGCCTTGGGGTTGCTTTTGTGCACTTGGACCAAGTTGTCCAGGCAGGATTTGTGGGGGCAGCTACTGGTACCCAGCAGAGCACTCTGGAGATAAGGATGTCCGGGGGAAGGTGGCATGTGGGACCTCCACAAGGTTATGCCAGTCCCAGGAGGATTCTTCCAGAGGTTCCCAGCACTTCTGAGAGGGATCACAGCCCACTCAGGAGCAGAGTCTGGTGCCCATGGCCAGGATGCAGCCCCATCTCACAGGGTACAGAGATGAGCAGTGTCTGTGGGGATCCTGACTGGGTGGATGCTTGGTTTGTGCCTTCGGTGGTGGGGGACTCACTTCACCAGGACCACTGTAGTCCTGGGCTTGTTCCCAGGAGCCATCCTAGAGCACACACTGGGCTTGAGCTTTGCCAGCCCCTGGGAAGCCCCCTGCCCCAGTGGTGGCCGCTTCCCCGCGTTACAGTTTGGGTTTGCATCTGCTCCTGGCCCGAGACAGGGAGCCCGTGGGATGAGTGGCAGGGTCGGGGCTGTGAGCCCCCCCAAGGAGCTGGCTGTGAGTGTCCGCCTGTGCCGTGCCCTGCCCTTCCTCAGGGATACTCCGCGGGGTAAATAAGCACTTCCTCCAATTCTTCCCATTCGCAGCTCCTTCCCTTTCCTGCTGCCCTCCCACTTGGCCCAAGGAGCCAGCAGCCTCCCCTGGCCGCAGGGGCGGATATCAGCGCCATGTCCCTGCTGCCATGGGGCTGAGAGCACCCAGCACCCATCCACCCCGAACTGCCGAGAGCACCCAGCACCCAAACAACCAAACCATCATTCCCTGTTCCCGTGGGGGCTGTGGGGCTGTGACCTTATGGCTGAGACTTTCTCTCCGGGTGAGTCACGGGAGCCCGGATGCCATTCACTGACTCATCTGACTCCCAAAAGCCCCCGATCCCTCTCCTTGCCCAGCACGGGAAGGCACCGGGGGTGTCCTGCCTTCCTGGAGGAGAGGCAGAGAGCGGAGAGGTCAGGGAAGAGGCGGCTCTCAGGCTCCTTGTGACCAAGGCGTGATGGCTTCGGTCCCCGGATGCTCCCATCCTCTGTGCTAAGGAGGATGAGGCGTGATGGGAGGGAAGAGCAGCTCCAGCCCACGCTGGGAGCCGGCCAAGGGCCGTGCCGGGGCCGGAAGGGGCCGCCGGGGGCCGGGGTACGTGCCTGGGCTGGGGCAGCGGGGCCGCAGCTGTGCAAACACGGACGCAGCGCTGCTCCCGGGGGAGCCGAGCCAGTGGGCTGCGTTCACAGGCTCCCGAGGTCACCCCCGCCGTGCGCCCAGGTGTCACCCAGAGGTGCTGGGACAGGATCCCCCCACTTGGCCCAGACACCACGGGCAGGCTGGATGGTCCTGTGGCCATCGTGGCCTCCCCCACTGAGGGACAATGTGCCCTGCTGTGCCCCGGGGATGTCCGGAGTGCCATCAGTGCAGGGACCACAGCCCACCCCCCTTGGGTGCCCTGGGTGCTGCTCCTTGGTCCTGGGTGTCTTCCCTGAGGTGAGGATGCTGGAGCCTGCTGGGTTGGTCACCCTGGGCATTGGTGGCCTTCAGTGAGTGGCATCCCTGGAAGTGCTGGTCAGAGCACCCCCAGTTCCAGGGCTGCAGGGCTGGGGACTCAGGGGGAGCCAGTTTGGGGCGTCTCCGACCAGGGCAGTGTTGATAAACCCGCCGGAGCGACCTGAGGCTGGTGTCTGAGTGTCGGAAACAGAAACCAGCTGGGACCAACCCAGCCGGTCGGACTGCCCCCTCCGCTGCTCAGACCAGCATTCTTGGGATCCCAATCATCTCCAGAGCACCGGGCGTCGAGAGAGGAGCCGGCAGCCGGGCTGGAGAGCCCCGGGGTGGGCTCCAGCACCCCGTGCTGTGCTGCTTGTTCAGCTGCTCGCTGCCCTTCTGGCCGCTGCCCACGGGCGGTGCTGGCCAAGGACGGACAGAGGGACACACTCCCAGGATTGCGTTTCCTGCGCTGGGAGATCTGGAGGCAGTCTGTGGCACGGAAAAGGTGAACAGCTTGGTCGGGAGGCAGGTTTGTTAGCACTGAGCCCTAACGCAGGGCAGGGGGCGGTGGGGCTTGCTGGGACTGAATCTTTGGGGCAGGACCTTTTCTGCTCAGGAGAGAGAAAGGATGTGCTTGGGGCTTTAGCCCATGGCAGGGACATGAGTGTGCCGGTGCTCTGCTGGTGCCAGCCTCATGGTAAGCCTGGCACGGGGCTCACCAGGCTGGGTGAGATACGGTGCCCAGTGGTCCCTTCCAAGCATGCCCCGGGCTCTGCTCCCTGCGGGGGCTGGCTGTGCTGCTGGTACCAGGTACCTCTTATCTCGGTAATGTCAGGAATGCACTATGCTGGGGATTTTTCCTCCTCTGTGAGCCAAGCCCGAGAGTGCCAGGAACAGAGACCCCACATTGTGCCTGCCCTTCCTCTTGCAGGGAGTGCTGCCCTTCAGCACCCGGCTGGGTGTGGTGCTGGGCTGGAGCATCCTTGGGGCTCCTGGAGCATCCTTGGGGCTCCTGGAGCATCACTCCTGCAGAGCAGGGTTATGGTGTCCCCCTCCCCTGAGGGGGCTTGGGGTCCTGGCGCAGGATCTTGGTTGCAGGGTGCCAGGTCTGGGGATGCAGGGTGCCATGGTTCATCGTGGTGGATGTTTGGGGGAGAGCTGGGTCCAGGACTGGAGTGCAGGGATGTGGTCCTGTCTGCAGCCACTGCTCCCTGTGCTAGTGAGGGAGCCTCCAGTGCTTTGGAGCAGGACCCAGCATGGCACAAGTGTCTGCTGGAGTCTCTGGGGTGCCTGGGGAGGTGGCTGCAGATTGCTCTGAGTTGTGCTGGGGCATCAGTCCCCTCCAGCACACCCAGCATCCTTTTCCCCCTCCTGCATCCTCCTCCCCTTGATGCTCTCAGCATCTTTCTGACAACCTCAGCATCCTTCCCCAGTTCAGGCTTCTGCCTGGGAAACACTCCTTAGAGGTCCCTCTGTGCTCCAAAGTGGCAATGTGGGCTGGAGAAAGATGGGTTGGCAGGACTGTCCTCACCCTGAACTGTGACCTGCCCCACACATGAGAGCCTTGTCCTGTGGGTGGTGGGTGGCTGAGCCACTGTAGCACGGGAGCCACAGGCCCTCCTTGCTCAGTGGGGAGCAGATTAAAGAGCCCTGCAGAGGGTAATCTGCCCAGGCCTGCAGGTCAGCCGGGCTGCCAGGGATTACAGCTCTTGGTAATGAGCTTAATTGGGACAGTGTTGTCCTGGAAAATGGAGGGACTGGCACCCAGATAACGCTGTGTCCGTGGGACCGGAGTGGCTCTGTGGTGTGGGCTGGGACACGAGTCCCAAGGGGGAACCAGATGGACCTGCTGCCTCCTGGCTCCACTGGGATAGAGGTGAGTGGTGCTGGTGGTTAGCTCTGACTGCAGATGGCTCCGGCACATCCTGGGTGCTGCAAATCCCTGGCCCCAGCCTGGTGTGCGGGGTGGTGACGGACACAGTGCTGGGGGGATGCCTGCCTGTGGCTGAGTGGGTGTGAACCGTGTGGGACCAGGCTGAGCTGCGCTCCTGGGCATGGAGAAGGAGTGGGGATGGGATGGAGTGGGGGTGGAAGCCCCAGCAGTGCCTGTGTCCCTGCGCTGTTCACTGTCGGCCATGCTGGAGACAGGAGGAGAGGCAAAGTGAGCTCCTTAGGATGGAGGGAGGTGGCTCTGGCTCAGTCTGTCAGCCAGGGAAGCTGTGCATCCCTGGGGTCCTGCCTGGCTGTCCCTGGTGGTGTGTGACTGCTGGGCACCGTGTGGGCTCATCCCCAGCAGCTGCCACAGCTCTGCTCAGGGCTGGCTGAAGCAGAGGGATTGACCTGCCATCAGTGGTGGCCAGAATGAAGTGGAGCATCCTGCGTCCTGCTTCTCCGTGCTGCCCTGTAGGCTGGGCTCCTTCCTGTGCACAGCTGCCATTGCTGGGGTTGGCAGGGCCAGGAGCCCTGTTCTCCCCTGCTCTTGCCTTGTCCTTTGGGCTGCCCTCCCCAAGGCCCAGCCCTGGCCAGGGCTACAGGGATGGTTCCTGTGATGCAGAGTGGCAGCCAGGTGCAGACCCAGAAAACTGCTCTATCCCTGACTGGCATCAACTGCATTGGCTGTGGTGGGGACAGGCAGCTCATGGTTTCAAGGTTCCTGGTGCTGTCACTGCCACGAGCAGAGGACAGGGTGCAGCAGCCTTGGGGCTGGACACGTGTGGCCTGCACAGACTTTCCAGGGTTTGGCAGGGAATGGCTTGGCCTTTTCTTCCCCCATGCAGAGCTCCTGGCAAAGCTGGGAACTTTCCCAAGTGCTTTGTTGTCCTTGGGTTTCCCTCCTGGTTGCTGGAGTGAGAGGAAGCAAGTGAGGAGTCAGCGAAGGGCTGGGCAGCTGAGTCCAGCCCTGTGCCTTTCCTGCCCCTGCACATGGTGGCATGGGTGACAACGGACATAGGAGAAGGTGGGGTTCAGGAGGAGGTGTCTGGGCTTGGGCACTGTGTAGAGTTTGCCATGGATGTATCTGGGAAAGGCCATGGTAGGCACCAGGCATCAGCCCCTTTCTGTAATTCCCACAGGGCCAACCTGGGACATGTCTGGGTGTGCCCACTGAGAGCTCCCAGTGCCCAGAGCCCCACTTCACCAAGGGCAGTATCTCTGGGGACAGCATGGGGTCTGTGTCCCAGTGCCACCAGGAGCATTCTTGGACTGAGAGAGGGGAAAATCTCCCATCCCATGGTCCGTGGGTGCTATTCTCACTGCTGATGGCAGTCTTGCCTGCATGTGTGTCCTCACTGTGCTGCTGGTGACCCTGATGTGTCATTGTCCCCAGGGCGGCCCTCCAGGTCACACTCAACGATGTCACTGTCTGTGCGCCCGCAGCGCCGAGTCCTCGTCACCAAGATCAATAGGAGCCAGTCCTTCGCCGGAGTGAACTCATCGGCCGACCGGCCCTTCAGGTACGAGATGGCTGCTCATGCTGCCTGCCACGGGCAATGGGGACAGGCTGGGGCTCTGTGGGGACCTGCTGTGCATCCTGAGGCTCTTTTCCATCCAGCTGTCCCAGCATCTCCCTCAGGGATCTTTTTGGTAGCCAGGGGTTGTTGCACAGGGGGTGCAGGGAACACTGAGGCCATGTGAGACATCCCAACCTTCTGCCATGCCATGCCCCAGCTGGGATGAGGACCCTGCAGCCCTGTGGCTGCTGCCACGAGAGCATAAGAGAGAAGGCAGGTGTAGCTCACCTCATTCTTCAACCAGCTCCTAAGACCTTCCCTGTGACCACCTCATATTTTTTAATGGGTGCGGTAGAGCTGGGGTGGCTTTGAAGTGTCTTGATGGCCTTGACATCCTGCGGCAGCCAGTTTCGGGGCTGAGAGCTGGTGTGAATCAGGGTTTCCTCAGGGTCACCTCAAACCTATTGTTTGAAAGGTTTTACCAGCTGCCTGCCAGCTGCAGTGTGAGGAGCAGCTGTTGCCTGCTCCATCCTCTCCATCCACTGCTTATGTTATGGCCCCTTCATACCCTTCCTCGTCCTCTCTGCTGAGCATCCCCACGTGCTGCACTTCCCCACCAACCCCCTCTGCACCATCCCTAGCTCCTGGCTACCGTGTTGCAGGTAATTCTTGGGTAGCAGGCAGAGCCTCCCTGTGCTCTGACCTCCCACCCTACTCAACTCTGTCCCCAAGTCCTGTGCAGCCTCTGGGCCAAGTGACACTTTCCAGGTCACCAGCACATTGCTGGTGATTTGTGGGTACCAGAGGGGGCCCCTAGAGACAGAGAAGAGTGAGGACTTTTAGATGCCTGCAACCCAGTGGTTGCCGGGGAGATGCTTGTGGGAGATGCCTCCAGGGACCTTGGAGGATGGGAAGGAGAAGGAATGGTGGAAATTAGGTGTTTACCCATCTCTTGGGAAGAGGCCAAGACAGTAATTTCCCCACCCATGATTCGGGGAAGTCTTTTGGTCACTTCTGTGAAGAGCAGCACAGGATGGGAGGTACAGGCTGGGAAATGAGGAGCCCATGGTGTCTCGACGATGCTTGGGAAGGAGGAAGGGAAGAGCCGGTCTGAGTGAGGCGTTGCTGGGCTGGGGAGTGACTCCATTGCACAAGGCAGGAAGGGTGGTGTTCACTCCCAGCGCTGGGTCGGCGTCCGCGGGTCGGCTGGGGGAGGCAGCTCCATCCAGCAGGTTTGGTGACATCTGGAGAGGCACAGCATCAGTGAGCGTGTCCCTGCCCCATGTGGCTGTGCTGGGTGATGAGGTGACAGGACTTCTGGTCCCCAGGATGCTCCCATGATGGACTGGGATCCTTGCCTGACCCTGGAAGCATAGGGTGGCATATTTCACCCTCCCAGAGGGAGCACCTCTCTGCCCCTGGCAATCTAGGTGCTGGGATGGAGCCAACCATGCCCCCTTTAGAGGACACCCAGGACTGGAGATGTCCCCATGGACCCTCCAGGAATTCAGTTTGATTCCAGGTGGTGCCTGCCTTTGCCTTGTCTCCCTCCAGCTGGCACCAGGGACCTAGTGGACTATCTGGCCTCCATGCCAGAGATCACCCTTTTCTAGAGACAGTGCCTGGCTGGCTGGAGCACCCAGAAGGACCCTGGTGCTGTGTGCTGATCCCAGCCTCTCTCCCCAGGAATCTCTCACCTTTCACCCCCACTGTCTCCCGCAAGACTGGCTCCAGGGTCAGTAGGATGTTCTCAATGTCCCACAAATCCCCACCACCCAAGGTGCCTCAGCCCAACCGCCTGGACGAGGTGTACGAAGCTCTCAAGAAGGGCCTGACGTAAGTGCTGGGTGGGTGGAAGCTGAGAGCTCCTGAGGGGCATGGGGACAGCTTGTGACATGGCTTGGGGTTGGCAGCTCTCTGCTCCCACCAGGCAGGGACATGGCAGGTCTCTTGAGCACGTTGCCTTGGTGTCCCAGATGGTGTGGCGTCCCACATCCCATGCAGAGGCATATATGGGTTCCCACACCTGTGTGCTGGAACAGGGAGTGGGGATGTGCTGCCACGTGTGCTGGGTTGGTGTGGGCTGTGGGGAGCAGGAGCCCTGGACACAGCATCCCAACCTGACCCCCATGGTGTGGTTGCCCCCAGAGCCTACCTGGAGGTGCACCAGCTGGAACTGGAGAAGCTCAGCACGCAGATCCGTGAGTCCAAGAGGAATTCACGCCTGGTGAGTACCACTTAGGGAGAGCCTTATGGGGAATGATGCTTTGGGTAAACAGCTGGGCTTGTGGGCACAGCTGGGACAACTCGTGGTCCATCTGTGCCTGGGGCAGAGCCCATTTCTGTGGGGTTGTAGGGGCCAGCCCAGGCTCTGGTGTTGGGGCTCCCATCCCTCTGTCATGCACTCTCCAGCCCTGGCTGGGTGCTGCATGTCCCACTGCCATGCTATGGGTGGTGGGTATCATGTGCTGGGTCTTCTTTGGGTGGGCAGAGCTGGCTTTGTGCTACATCTTATCCCTCTCATCTTTCCTCCAGGGCTTTCTCTACGATCTGGATAAGGTAAGCGGGATCAGTGTCTCATTCCCCTTGAATTCCCCTTCCTTGTGCCTGGGATGTGCTACTGCCAGCCCTGCTCTGCTAGCACTGCTCTGCTGCCTTGTCCCCTGGGAAGGAGAGGGTCTGGGGCTCTGCAGGCAGGGTGGGCCAGGTGGGCAGGGGATGAAGCAGAGATGATCTGTAACCCCTTTCAGGCAAACAGAAGCTGTTGTTAGTGAGTGCAGGGCATGGGTTAGCTCACAGGCTGGGAAAAAAGCAGCCTGGAGCCTGGCTTGGCTCCTGGACGACCTTCTGGCGCATGGGTCTGGAGAAGGCTGCAGCACATGGGTGCTTCCCACTGGCTGCCACCCTGCAGCTCTCAGGCAGGACCCCAAGCCTCGGTGCAGGGACTGCAGAGGCCACATTGTGACCTGTGGCTCCTCCATGGAGGGGCTGCACTGCTGCTCACACCATCTCCTCTGCTTTTCCAGCAAGTGAAGT
Source organism: Zonotrichia leucophrys gambelii (assembly GCF_028769735.1). Classification (NCBI taxonomy): domain Eukaryota; kingdom Metazoa; phylum Chordata; class Aves; order Passeriformes; family Passerellidae; genus Zonotrichia; species Zonotrichia leucophrys. Next base: position 7,206,362 of record NC_088181.1, read on the forward strand.
CAATCGAGCGCTTCCTGCGTCGCCTGGAGTTTCATGCCAGCAAGGTGAGAGCTGGGGCAGTGCTGGGGTGGCCGTGCTGTCCCCAGCCCTGCCCCTCACTGCAGCTTGTCCTTGCAGATAGATGAGCTGTATGAGGCTTACTGCATCCAGCGGCGGCTCCGTGATGGAGCCCACAACATGGTCAAGGCTTACAGCACCGGCTCGCCGGGCAGCCGGGAGGCACGCGAGAGCCTGGCTGAGGCCAGCAAAGGCTACAAGGAGTACACAGAGGTGAGGCAGCTGGCTGGCTGGGCTGGCAGGGTGCTGAGTCCATGGCTGGCTGCTCATAGGTCCTGTCCATCCGTCTGTCTGTTCCCAGAACATGTGTCTGTTGGAGAATGAGCTGGAGAGCCAGCTGGGCGAGTTCCACATCCGGATGAAAGGTACCCTGTCGTGCTCCATCCCTGTCCTGCTGCCTGCCTGCCTGCCTGCTGCCTGCTGACGCCCCTCTGCCTTCTCTTGCAGGATTGGCAGGCTTTGCCCGGCTTTGTGCTGGTGACCAGTATGAGGTTGGTGGGACCATATGGGTTGGGTTCTGCTCTTCCTCTGCCCTCTTGTCCTTAGGGTGTCTGAGGGGTGTAGGTGGGTGCTGGCGTGGAGGGTGTGTTGCAGGGTGGTGGTGGTGGTTGGCATGAGTCCATGGCCATGCCTAGGGACATACAGAGAGCACCCTGGGGTCGTGTCTCCCCCATACCCATACCTCTGCATCCCCAGATCTTCATGAAGTATGGACGGCAGCGGTGGAAGCTGCGAGGGCGCATCGAGGTGAACAGCAAGCAGGTGTGGGACAGCGAAGAAATGGTTTTCTTGCCCCTCGTCACTGAGTTCCTCTCCATCAAGGTATAGTGCATAAAAGGACAGGGATAGGGTGGGACAGCTATTTCCTTGCATCATAGAGTCATTTAGGTCAGAAAAGACCTCTGTGATCATCAAGTCCAACTGTTAACCTAGAACTGCCAACCCCACCATTAAACTGTGTCCCCAAGTGCCACATCCCCATGTTTTTTGAACATTTTCAGGGATGATAATTCCACCAGTTCCCAGGGCTTCCTTCAAGCACCTCACCTAAACATCACCCTCACTGGCCCATGGCTTCATTTGCTCCTTCCTCTCCTCCTTCTCCAGGTGACGGAGCTAAAGAGCCTGGCAAACCACGTTGTGGTGGGCAACGTGTCCTGTGAGACCAAGGACCTCTTTGCAGCTCTGCCCCAGGTAGTGGCTGTGGATATCAACGACCTGGGCACGCTCAAACTCAGCCTGGAGGTGACCTGGAAGTGAGTACCTCAGCAGGCACTGCTGGTGGCAGATGACAGTGCAGGGGTTATGACTCACCCTAGTCTGTCTCCCATCCCAAAACCGGGCTGTAATTATAGAAAACCAGAGCCAGTCTGGAGGGGGTCCTGGTGTCTTGAGATCCCCTGGACTGGTGGAAACCCCTCACCTCCCTGCTGTCCTCCCCAGCCCCTTCGACAAGGACGACCAGCCCTCAGCAGCCAGCTCTGTCAACAAGGCTTCCACGGTGAACAAGAGGTTCTCCACCTACAACCAGAGTCCGCCTGACACACCGTCCCTGCGGGAACAGGCATTCTATGTAAGTGTGCACCAGGCAGGGCTGCTCAGGAGACATGGCCAGTGGAGGGGTCCACACAGGGATGTGCCTAGGCAACGTCTGAGAGGGTGGCACAGCTCAGGGATGGGTAGGCAGCTCCTTCCTCTCCAGCCATCCCACCAGGACTCCCCAGTACCGGCACCTGCTCCTCCCTCCCACGTTCACAGCTCCTCTTCTCTCTGCCCAAGAGCCCGGAGCGGGCAGCTGACAAGCGTGGTTGGTCCTTGCTGGACATCTTTCGGGAGACACTCTTCGAGAAGCTGTCTCAGAGCTGCTCCTGCGGCGATGTCTCCTCGGCCGAGCTCGGGAGATGGCCGCAGCAGGGCCGCGTAAGTGCAGGGCTGGAGCAGGCCAGTAGCTTAGCCCAGCGCTGTGGCCAGCCCGCTGTAGCTGTAGCCGGTCCTTGTCTCCTACTCACTGTCCCTCGCTGATGCCCGAAGGCCTGATTCTGCCAGGCTGGGTCTGGCTGGTCCTGCAGAGCTGGTCCCCGACCTAGGGGAGCCTGGGTTCACCCCCGTGCAAGAGTTGGGCTCTAGTGAGTAGGCAGCTTCTCCGTGTCCCCGTGCTGGTGGCATTGGTGTGGTACTGGTGATGGTGCTGGTGAAATGGTAATGGTGTAACAGTGCTGCTGTGGTGCTGGTGTGATGCTGTCATGGTACTGGTGTGCCTAACGTGGAGTTGGCTTGGTATCGGTTCAGTGATGGTGAGCCACAAAATTGGTGGTGGCCAGTGCTGTCCCCAGCTGGTGCTGGAGCTGTTGTTGTCCTTGCAGCCATGGTGGTTGGTGTCCTTGGCTCCATGTGTTGCATCCCACTGTGCTGAGGGAATCCCAGCACCCTAAGGCTCCAGGACATATGGGGCTGTTCATGGGGAGCTGGATTGCCTGCTGGCACTGGGTGGGATCCAGAGCTGGAAGCTGCCAGGTGTTTGCTGGCCATTCTGCTGTGTCAGCAGAGCCATGGTAGCCTCAGTGCCCTCCAGCTCAGATCGATCCTGCCCCTGCTTGACATGCGGACAGCTGGAGGACATGGGGCAGCAGGAGCAGGGTCTCAGCTGACACCATTTTCCCCCCTCTAGAATATGCTGCGGCGCCAAGAGGAGCTGGAGAACGGCACAGCCTGGTCCATCTCCTCGGAGTCCTCAGACGACTCCTCCAGCCCCCAGCTGTCCAGCAGTGCCCGCCATGCCACACACAAGCCCATCGTGCAGCCTGAGGTGCAGGCCTCTGCCCCTGCCATCGAGATCTCCTTCTCCCAGCAACCAGAGGAGGCTGACGCCGTGCTTGGGGCCAGTGGCAGCAGTGTCCCCTCTGCCGGGAGCCAGCCGGAGGAGCCAAGCAGCCGTAAGAAGGACACAGTGGCCAACGGGCATGTGCCCTACTCCCGGACTCTGAGCCACATCAGCGAGGCCAGTGTGGATGCCACAATGGAGGTCAAGACTGTGGAGAGCCCTTGGGAGCCTGCGCCCAGCACGGAGGACACAGGGATGAGCAAGCAAGATGCACACTCTCTACCTGGTGCTGCGGTGGCAGCTGCTGTGGCAAGGCAGGACAGGGCCACTGAGGCCAAGCCTCGTGCCTCCGTGGCATGGGCCACCTCCTGCGAGGAGGAGGCTGGCAGTGCAGAGCCAGCGCAGAGCCAGGCGCCAGCACAGAGTGACTATGGCACCGGGACCCCCACAGCACTGGCACAAGCCTCTGCAGAAGAGAGGCCCACCCCAACCCCACCACTGCCCACCAGCACCCCTGAGGTGCCACGGGGGAAGATGGTGGATTCAGGTCTGGAGGAGGCAATTGGCCTCCTGGGCTCAGCTCTGGATGACTATCGGGGACAGTTCCCGGAGCTGCAGCCCCTCGAACGGGAGCTCAAACGTCTGGAGGAGATGCTGCTGGTGAGGGGCTCCCAGGGGTGTCATGGGGTGAGGGTGCCAGGGTCATCCTGGCTGGCAGTGCCTGGGGATGATGGGGACAGGGCCAGCCATGGTGGCAGTGCTCAGAGGCAATGGAGACAATACCATCCCTGCTGGCAGTGCCCAGGGGTGATAGGGATGGGGCCAACCCTGCTGGCAGTGTCCCTGGGTGGTGGGGATGGGGCCATCCGTGATGGCATAGCCTGGTAATGCAGGTGGCAGGGCTGTCTTGGCTGGTGAGCCAGGATCCATCTCCACCATGCCTTCCTCCACAGCAGAAGCAAGGCGTCTTCCTCAGCCGGGCCTCCAGCATCAGCCTGACAGTGGAGCATGCACTGGAGAGCTTCAGCTTCCTCAACACCTCTGACATGGAGGACTCAGAAGGCTCTGAGGAGGAGCCTCTCCAAGATGAGAGGTGCACAGTGGGGCTCATAGCATGGGGCACAGGGCAGGAGATGGCACCTGGGGCAATTGGAATGGGGGATGTTCAAGGGTGCCCAAGCATATTTATATCTGTTCATCACAGCTTAAGGGAAGGTCTAGGTCAAGAACCAGCAGTACCTGGTCCTTCTGGTGGCATAATGTCACCCTGCAGCTCTCCATGAGGAGTGGGCTGGAGGCAGTCCTTGTGCCCCTGGGACTTGTCCTCTGCCCTGTGAGTGGGGAAGGGCCAGGTGCAGGTGTCCTGTGCTGATCCACTGCCTTGATCTCTCCCTGGCTTGCAGGAGGGCTGGCAGACCCCTGCGCAGCACCAGAGCCCCCAGCGCTGGCGAGATGGGGGCAGATGACACCGGAATGTGCAGTGGTTCTGAGGCCAGCACTGACCCCATGAGCACTGGCAATGAGTTCCTGGATAAGGCTCTGGTGCTTCACCTCAACAACTGCAACCGCCTGCTGCTGGTGAGGAGCAGGGAGCAGGGGACACCCTGGGGTGGGCTGCATGTATCCCCTTGAAGGGGGTTTTGCTGCAGCCTGGAGGCTGTGATGTGGGCAGTGAGCTCTGTCCCTGAAGTCCCTGGCTTGGCTGTGCCTTGCAGAAGCTGGGCACCTTCGGTCCCCTGCGGTGCCAGGAGATGTATGCCCTGGACAGGCTGCTGCGGGAGTCCCAGGTGCTGGAGATCGTGTGCCAGCTGACGGAGGAGCGGGCAGGAGCAGCCACCTCAGCTGCTGATGGTAAACAAACACAGCTGAGGGGACCCCTCTGTGCCATCCTGGAGGCTGTGTGAAGCCTGTGTCCCCTCGTGGGCATGGCTGGGCAGCAATGAACCATGCCAGACAGAGGGCAGGAGTCACCTGCCTGATGCCATGGCCTCGGGGAGGTCTGACAGTGCCTGTCCCCACAGTGGTGCAGTTCTCAACACGGAAGGAGGGCGTGCTGCCCCTTTGGGACCTCTGTGTGGAAGTGCCCAACATCTACACCTGCCCTGTGGAGCGGTTCCTGCAGGTGCTCAGTGCCCAGTATGCAGCTCCCATCAGCGAGCAGCACCCCGGTTTGGCTGATATTGGTGAGTGCATGCCCAGGGATGTTTGGGGAGTTGCCAGCCTCGCTCAGTGACCATGAGTGGGAGGATATGGGTGCCAGGAGCTCCACAGAGGAGTGACCATGGCTGCTGCACATTGTGATCCTGATTCTTTCCCACAGTGTGTGTGAAACTGGTGGAGGACGTGCTGAACCGGCGGCTGCCCCGGCGGCCCGGCAGTGCCCAGAGCGAGCAGGTCACCATCTTCCAGTACTGGAGCCACTTTGAGTCATTCGGTGCCCTCGTGCTTGACACCTACATGATGGAGCTGGCAGAGGAAGGTGGGTGTCCTCTCACCCTCCTTAAGTCCTGGGATGGGGTGCCAGAGTATCACCATAGTGATTGATCACCCTGCAGCAGTGCCGTGACCATTCTGGGGCATCACCAAGAGGCTCAGCCATCCTTGGGATGGGCAAGTCAGTCTGATTTAGAGTGCAGCCCGGTCCCATACTCCCTTTTGATATCCTTGCTGTAGGTCCCCCAGTGTCTTGGGAGCAATTCCATGCATTGGCACCTTGTGTGGGGCCCACTCTGCCCAGCATGGATCCAAGGTGCCCGGGGATGGGTGGCAGGGGTGTGGGGGCAGTGCTGTGTGAGTCCCCACACCTTGGATGGCTTCCTGCAGCGCTGCTGGCACAGAACCTCAACTCGGACGACCAGGACGTGGTGCTGCGTGCCCTGAAGCGCATGCCCGAGGGCCGCCTGAAGAAGGAGGGACTGAAGGCGCTGAGCCTGCTCCTCGTGGAGGGCAACAGCAAGGTGGTGAGCGCTGTGTCAGCCCAGCTCCGCAGCCTGGCAGAAAACCCCCGCTTCCGCCAACGGGTACGTGCTGGGCCAGCCAGGCATGACGTGGGCTGGTGCCACAGCCCCTGGGGTGCTGCCCCTGCTCTGCTACAGATGGTGGCACTGACTCCCCCATCTCCCCCAGGCCCTCGTGTGTTTCTTGGAGCAGCTGGAGGATGAGGAGGTGCAGACACGTGTGGCAGGGTGTGCGGCGCTGGGCTGCTTGAAGGTGAGGGATGTGGGGAGGAGGCAGCAGGGCTGCATGTTCCAGGGAAAGAGGAAAACACAGTGAGGAGGAAAAGAAAGAGGATGAGGGGCTTTTCTGCACCATAGGGCTGCAGCACCATCTGCTACCTTCCCCATCTGGCTCTGTTCCTGCTCCAGCCTTGACAGCCAAAACTCATTTCCTTGTCCCTTCTCCTGCAGGCCAAGGAGAGCATCGAGCAGTTGGTTTACCTGTGCCAAACCGACAAAGAGCCTGTGCGGGAGGCAGCCAAGCAGAGCCTGATGCTGTGTGGTGAGTGTTTTGCTGCTTCTCTGCTTGCTCCCCACCCACAGCATCCCAAGTGGCATCTCCTGGTGCCAGCAGTGCCCACGGGAGATGGGGCTCCATGGCTACCCCACGCACTCTGGTTCATTATGCCCCGAGCTCTGCCAGGCAAGAACAAGCTGGCAGCGAGGGCCAGGCATCCTGCAGGCACAGCACTAAGCCTGGTTGTTATTTATTATTTGCTAGATGGCCCTGAGAGAACCATCTGAGTGTGTTTCTAGGCCTCCAGATCGTGGCAGCTGCTGCACAGGTTGGGACACGTGAGCTGTCCTCGTATCCCTTGTCCCTGCTCCGGCTGCTTTGCTCACGAATGTCTCTGTCTTAGAGCCTGTCAGCTGTGTCACGTTTTGGAGTCTGTGTGTCTTGGTTGTTGATAGTGCACATCCCACTGGCACCCCGACACATGTAGATGCCTTGTGTCCTATGTCCCAGCAGATTGTCCATGTCACCATCTCTTGCTGGGGATGGCCGCTGCGGGCAGATTTGCAGGCAGAGCTCAGAGTGAGCCTGTAGCATGGATGTGTGCATCCTTGTGTGTGCCTGAGGGTTCTTGGGGAGCCCTTGTGACCCCCATGCCAGTGCATGCAGATGTGCACAGCTGTTGGAGCCACCGGAGCTGGCACAGCCCTGAGCATTGCCACCTTGGCCCCAAGTGAGGCTCTCCACAAGCCAACAGTCCTGCAGCTGAAACACAGGTTAACCCTGTCCCGCGTGGGCAGATGAGAACGGGATTTGCAACTTCTGAATCGGGAGCTCTGGGGACTTTTTGATCCAGATCCCATCTGGGACCTGCCCAGGGGTGTGCTATAGAGAACAAGAGAGGTTTCCATGCTGTGGCCATAGCACGCAGGCTCAGCTCTACCAGGTATTAGGCCAGGATAGGTGGCCAGGGACTGGCAGGGGACAGAACTTCTGCAGTTTGTATCACTGACCGTGGCATGTACTTGCAGGGGAAGATGGTAAATCAGCTCACCGGCGACTGGAGGAGACCCTGGATAGCCTCCCGCGGATCTTTGCACCAGCCAGCATGGCCAGTACAGCTTTCTGAGACCCACGCACACCCGCCTGCCACCCCTGAGGGCAAAGGCACTGCTGGGCCACCCGGGCTTGCACGGACTGGGGACCCGGCAGCTCCGCTCCCGGCAGCACACCACAGTATTACCCCGCCTGCTGGCAGCTCGCCATGGCCGCACACTGCCTTACGGAGCACCGCTTCCCTGTCCCCGGCCACCGGCCCCACGGGTGTCACCTCCACACCACTGGGCAGGGGGCTCGCTGCACATCCCACCCTCTGATCGCTATTTAAAGTACCCAGGGAGTCCACCCTTCCTGCCCCCCTCGTCCACTCCAGCTGCCAGGACTGGGGTGGCGGGAGAGGTACTGGATTGCTCTGCCTCCTCTTGCCTTCCTCTCGCTCGAGGGCACGCGCCCTGTCCCGGAAGGACCTGCACTTTGGAAACCTTGCTGTTTCTTTCCAGGAGCTGCCAGGGCCACGGGGACTGCTGCCCTCTGCCACCTGCAGTCCCCGGGACTTAAATAAAATGAAATATAAGATATTAATATATTCTGCTGGCGTTTCTTCTTTCCAGCTCCACGTGCTCCTGTCCCTCCCTGGCTTGTGGCTGTAGGGAGTGTAGTGAGATGTGGCCTCAGCCCAGAGCCTTTCCTGGCCTGTTGGAAAGTGCTGTGGAGGGCAGGGGCAGGAGGAGCGATAGAGGGATGGACAGACGGATGGACAGAAGCTGCCACCTTTTTGTTTGTTTTGTTTTATTTTATTTTTTATTTACAGATTTTTGCAGAAAAACAAAAGCAAAAAATTCTTTTCTATATTGTCTCTATAAATCTATATATAATGTAATTACAGAGAATGACTAATTTTGATTTTAAAGCAGAAATAAAAACCTTTAAAGAGTGTCGGTGTCGCTGTAAGGGTGGTTTTTTGGTCCCAGCGCCCTGGGGCAGGGCAAGTTGGGTGTCAGCATAGCTGCCTGGAGGATGACAGGGGATGTCATGGGAAATAATTGTGATTTCTGGCCCTGCAACTCAGCCAAATGTTGCCAAAATTTGGCTGCTCAGCATGGGATGCATCACCCAAGGTAATAGGAGGTGGCCACACAGGATGGGGGCCACCAAAACCAGGGCTGCCCTGGAAATGGAAACAGCCCTTCCTGTGTGTGTGTCTGTGTGTGTGTGTAAATCCACACATTCCCCATCTCCAGCTGCTGTTGGTTATCTAGGCCCTGACTTCCAGTTTGGACCAGTAAGGACCCATGTCTAGCACTGGAAGCAGATTACAGCAGCTGTGGTGACCAGACCATGTTCCCAAATGTTCCCACACCGGATGGGTGTGACAGGGAATGCTAAACCACCCTTTGAGCTACTCTGCCTAACTGGCTGTGCCTTGTCCCAGGATATCCGCTGTCCCCACCTCGCTGTGTGAGGGACACACCACTGGGCTGGGAGGGAGGCTGCTCTCTGTGTCCCCCTTTGCTGCTTGTCCCTCACCAGATTCCCTGAGGCTGGAGGTTTTTGGAGATTTTTGTGCCCTTCCTGTGCAGCTCCTCAGCACCAACAAGCTCCTGGATTTTCAGAAGCTTGCTGAGAAGGAAGCACTGCTTCCTCTGGCTCTCCCAGGAACTCTGCCCTCTTGGTGGCTGTGACAGCAAGGTGCAGCAGCATGGTGGGGCCACCTCCCTGACACTCCCAACATGATTGGTTCTCACTGCTTTTATTAAATTTCCTGAGTTCAGTGGCCTTGGCAGCATGTGGCTGGTGACATGGAGCCTTCTGCCCCACCAAGGAGGAGGTGACAACAGGCACGGCAGAGTGCTGGGTCCTGTGCCACCTCCAGATTGGGCTGGGCAGAGAGGAGGGATCCTGGATATTTCTGCCTGCATCATGAAGCAGGGCTGCTGGGGCCCTTGCCCCTATATCCTGCATGGTGTCATTGTGGGGCTGGGGGCACTCCAGAACTGCTCCCCCTCTGTCTGTGATGTGTCTCTGTGGTTTCACTTGTGATTTTTTTAAGCTTGTATCATTTGCCTTCCTCTTCTCAAACCCTGCCCATCACCTTCTGCTGGTTTAAATCCCCAAACATCCACCGTGATGGTGTGTACCTGGGCAAGAATAACTCCATGCAGCAGTACCTGATGGGGGCCAACCTGCTGGGAAGCAGCTCTGCAGAGAAGGACCAGGGAGTCTCAGTGGACAAGAAGCTGTCCCTTAGCCAGCAGTGTGCCCTGGGAACCAAGAAGGCCACTGGTATCCTGGGATGCATTAGGAAGAGCATTGGCAGCAGGACAAGATCCTGCCCCTCCATATCTGAGGCCATATCTCAAATGCTGTGTCCAGTTCTGGGCTCCTCAGTACAAGAGAAACATGGAGTTCTTGGAGCAGATCCAACAGAGGGATACAAAGATGATTAAGGAATTGGAACATCTCTCTTACAATGAAAGACTGAGGGAGCTGGAGCTGTTCAGCCTCCAGAAGTTACAACAGAGAAGGGACCTCATCAATGTCTGTCAGTATCTGCAGGGAGGGTGCCAGAGGATGGATCAGGCTCTGCTCAGTGATGCTCAGCAACAGGACAAGAGGCAATGGGCAGAAACTAATGCACAGGAAGTTCCACATGAAAATGAGGAAGAAAAACTTCACTGTGTGGGTGACCACACAAAGGAACAGGTTGCCCAGAGAGGGTGTGGAGTCTCCCTCACTGGAGGTATTAAAAAACCATCTGGACACAATTCTGTCCAATGCCCTCTAGGATGACCCCTTGAGCAGGGAGGTTGGACCAGATGATCCATAGTGGTTCCTTCCAACCTTACTGTTCTGTGATTCTTTATCCCCCAATCAGGCATGGACAAGAACCCCCTTCCCAAGCATTCATTTTTCCAGCTCTCAGGACAGCTGCTCCAATCCTTTAATCATCTTAGTGGCCCGTATGGTCCTGGGAGGGGAGTAGTTCAGAGCAGCAAAGATGCCCCCAAAAGCAGCAGTGACAGGGACATCCCCTCAGCCCTGCCAGTCACCCATGCCAGAGCAGGGGCACTGCCATCACCAGCAGAGCAGGGGATTTACAGCTCCCAGGCCAAGCAAGACCCATCCATCAGTGCTTCCCAGGGTTTATAAGTACATACCAAGAGGCTGCAGCCTTCACTTCCTCCTTCCTCACTGTAGCAGAGCTTTCTGGGGCTGGCTCAGGCAGAATGTAGCATGTTGTGGTGCATGTGGTCCCATCTGGGACACCCCTTCAGCATGACCACTTCTGGATGCAGTTTTATCTGCAGATGGGATTGCAGGGAGGGCTAACCAGGGACATTGCTGTATCACTCATCCCTCAGCCTTCTTCCACCTGCTTAGGGGGCTGGATGAGCTCCAGAAGGGAAGCACAGTGCTTTTCCCAGAGCACTGCATCACACTGTCAGCTTGAGCAGCAAGAGATGAGGGATGTAGGTCCCAGCTGGCACATGCAACTGCAGACAAGAGCACCTGAGAGGTAGAAAGTGTTCCAGCCCTCCCACACATTTGGTTTGGTTTCTTTTCCCCTTGCAATAACTGCTGAAAAAAACCAGCCCAGTGTTCCAGTGGCCAAAGCCATGAATTTAATTCATTCACCTACCTGGGTGTTCTCCTTGCCCTGCCAAAACCTTGTCCCCTCCCTGCAGCACAATTCCACTTTCCAAGATAAGCTACACCTTGACTGAAGAAATCAGAGCAGGAAAGCGGACTTCTGTCAGGGTAGGCAGGGAGCTGCAGGCCAGGACAAAATGACTCTGCTCCTGGAATTGCAAGGAATAATCCCATTATTTATGTGGCTGTAAGAACATGTGGGAAAAAAAACCTCAAACAGATTAACTTAACAATCTATTGCCCAGCCCCTTGCTGTGAATGGGTTTGTGCTGGCACTGCCAAAGACCTCTGCCTTATGGACACCACCAGGTCACCTGGAATTGCAGGACTGCCATTTCCACAGCACTGAACCTCACAAAAAGGCCTTGATTTTTGGACCTCTCAGCTTCATGGGTGAACTCCCTGGGAGCCACTTTCACACCCAGGGACAGACCCAGCAGCGCAGAGCACGTTTTGTGGCAGCATTTGTTATTTCAAAGGAGACAGTGTGCCAGCACTGCTTTTGTCAGCCAAATCTGTGTCAGCACTTAAAACATCCCCCTCCCGCACGGACGTGCTTGTGCTCAGCAGCTACTTGCTTTTCTTGCAGGAGCTGCAGCCCGTGGGAGGTGTCTGTGTCACAGTTACATTATCCATGTGCTCTGGCTTGGGGAAGATGTTCCTTTTCCCTGCTTACTGCTGGTTTTGCTTTTTTTCCTTTTTAATTGGAAGGGTGCATACGGATTTTGGAGCACTCTGCAGGGTGGCTTTTTACCTGCCAGTCTTGGGAAAGTGTCCTGAGGAGCCCCTGAAGACCATCAGCACAATGTTCCCTCCTCTTGCACAGCATCCAGGCTGGTGCAGCTGCCTGGGTTTGACACTAAGAGCAGCCACCAGCCAGGATGACCCCAAGGAGACACTGCCACTTTGTGGCACTACAAGCTCCAATCAGCCCTTGTGTTAGAAATCACTTACATCTTGATGCAAAGTCATTTTTGGAGGTTGCAGTTTATGACTCTCCAGTCTGAGCAATCTTAAAGTTGGACCTCCCACCTTTTCCCAGGCTTGTGGAAAATCATGTTTCCAAGGCACTCACTGGGGCACTTAGAGATGATTGGAACAGCTAAGCAGCCTGAGCTGAACCACAGCAAAGCAGCAGCCTCCTCATGAGCACTGACGTGTTCCTTGCAGGGCTGTCAGGCACATCTGTATGGGCTTGCTCTCCAAGGAGCACTCCTGGGGCAACAGCTGGGGCCTTGTTTCACAGAGAGACCAAATGGTGCTCTAGGCAGCCTTCAAAACTTAATTTAATGCTCTCAAGCTCGACTACTGCCTTCCTTAGAGCTGACTTAGAGTGGTGACTCCTGAGGGATTGTGAAGGTGATGGAAGCTTGGAGCTGGAATGAGGAGGGTGAGCCCACCCGAGGCCTCAGCAAGGTGGTCAGGAGCTCCTTGGCCTCAGTTCTTTCCCTTGTGCTCATGGGCAAGGTGTCTCTGGGAAAGGCCTCGCTAAGGCAACTTTTCTAGAAGGTGCATCTGCCTCTGGGTGTCTCATTTGGACAGGCTCAGAGACCGATACTGAGGATTTGAATTCCCTGCAAATCAGCTCAAAAGCGCCTCCAAGTGAGGAAACCCAGGATCAGTAGGGCAGACCCCCAGCACCCGCTGTTCGAAGGCCCGAGACTCTCCTGGCAGGAAAAGTCCATGAATTGGTGCTTGCCAGGACAAAAACCTTCTGCTTCCTAAACAGCGACATTCCTACTAGGAAGATGCGACCGTTTGCCGTGGAATGGCTCAAACAAAAGGCAGAGGACTCATTAGCAACCATTTACACCCTGCCCTGGGTGAGTAGTTAAAGCAGGGTAAGAGGCAGTTTCACACACAGCCACTGCTCCTCTCCATTTTGATTCGTGCCTGAGCTAAATTTTGAGCTTAAAGCAGATTCATGGCTACAGACGAAAGATATGCCATTCTCCCAAAAATTGCAGCGTGAGAACTGATGGCTTGACAGCTTAGAATGTACGTGATTTTTTAAAAACTCACACCACAGAAATGTTCTGAGCAGATTCTTCGTGCTGTGCTAGCTTAATTTCCTTCTACACCAACTCATCCAGTGGCTAAACGGAAGGCAATGGATGCGGGGATTTTTTTTTTTTATTTTAACAAAGCTTTTGATTGTCCAACATTGGACTCAAAAATCCCTGTGAGGTTCCTTCAAATTCGGGATATTGTTTCGATTATTCAAATTTCTCATGCAATGAAAACCACGGAGCTCACAGCTGTGGGCTACACCACCTCTTGAATTAATGGCCACTTTGTGGATATTGTTTTAATTATTCAAATTTCTCATGCAATGAAGACCCAGGAGCTCATGGTTGTGGGCTACATCATCACCTCTCATAATTAATGGTCGCTTTTTACCATTGCTTTGTAGATAATTTATTTCTCCTACAGCCAAGGCTGCACCCACACAGCTCATCCCCTCTGGCCCCTCGGTAAGCTGCCAATGCCCCACTGAAACAGGCTAATGGACTTATCTTGCTGTCATGATCCTGAGAGGGAAACTTGTTCTGGGCTGTCAACAAGCTCCAAAGGAGTGCTGGTTCTCAGAGCACAGCCCACGGCGCTCTGCTGCTTTGCAAGGACTCGGGAGAGCTTAGGCTTAGGCAGGAGAAACCCGTAAAGCCGGGTCAGGGCCTGATCTCACTCTCAGCCCAACTCCCCTGGCAGAGGGACCCTCCTCTGCACAGCGCAGCTCAGCAAGTCTTCACCATCATTCATCCCAGCATTTAAGGGACAGTTTACACATGCTAATGTATGCTAATGTTTTTCTGATGGGTTTGTCACTTGTTAAGCAGGTTGTGGTGACGCCTGGGCTGTTGAACAGCTTTTACCCCAATGCGCAGTGATATCTAAAGAGGCACAAATTGGAGGAAAGATTTTTAACGCTAACAGCCTTAAATCTCCCACCACAGGTTTGTGTTGTTTTTTACGTTTAGATTTACCTCTGAATTCCTGGCCTTATCGTCCTCCAGCGACTGATGGAGTTAAGAGGAACAAAAAAATGCAGCTTCCTTCCAATGCGTCTGATTTTTGAACTATTAATATTTTAACCCATTACTCTTGCTCCATTTCACATGGATTTATGGTAAGGAAATACCAAGAGGATGCAGCATGAGCTCATAGAATTCTCCTCTCCTCAGCTTGCCTGTCAATCAGCTCTGGAGCTGCTACAGCACTGCTGGAGATGAGAAAAAATGTTAAACCCAGAAGATTCAGCAACTCAGGAAACTGCAGCAAATAAAAGGCAAGCCCCTGAGTATCCTCAGATAAATTCATGCATCTCATCAAGGGTGCCGTGGCTCTTTTCACCTTTTGGGGATAAGCTGTGGACAGAAAACACCATGGTGTCTAACTTCTGACGGAAATCAACCTTGCTGACTTTCCCAGAAGCTCCCTACTGAATACCTGGCAGCACATCTACCATTCCTGCTGTGCTGAAGCTGACTGGAGCTGGTTTGTCCTACTTGATTATGAGCTTGGCAAGCCTAAGGTCCTTAAATACACCAGGAAAACACCATCTTAAATCACAGAATTGTGGAATCCTGGGATCTCCTGAGTTGGAAGGGATTCACAAGGACCATCATGTCCAAATCTTGGTCCTGCACAGGATATCCCCTAGAATCACACCACATGCCTGACCTTGTCCAAATGCTTTTTGAACTCTGTCAGGCCTGGTGCTGTGACCACATCCCTGGGGAGCCTGTTCCAGTCCCTGGCCACCCTCTGGGTGAAGAATCTCTTCCCAAGAGCCAGCCTCACTCCCCCTGACACAGCTCCATGCTGTTCCCTCAGGTTCTGTCACTGGTCACAGGGAGCAGCAACCGGTGCTGCCCCTCCTGAGGGAGCTGAAGCCCACAGAGAGCTCTGCCCTCAGCATCCTCTGTTCCAGGCTGAACAAGCCAAGTGTCCTCAGCCACTCCTTGCACGTTTTCCCCTCTAGACCCTAATTCCAGACAATTGTTGGCATTTACAAAACTGTCCTATGACCTTCCTGCTGATTAATTCATGATTGTACTGACTCCTCAGTTTTGGGGTTTCCTCCAGTTTAAGGAAAGTTCGGGTCTTTCAACTAGGCCAAATCCCTCCTTAGCATGGAGGATGGACTTCCTCTGTGCCCTTATTCTCCTGAGGAGCTCCTTCCCACCGAGCTGAGGCACACCCTCCTGCTCTGGAAGTTTGGCAGAGGTGAAGGGGCAGTTTTGGCTGAGGTGAGGGGGTCAGTTTTGCAGAGGTGAAGGGGCAGTTCCGGCAGAGCAGCGGCGTGCAGAGCTGGGACTGCCGGCCGCTGCGGGGATCTCGGGGCAGCACTAACACAGGAGCTCCCCAGCACTCCCCTCACACCGCCCCGCGCGCTGCCCTGAGGGGAGGGAGGGGCGCTGCCTCCGGCCCCCCCCGCCGCCCGCCCCTCGGCGGCACGTGACGCGGTGACGCACGCACGCACAGGCGCGCGCCGGGTGACGCCGCGGGCCCCGCGCGTTTGAAGTTGGCGCGCGACTCGCGCCCTCGCTCCCGCCCCGCTGTCGCCCCGCCCCGCCCCGCCCGCCCCTCCCAGCCTGCCCCGCGCGGCCGCTTCCCCGCGCGCGCCGGCCCCCCCCGCCCCCCCTTTCCCCCCCGCCCGGGCCGGCGGCCGCGGCAGAGCCGCGCTGGGTGGCGCGTGCGCACTGTGCCCCGCCCGCCGCCATTTTGTGTCCGAAAGCGACTGTGGAGCGATTAAACCGCGGGGCTGGTGCCGGGGCGCTTAAAGCGGCGGCGGCCGCGGCGGGGCGTGCGGGGCGCGGCGGCTCCTCCGCGGGGCCCGCGGGCGGCGCGGGGCGGCGGCGGGGCCCGGCGGCCGGAGGGAGCTCGGCGGGGCGCGGGGCGCAGGTAAGCGGCGGCGGCGGGGGGTTTGCAGTCGCGTTCTCCGGCCTCTAGGTGTCACGATGGGGCTCCGGCGCGGCTGGGGCCCCGCAGCGGCCGCCGCCGGGGCAGCAAGGGGGGCTTTGTCTCCCTCTACCGTCCCCGCGCCGCCGCCGCCGCCACCGCCGCCATTCCCCACAGCGCGGCGCTGGGCTGCGGCACCGCCCGGGCCGCCCGCCCTCCTTCCCTCCCCGGCCGCCGCCACCCGTCGGCCCCGACTCCATTTTCTTTCCTTTGTCTCCTCCACCGCGCCACCGGCGCTGATTAACCGCCCCATTACCGCCCCCTCCCTTCCCTTCCCGTCCCGCACGTCCCTTCCTTTCCCCCCCCTCCCCCGCCCCGCCGGGCCCGCTCCCCTCCCGCCTCGCCACCGCTCCCCCCCTTTCTCGCACCTCCGCGGGGCTCGCCCGGCGCCCTCCGCCCGCCGCCCGTGTCCTGCCGCGCTGTCCGGCCGGGCGCTGCCCGCGGGGACGGCTGCGTGTCCCGCTCCCGCCGGCCGCCGCCTCGCTGCGCTGGCGTGTGCGGCGGAGTGAGAGGCGCTGCGAGGCGCAGAGCGGGACTCGAGCTCCCTCTGCAAGGCAGGCTGAGCAGCGCCATGCAGCAGCACCGGGGCGGGCACGGCTGGGGGGCGCCCGCTCTCGCCGCGGTGACCGGCCGGCAGCCCCCCCGCACCCCCCGCGCCGCTCCCGGAGCGCGGCGGCCCCGCCGTTCTGTGTCCGCCCTTCCCCCCCCGTCCCGTCCCCGCCACCCCACTTCGGGCCCGGGGTCCCCACGGGGCTTGGGGCTCCGATCGGGAGCGCCTGGGCTGCCACCGAGCCGCCGAGCAGCTGTGTCACTTGCTGGGACCTGGCCCGGCTGCCCGACTCGCGGGGCGCCTCCCCGGGAACCTCCCGGGCCTCCGCAGCCGGGCCCTTGCCCCGAGGATGGAGCCCGAAAATTTAATGGCAAAGGACGGCGTTATTCCCTCCCTTCCATGGGTCTGTGCTGCTTGGGGGGGGAGGCACAAAACCCGATTCTTTTTGTGATGCAGAGGAGGAAACCGCACATGCTCTGTGTCCAAACGCTTTGCTGTTTGTTCTCTATGTCAGCTTTAGATTTCTTTAGAATATATGTTTATATGGTATCGGATTTGGCCTTGTGTTAACCTTGTGAAATGACTTCGGTAGAAGGGTTTTGTCGTGTTGTATGGATCCTTCTCCGTTCAGTGTAATCCTTAGGACTTGCCTGTTGGTGAAAATGAGCTCGCTTTCCTGTTTGTGACTTCCTATTTTTTTGCCGAGCATTTCTCCCCTTAAATACAAGCATGGCTGTTCCTCATCTCTGGCCAGTTACTGAATCCTAGTAATAAACTCCAGAGGTGTCGTTAAAACACTGCATCTAAAACACTGTTTGCCACTTCCAGTGTACGTGTTTTTGTTTCTGTGCAGGAAGTGTGTAAATATCGTCTCAAATTCTCCAGTTTATTAAATCTTCTGCCGAGCCTGTTGAATTTGTAGTAGCCCGTTGAGTATTGGAAATAATTCCGTGCTGTATTCAAGCTGTTCTTACTTAAACGATCCCCCTAACACTTTCCTTCAGTGTAGAGGACATCAGCAGAACTGAAAAAAGGAGTAATTTTAGTTTAAGAGCAAAGCAGTGCTTGCTGCCTTTTTTTTTTCTAGGTTGATGGATTTTTACTTCCATTTTGTTTTTCTTCTGGATGTGTAGGGCCAGCTCAGTTTTAAGGTCATCCACTGTGCATGGATGGTTATTAGGACGCACAGAAAGGCTCAAGAAACTTTGTGGGATATTTTTGAGGAGCAATATCTGAGCAAAAGATGCAAAACTCAAGTTCCTGTAGCCTCCAGTGGCCCTGCAACTGAAATGATACAGCAAGGCTCGTCCATCTCAGACAGAGCTTGGAGAACTGTCACTAGAGCGTTAAGTTTGCTGGTGACTCGTGCCTGCAGAGTTTCTGAGGGAAGGAGCTATTTCAAGAGCTGTTTTCATGTGAGCAGGCTGGATCTTGACTGTGATCTGTAGCTAATTTGTGTGCATCCTCACCAGCTCTTGGGGCTGCAGGTTCATACCCGCCTGCTGCGCTCCCAGGGCTGTGTCTTGAAACGCCAGAAGCTGACCCGTGTTATTCTTGACTTTGTTCAGCATTTACCTGAAAAATCTAATTGTATGGGATTACTAACTTGCTAAGGAATTTCTGTGCACAGCCTACTCCAGAATTTAATTTCTTCTCCTCCCCTTAGGACTTCATGTCCGAGAACTCCTGCTTTTCCAGATTTTTGGAAGTTGGATGTTGAATATTATTAGGCCTGTCTGTTCTTGGATCAAAGCCAGCCTATTCCTTGTACTTATCCCTCGTGCTTAAACAGGTTCCACTGACCTCTGGATAGCTCTCCCTGCTCTGTCCGAGCAGATTTTTGTACCTGAGCTCTTTCAGCTATATTATTGATTATATTTGCATAAAAACTCCCTAATTCCCCATCCTGCCAACTTTTAGCTTCTCTTACCTCTTTATCAGAGAGGGAATGCTCGAGGGAGTAATAAGCTTTAGGATCCCAAATGTGCTTGTAGGTGTCCTAGAAATGTGTGTAATAAAGAGCAGCCACTGCTTTACCTGCACACGAGGACACACACTGACAAAAGCTGAGAACCACCAAAGCTTTGACTGCTTGTTTTGTGTGTGATAACTTACTGAATGTACTGATTTATTTGCTTAACTGTAAACCCCTGTTCATCCATTTGGCTTTAGTTCAGATGCCCAGTTCACTCTTTGTTATACTAAACCTTGAAATGTCAATACAGTATCAAGCTCTGCTACTCTGTAACCTACATGGTCTTAGAGACACACACCCAGATCCAGGAAATTCCCTTTTGTTGTTTATATTTAGTGTTGGTAACAATGGCTCAGATCATACCTGGCACTTGTTCTTTCAGGTTTTTTACTGAAACGTAGAAAGAATCTGTCCTGATTATAGCTAAAAATACTGCTTTTATTGAAGGATATTTGAATTTCATTTACAGCACCCTGTTCTGCTGCTTCTCCCAGATCTCTCCAATAATTCATCAGTCTTTAAGAACTGAGGTATGCTTATTGCAGATATATTTAATATGAAAACTAAAGAGTTGCTGCTCAGCTGAGTGATCTGTTTTTCTCTTATTAATAAAATAACCTCAAAAAGAAGAGCAGAATAAACAGAAGGTGAGTAGGGAGTTTTATGTTTCAGATCATGTTAACATTTAAGTTACTGTACACAGAACAACTCAGTTTGGGTATCTTATGTAAATTAAAGCTAAAGTGAAGTTTTCCTCAGTATTATAAAAAATTTGGAAGCTATAAAATCTTAATTTCCTTCCAATGTGGTTCTTAACAGGTGAAAAGAGAAGTAGTGCAGAGCCAGCTCTCCAGAATGGCGCAGTTAACGTGCAGTGGCTTAGGGGACATCTCTGATAGAATGGACTCCCGAAGCATTATTCTCTAACTATCCCTGCAGGTGAAGTTTTGAGTCATAGATAGAGCTGCATTTCTTCTCTAAAGGTTTGTTTTTAGAGATCCCCCCTCAGTTCAAGCCCTCCCACAGTTTACTGTCAGCTACCTGAGGATTTCAGTGTGCTGTGTGGGACTCATATTAAGAGGTGTGGCCAGGAATGTTTGAAATTATTTTTAAAAAACAAGGGCAGTGATCAGTTAATATTCTGACCAGTGACACCAGCAAGGGCTTGTATAATGGTAGCAAGCTGAATTACAGGGTATTTTCTTCTCCTGTAGTGCAAGTAGCCTGCCCAGATACACACATTATATCAGTCAGCAGCAGCATCTTATTTGTTCTGATATAGCTGCAAACTCTTGAAATGTCTAAAGCTTCACAGGTTTCACTGGAAAGCTTTGCTCAAATGTAAAGACAGGGTTAAGTAAGTTCATCTTATACTGAAAATCTTGTTTTGCATATCTTTCCCCACACTGTAAAAAAATTTATTGACATCTTTGAATTTGTCAAATTCTGGCAAAACAGAAGGCAAATCCCAGATTGTTTGGCATGTGAATTGCACCCCTGTCTGTATTAATAATGCATCATCATTAGAAGCCTGTATATGTCTCAAACATCCACAGGTAAAGTACATAAAAAAAACCAAGCACAAGCCAAAACTTAACATGAAAACCCTTTAAAACTGCCCCCCACTAGAGTACATTGGGAGGTGAGAGAGACATCTACCTTGGCACATTTTTCACTACTGGAATATTTTTAACTGCAGTATTCAAAGGGATGTTTTATAGTCAATGCACTTTGGAACAGTAGTGAAATTCCAGGAGGTCAGAGAAGTGCTGATGTGTCAGTTCTGAAAGGAGGTGGAGTGGATGAACATGGCTGTGCAGGGAGGGTGGCAGGTGCCCAGAACACCTTGGGTGTTTGACTAGCTCTGCATGGTGTTAACACACATGTAGTTCACATTATTACCAGCTCTCCCATTTATTCTTAGTACATAATTTAGTTAAAGTATAGAAAAGTGTTAATCCCAGTAACAAAGGCTTTAAGAAAACAAGAGCTTGTAAAATACATTTCTTGACTTTTTTAAAGGACTTGTTCATGATGACCTTACTATATATTAATATTAGTACTGAGTATCAGTAAATTCCATTTAGTTCAGGATTAATCTGGGGGTGTACAAGAGTGAATAGTTTCCATGGATATTCAGCAAAAACTAGTAGTTGCTTGTCACAATTTATTTTCATTAATCATTTTGTTGGGGAAAAATGTGTTTAAAAACTGTTCATTATAAACTTCTGGTTCATGGAAAATCACTGGGCACTAAGGCAGCCATTGTGATTGTCAGGTGGAGTAAATCGAGTCCAGTGTGTGCTAAGGCTGCTGCATGTAAAGCTGTGCACCTGGGAACCAGGTATTTCAGCTGAATTGAAATCAAGGCACATGGTATCCTAGAAAGCAGTGATTGAAGTGTGTTTTGGAGTCATAGTGAATAAACAGCATAAACACAAGTTTCCAAGGTGATGCTGTGACAAAGAACCTAATGTGGTTCTTAAATGCATTAGTGGAATAAGCATGGGTGTGTTCTTGCCCATCTTGTGGGATGGGATGATGTCATTCCCAAAATCCTACATATGGTTTTGGCCTCAGCACTCAAAACCCTCAAAAAATTACTGTGTGAAATTCATCTCAAATTTGATGGAAAACTAAGCTGTATTGCCATGCAGTAAAATGCTAAACATGAGCAGCTTCTCATCAAAACTGAGGTGACTTAATGAGAGTCCTCAGATATGTCCCTTACAAAATAATACTGGATGTTAGTGATTGGTGATTTTGTTCTAATCTTGCTGACAAGCACAATATGAATTTGTAACCCAGTAAGTTCAAATTAAAAGGCTTAAGTTCCTCACAGAGAGAGTGGTTAACTAATGGATTGATGTCAAGAACAGTCATATATTTCTTTATTTCTTAATGTCTTTGAATCCAGATTGTGGGGAAAAAGCCCTGAAAATTACTTCAGCCAGCTGCAAGGTGCTGACCTTTTCTTGTTTCATGTATATTTAGAGAACTGTCATCATAAGAGGTCAGACTTGGTGATAAACCAGGGTGCTAAAGAAAAAGGTTGGATAGCACCTCCTCTTCTCTTTCTCTTGATCCACCTTTCCTCTTTTTGAGCAGAGAGAGGTTTAGGACTTTTCCTTTTCAATCAAGAATATGATCAAACCAGTAAAAGTTCTGAATGGGGGAAAATAAGCAGATATTGATATATATTGGGGATGTGTCAAATAGTGTCCTGAATACTCAGTCCAGACTTGTGGCTAATACATCCTGATCTGAGGCTGTGGCACTGGGGAGCCTTTGGAAAGATAAATGTTACTTCTCTGCTGCCAGGACAAGCTGCTGGCTTGTGTCCAGCTCACTGCCTACCAAGCAGCCCAAGGACCTTGGCACAAGCACTGCTGCCCAGACAGTCTTTGTATCAGCAAAGGGGCTCTTCCTTCCTGCTTCTAAGCATGGAAAATGCACAGAGGGTGAGGCAAGGTGATTTTATTGAATCCACTAAAGAAAGCATAGCTCCATAAAGTTTTGTGTTACATAAAATTATTTATTGACTCATTTTATATATTGCATTTGTTGTTTGTTGTGTGGAATTATATTATCTGCAGTGATCCTAGTTTTCAACTGGATGCTGAGTAAAATACTGACTTCATCAGGAATTAAACTAGGAAGCATAAAGCTGTGGAAGAAGGAGTAAACAACTCAATTTTAAGCTATGTTAATGCCTCGTGTGTGGAGATTTGACACAAGTGTTTGACACTTTCTGAGCTCTCAGGGATGTTACAGTGAACAGCTTGATGGTGGCATAAGCATCTCTAGGTGGAGATTGCTGGAAGCTAAGGCTTTTTTTCCCATCTTATATTAAAAAGGTGAAAAGGGGATGTAATCTGGAGAACTCAGAGCTACAGAGCAAACTTGCATGTAATCCATGTGCTCCTCTGTGTGGTAATTTCAACAGAAGCACGTGATGCTTGAGTTTGGCAGTTCTGGTTTTTCCTGGCTGTTCATAAGAAGGTGAATGGGGTCACTGCTGCTGCCCCCTGAGCTCTTCACAGAACTCACTCTGTGCCCAGTCTGGCTGCTGTGCTTCACACAGGGCCAACTTCCTGAGTAAATGCAGGGAGTTTTGTGGTGAGCCTGTAGCTTGTAGGAGTAAAAAATGAGGTAAATCCACCACAATTGATGGGAAACCTGTTTTGGTAAGAGACTGTGGAGACACTGTAGGTTCAGAAGGGGATCCACAAGTCCAGAGGCAATGATCCCTAATCCCCTGACTGGATGTTGGGATAAGGGTGGTAAACCACAGACATGACTGATTGCTCTCCCTACACACTTTCCTGCTGGAGTTTTTGGAGACAGACTGCTGCACTAAATGGACAGTGATCTGTCCTTGTAGGGCTTTTTTAAATGCTCATGTTGGATAAAGGAATTTTTAAATTTTTTTCCTAACCTATTGATAAAAGCTATACAAGGAAATTTACAATTCTTGCTCTTTTGGGAATAAACACCAAAGCATTTAGGGAGGTGAAAGTCAAGGCTTCTCTGGAAAATTAGGTTGGCTTGCATCAGGATTGTTGTGACCCCATCTCCTTCCACATATGTGCTGGCAGTTGCATCCCCAGGTGATGAACTGGTCAGCAAAATTTCCTTCATGAAAGCAATAGCATGTAAGTGGATGTGGAAAAAATTATGCCTCAAGTTTGATTTGAGTCTTCATGGAACCATGCCCCAAAATATTTTGGGGTAAGTAGAGGCTTTCTGTGAGGGAAGCCAAGAGTACAAGTAGTAATAGCAGCATTTGGCTATTTGTAAACATTTTTTACTCTTTTGAAATGGAGCTGTAAACTTCCCTGTATGTTTAAAATTGTTGTCCAGGCAATTGAATTCTGCCATTGTTTAATGTTGAAAGAGACATGGTTTCTCTGGACTGGCTCCTGGAAGAGCCTTTCACTGCAGTAGAACCAGTAGGGATTTTTTTTTTGGCCAATTACTTCAGCTTCTTGTATAGTTTTTCTGTCTCCTTGTATTTGATTTGCAAAGCTCTTCCCTTGAAACCACTTCTAACATCCAGAGATCTAAAATGAAAGCAGGAAATGCTACTGAATTAAAAATACCCACTGGTTTTGATCATATAATTCCATGACATAAGTTAACAGTATCACATTTTAACCAGTAGCTTTCTCCTGTGTCCTAAACTGTTTGCAGTGGAAGTGCAATCTAAGCTTCAGTTTTGCTTTCTCAGTATATACTGCAAGAAAACCCCTTAAAGGCACTTCAGGAGTTTCCAGATTACAGGTTGGAAAAAAATGACATTTTTGAAGGCTAGTAGTTTCAAAGCTTATCAGATTATTAAAACCTTTCTTCTTTTCTTTTCTTTTTGGAGGATGGAAGAAGTTAGTGTTATCCAGCATTCCTGCTGAGTATATAACTTACTGCCACTTCTGATCTTTGAAGAGAGATTTATCGCTTCCTGTGGCAATACTGAATACTCAAAAGGTACTCATTGATTACTTGATCCCTGCCTACCTTCCATGTTTATTAATACTCTTCTCTCCTTCCTGCCAAAGAGTGACTGCTGTTGACTCCTGCCTGCTCTGAGCTACCTGGAGCATTACATGGTCCCAGACTACTTTCTGCTTTGCTCCTGTAGTGTGTGTCCTGTTAAAGCAGCTGCATCCTCTCCTTGTCCTACCAACATTTTGACCTACACGAAGAAGAATTTGTGAGCCTCCATGACAGTGTGGTGGACCAACTATGAAATATTTTGATGTCTCACTTGCCTGATGTGCCATCTGTAATGGTTTTGGAGACATCTGCTTTGAGTGGCTGGTGCAGGCAAATCCTTAGGGATGATTTCTCCATCTCTCAAAGGAGAGAGATGGCATTGAATGCTTGTCCTGCTGTGTTCCAGTCTGGCTCTTCCTGGTTAGAAGTGCTGGTTCCAGTGCAGTTGTTGGTCACTATGATGTGCTGCCTCTGCAAACAGGCTGTCCTGGGCTGCCAAGGGAGAGTTTTCATCTGCCTTTTGGCACCTTTCCTGTTGCCTATCTGACAAGATACAATTTCTTGTTAACATCCTGGGGAAAAGAGGATACAGTAGCCCTCAATACTTCAAAGACAGATTTTTCCTTTTTTATTAGTTTAGATTTATTCACTGTGGACCTGGGTTTTCTCCTGCAAATTATAAAAAAAGTAGTAAAGTCTCTTGTCAATACTGCTTCATCCTTTTCTTACTGAAGTCCCTATAGGACTCTAGATCTGCTGTTGATCTTTGTACTTCATAGCACATGTGATTCTCTGTCTCCTAAACAATAAACCACAGTATTTGTGCTTTTCTAATGCTGTTCTCTTCAATACTGGGTGGATTTGGATATCCACCACTCTGAGAGTGCTGGTCCCCAGTAGATTGCTGAGAGTTACAGTACATCTGTTCATTTGCTGAAGAACTGATCAGTATATGAGAGCTTGCAGAAGTGTTCCAGGGCCTCTACATCTTGTGTGGAAATGAGTGCTGAACCAGTAAATGTCAGTCCTAGGAGCATCATAGTTATAACTGCATACATGGAAAAATATCTCCATGTTTTGTGTTTGAAGTTTAAGTATATCCTTCATTTTATGTGGTGCCAGAGAGTGGTAAAATAATTTTGGTTGGCAAGGACTTCTTGTGGTACCCTGATTCAATCCCTGACTCAGTGCAGGGCCAGCACTGATGCTAGATGAGGTCAATTAGGGTTGTATTTAGGAAATATTTTCGTTTCCACAGCATCTCTGAGCAACCTGTTCCAGTGTTTGACCACTCATTGTTGCAGCTGGTCTGTTGCACTTGTCCTTTGACTCTCTGCTTCCAAGAGTGTGGCTCCATCTTCTCTTTGCTTCCCTTTGGAGGCAGCAGTAGGATCTCCCCATGGTCTTTTCACAGCTAACTCTGTCATTCTTCTGTGTAGATCTTGTATTCCAGCCACCTCATTGTTCTGGCAGCCTGCTGGTGTGTTCTTTCCATGTGTTCTGAGCTCAGCAGTGGACATGTGAAGCACTTCAACTTTTCAGTTTGTCTGTTTTCCTTCAAGCTTTTCAAACACTGCCCAAATGTCAAAGCTCTGATGGAATGTAAATTCATGCAAGTTATTTTATGCCAGAAAATAATGCACCAGGTGTTAATACACCAGGTATTTAACAGAAGTTGTGTCATCTCTGCAGTAAAGGAGAGTAGAAGTGACTTACTCTCCCTTTGGGATGTTCCCTTGGAGTGGATCAGAACAAGGGACCTTGCATTTTTGGAGCTCCCTGGATTTTACATTAGTGGGTTGATACTTCTTGAGTGGTGTCCAAGCAGCTTCAAAACATCTCTTAAAAAACTCCAGTAACTTATTTCCTTAATGAGAATCATTACCTTGTAAACAGAGAGGGGCAGTGGCTGTGCCTTGCATTAACTCACCACCAGTGCTAATCTGCAGAGATCCCTGTGAAATGTTCTCTATTTGTGTTGTCTTCAGTGTAGAAAAGAGCTGCAATTACTGGTTTGTTTTCTCTTTCCCCTCATAAGAGTTTGGGTACAATCTTGATTTAAAACAGCTTTCTTTACAGTTAAATAATTTCCCAAGCAGAAGATTAGTTTTGAAAAATGGAAGAAAACTGATTTTTCTTGATTCAAAATTTCAGGAAACCCAAAGTGGATAAATAGATGCTTCCATTCAATTCAGTGTGTTCTGTTGTCCTCTTGTGTGTGTGACAAAACTTCTAAAGTGATAATATTCCAGGTGGGAGGTGTTAATTTTGTATCAAGTGTCTTTTGAAGGGAGATCTCCTTCTCTCCTGAGGCTTTTCTGCATTACTTGAAAAGTTTGTAAAGTTCAGGAAATCTTTTCCAGTGTTGCACAGCACAGAACCTGGCAATGATGCAGCTTGCATCAGCAGTCTCAATATGCCCTTAGCAGTGGAGCACACCCCATGTATCCTCTGAGCATCCTCTTTCCTGGTCAGGGCCTGTATGTAGCATTTGTGATTTTTGCAGAGTGAGTGTTAAATAAAAAGAGATAATTTCCAAATTTTTTTAAAAGCTCACTATCACTGAACATCCACAGCTCCAACAAACCTCTTATCAGTAATGCTCTTTGAAGCTGGTAAACAATTAAAAATAGACTTGCCAAGTAATAAATGCAGGACCCAGACTTGAGTGCCTTGTACTAAATAAATGACAGAAGAACCTGGAGGGGAAGCACTTAAATTCAAAGGGTGTGAAATCCAACTAGTGTGAAATCCAACACTGCTTGGCCTTCATTACTGAGTGCAGCAAGAATACATGCCTCTCTTGAGAATCACTCCTCTGGACTTCCTTGCCATTCCCAGGGTTTTGAGCATGTGTGCACACTGCACACTGACAAGGATTACAGAAAGGTGTAATGTGCTGTCTTGTAAATTCTGTATTTCTGTAAATGTGGGTATTTTAAGCCCTTAATTGATAAGGGTAATGAAGCTTGCTTCAGTGAGCAGAGAGCCTTGTCTTCCTCAGGGTGGCAAGGTTTAGGACTGTGTTAGAGCTGATTTTGTTATTTGATATAAGCAGTAGATCCACTGCTGCATTGACAGTGTAAGGAGTGACATTTGCTCTCATTTACACCTCTCAGCAGTAAAAACTCCTTGTGTGTGATGTGCTGTTCCACAGCACAGGACAGAGAGGCCATCTGAAGTAGGCAGAGCTGGCTCTAAAATGTCACATTGCACTTGTAATCTGATGTGAGGCATCCAGAGCTTTAGGTTGTCAGAACTGTGAATGCTAAAGAGTTTGAGAACAAGTAGGTAGAGGAGCTTGTAAAATGAGTTCAGTCATCCTAGTGAAAGTATTAAAGCTGATTAAAATATTCCTTTGGTTTTGCTTATGGCTCTTTTGGTAAGTGAAGGGGTCCTCAAGCAGTTATCAGTTCTGTTAGGGGTGTGGGACTACACCTGTGTTAAACAAGCATTAAATATTGAACTCTGCTTTTATTCCCCCCCTCCCTCTCCCCTCCCCAACCCCCCTTACCTTTCTCTTTTATGTAGTTTCACTAGTTCATCTGTTCTGTTCCAGAGTGAGTTGTGACCTCAGGAGCTGCATGAAGAATAGCCAGCATGAAGAGAACAAATCAGTCCAGGCAGAAGTGCAGAAGCGCCAAGAACATAAATGTAAATTGAGGGGGTTTAAAGTGTGGTATGTGTTCCATGCTGAGGCAGTAGTTTCCTGAACATAAAGCTTAACATTGTGCTAGTAGAAACCCGTTTGCCCTGCTTCTCTTTTGGCTGCCCTTAGTGTTGGGGCACACCAGAGACCTAGTCTGGATTGAAATCTTGGCTGGGTGAGTTCTGGCCTGGCTTGGTTTCCTGATGGTAGCTGCAGTTTTGAGGGTGCTTGAGCTAACATGAGGTATTGTTGGGCTGATGGAGGCAATGAGTGGGCAGTTTAAAGGCAGATATGGTTTCTTTGCACAGTGGGTATGTTTGGAAATGAGACCTTACTGCTTCCTGGGAGAAAGGGTTTTTTTCTTCCAAGGTTGAGTGCCTTTGTGGGGTTTTGGGGGTTTTTTGCTTCATCTGCTTTGAAGGTTGATTGTAGCACTTTTAGGGCTTGGTGTATGAGCATATTTGGAATAAGAGTCCAAATGAGTTAGGGGTATGTGTAAAACAATGAAGCTTCTTAAAATTTCAGTATGAGGGTCACTTTAAAGGAGTCACCTGGGTTTGATTCTGTTTATGTCTGCTCCAGCACTTACTAATTCAGACTAACTTTTCTGTGACTCAAAAGCAAGGATGTCTTAATTTAGGCTCTGGGAGATTTTGTCCACCACCCTTCTGCCATAGGTGTTTTCAAAACTCTCCTGGAATTTCCTGTTCCTGCTGCAACAACAGTAAACTGCACCTCAGTGTTTGCTACAGCCTGACATTAGGTTAACTAGCACTGACTTTAGTTCTCCTTATGTGCGTCAGGCTGTGATTTGTGAGGTGACTAAGAGTGCATGGGCAGCTGTTGTTCATGGGTAGGACCCAAGTTACCATCCCAGGGATAAGCACTTCCTGCTCCTCCAATGTGAAGTCTCAATTCCCTTGTCCTGGTAGAGTATCACTACTTAGTGAGTACATATGCAAAGATAAAAGAAATAGCTGTTCCCCAAAAGTTTATTCTTGGATACCTATTCATCTAGGTGAAGCCTTGGAGGAAAACAAAATCCAGATACTTATTATGAAGTCTCTAGAATGCCATGAAACTTGTTGCACAGGTCTTTTTTTCAGGTGTGGGAGTGGCTGGTGTTGCCATTTTGGAATCATGCAACCCTACATCAGATGGCCAAAGAATCCTGTTCTGCTCAGACTTATTTTGAAGAAATATCTTCTGCTGTTAGCAGTTTGCCAGTAAATTAAATGAAAGCCTAAATTAATGTGTGATGGGAGAAATGACCACAAATACTTGATGATAAAACTAGGAATCTTTTCCAATCTCTGCCTACAGTATAAGGCTTCACTTTTTGTGCCAATGGATTTTACAGGCTGTTTAATCTGAAATAATTTTTGATTTTCAATTTAATACCTTCAGGTATTCTAATGGTCTTTCATGAGCTCCTTCATCACTTTTGCATTATGAAGACCTGTAAAAGGGAAGGACTGATTAGTTTTATGATCTAACATCAGCTAAAAAGAAATTCCTTTGTGACTGCTTCTTTTGAAGTGTAAGTCTTCCTGTATCCTACACCTGATTAGATTGTGTTTGTCCTTCTGAAATGGACTCTCAGGTTAGCAAAACATGATGACTTCCTTACTAAATTAAAAAGGGAAACTTAAAAAAAAATTATTGCTAAGAGTATATTTCACTTGCATTTCCCAGCTTTCGGTAGAGAATTCTCTGAATGAATTAAGACCTCATGTCATTTAGTGAGATGCACTAGCAATTATTGAAAGACATAGTGAAAAAATAAAACTGAGATTTGAAAGAATGGTAGATAGGAACTGAAGGAGAAATTAAGAATGAAACAAATTTTAAGAACATTAACTAATTTTGTTGCTGTTACCTTCTCACTAGACCTTTAATTCTCCAAATCTAAAATAAAAGTAAGGAAAAAAACTATTCCAGAAATATAGCTGAAAATGCTTTTATCAATCTGCTTTCTTCATCAAGGCTTTCCTTGTCAGGTTACAGGATATCCCAAATGACTTGAATATGTGTGGGATTTGTTGTCAGTAACTGCAATGATTTTTTATCTTTTGTTACACAGTGCAAGTTTCAAGCAGTTGACATTATTGTATCTGCTTTTCTCTCCATTGTAGGCTGCAGCTTATTACAGCAGAATTAGCAGTATTAGTTCTGGAAGAGCCATGATCTGGGGCTTTCTGCCCCTGTCAGGTGCAAGGATTAAGGGGGAGCTTGTTCAGCAAACAGCTGAGGAAAGATGTGGAGTTGAGTTTCCTTCTGCCTGGCAGGGGGCCCTGGGTATATACTCTGTTTCCATGTCTTGCATGAACTCCCTGAGTTTCTGATCCAAAGTGAAAGGTCAGCTTTATTCTGAGTAATTGCAGGAGATCACAGGTGTGTGCTGACTGAAAAATAGGGGTCAGTGCTGAATGAAGCTTCTCATTGCTTTGCATCATCTCTTGAAACACAATGAAATTGGAAAGAGCTCTGCTGGGATCCCTAGGCAGGAGTAGCAACCAGGAAGATTTCTCCTATAGGTTATGGGAGGAGCAGAGAAAAAAGAAAAGGGGGAAAGTAAAGAAATGGCACAAGATACATTTTGATTCTAACAGTGCACCAAGCTGGCTGTGGGTGAGGAATGTCCTGCAGCCAGGGACTGCCTTGGCTGTGCCCTTGGGAGTTTGTAGGGGTTGAAGGTGAAGATCACCTCTGATAACATCTGGGCCAAATTAGTTCTC
This sequence comes from Zonotrichia leucophrys gambelii, assembly GCF_028769735.1. Classification (NCBI taxonomy): domain Eukaryota; kingdom Metazoa; phylum Chordata; class Aves; order Passeriformes; family Passerellidae; genus Zonotrichia; species Zonotrichia leucophrys. The sequence goes on from NC_088181.1 coordinate 7,236,767, forward strand.
AGTGAAGATCATTATGGTGAATTATTCTGTCAGTGTGAAGGAAAAAGCTGAGAGCAGCTCTTTGGATAGAGAGTGCTGTGTTTAGCTGTCTTACAGAGACCATGAAACTATTACACAGGTTAAAAATCTGGTCTCCTGTCTTGTTAGTAAGGAAAAAGTGAATTCCTGTAGATGTCAGTTTAGAGTAGGGATCCACTTAAAAGCTTTGAATCACTCCCTAGAACAATGTGCTCTTCTTGTCCTATTTGGACCAACCTCCCAGCACAGACACCTTGGTTAGGTAATCACCACCAGCACTGTCTTCTCTGATCCTCTCACAGGGTCAGCACTCAAAGAAACCATCCTTCAAGGAAACCATCCTTCTACAACTCTGCATTTTCCAATTGCAGCTCTCATTCCCATAGCTGGTTTATGTATTTCTTGGGGCATAATCTTGACAGGCCCCTTTTCATGCAGAGGAACAACAAAGTTGTTTATTAACCTGTGGTGAAGTTTGCTTTTTTACTTCTAGGTTCTTGCTTTTCCTTATGCCCTCCAAGATGCTGAAATATTTCTCAGAATAATTGCTTAATAGTGGATTAATGAGAATACCCCTTTTTTTAATTTAAAGCTGCAGTAAATGTTGTCCATTTTACTCTTCTTGTTTGCTTTCAGTACCAGTGTTGTAAGTGGCAAGGAGGAAATGAGAAAACAGCTGGAGATGGGTGTAGCAGTCATAACCAGTGAATATGGAAATGATTGCAGTAGCCAAATGAAGGCCTTAAGCTTTTACTGTGAGAAAATTACTTGGTGAAAGAAATTTACCCAATGTTTTAGTTTCTCCTGTTGGTAGTAACTCTTTGGTGTTTTGCATGTGAAAGGCACAGCTGGCCTGTTTGGTCATGTGTCTGTCTGCTTTAGAGTTAGTTACACTCAGCCATGTTCATCTCTTCTCAGGGTAGCTCTGCTGGAGGAATTGGAAAGGCTGCCTACCTGTTCAAGTGCCTTACCTTGGGCTTAGCTGGGAGAGTTTTCAGGGAGAAGATATGGCTGTGTCATGGTGGGAAGGAGAATGGCCAAGCCCTCCTGCAGCTAATCTGCATCTGCTCATGCCCTAAAATACCTACATAGACATCTGTGGACTTCAAGCAGGGGAGAAAAAAGTCTCTTGTCTATAAACCCTGTTGGATATGTTTGGTTGTTTTTCAATCTTTCTCTTGCTTTAAGTGGCATATACAGTGCATAACTGCAGACTCCTAGTTAAAGTTTTTGTTTATTCCTTTATTCAGCTTTCAAAGGGATTCTCAGAGAATGCAGGAGGAACATAAGTTTCCCATGTTTTAACATTAGGCTTTATTTCCACTCCCATGCAATTTTTAATAAGTGGCTAATCTACAAGTGTGACAGCCATGTCAGTTTTTCAGTGGGATCTGTATGTAGATTGAGTTGAATTCAAGGCCTGAATATGCTGCAAGTTGATAAGGTTGTTTGCACTAATGTATTTGCTGATACTTCTCATTATTTTGTGACTATCAAAAATTTGCTGACAGCATTTGGCTTCAGTGTGTCTATTGGAGTTTTAATTTTTTTTTTCTCAAGTTAAGTGCGTATTACAGCATTAAATGTGTAACATTTAACGTGTGACACCTCTCAATTGCGTTAGTCTCCCAGCAGTTTTTATTGAGACTGTGCCTTTTTTGGTGAAAATACATATTTTTATGTAATTTGGTGCATGAAACTTGATGCAGTTCAGGGTTCCTTAATTTTAACATGCCTGAGAGGCAGACAAATGCTTCTTTGATAGTAGCTTTATTATAAATAACACCAGTAAAAAATAGGCACTGGCACTAGCTATCCCTGTCTCTGGGTTTGTACTTTCTGCATTGACAATGACAGCAAGTTGTTTTTAGTGCTTCTACAATTCCCTTCAGAACCTAAAGGGGCTTCCAGAGAACTGGAGAGGGACTTTGGGCAAGGGCATGGAGTGACAGGACAAGGGGGAATGGCTTCCCGCTGACACAGGGCATGGCTAGATTGGATATGGGGAAGAAAGTGAGCATATCTGGGCTGAGGCTCTCCTGTGCTGTAGTCAGCAGGACAGCTGGCACTAAATTACTTTCTCTCAAGCAACCTTTTGGTTCCTTTCATTGGAATGACGTGTCAGTTGTATGAAAGGCACAGCACTTTGTATTTCTGCTTGTTCCAGCTTTTTAGATGGGCTGTCCATGAGCTGTCTGAGCAAGCTTAGGTCTGTTGTTTGGATGTCACAGCTCCTTACCTGGCTAATTGGATTGTGACAGTGCACTGAGCTGTTTGGTGTCACAGTGTCTGTCAGTAGAGCCTGCTGGGTGAGCCCATGTGGAAGGGCTGGCTTGAGCTATTAGTGGGAATTGTGCTTTCAGATCTTTGATTTCTTTTTTGGTCGTTCTCCTTATTGTGGAATATTTTCTCTTTTGCTTTTTTCAGTCTTGATTTACTGCATCTTTTAACTTGCTGCTTTGTTTTCCTTTTTAGATTCAGTCATTGTGGAACCGAGCTGTTGGTGTAAGGTAGCAGTAACTGGTAGGAAGAGAGCTGGAGACAAAAGCCAGAAATAAAAAGTTGAGAGAAACTCTGCAGTTTTTATTCCTACTGTTCTGCTGTAATGGTCTTAATTGTAGGAAATGGCACATGTCCTCTAATAAATACAAAATTTGCCCATGAGACTCACTTTATGAAAAAGTAGAATTAGAGTAAAGAAAAAAAAATTTAAATAAGAGAAAGTAGCAAATTATTCAAGACAGAGTGAGTGAGAAGTGGCATGGACTGCCAGTGCAAAGCTTGCTGCAGCAGAAATGGAGTCTTTACAGAGACCTTATTCAATAGGAAAACACCCATACATTTTCCTCTCAAGTTTAGGGTACGTCCTGCAGGGTCCCTACCCCGCAGCTGAAGAATTTTGAAATTTGTAAATCCACACTTCTTCTGAGGAAATCTCATCTGCTTCCTGAGATTTTTGAGCTATCCAAAGCATCAAGTGAGACAGCTCCTGCATATTTCTCTAATTTTATATGCTGTTATTGTGACATTCAGTATATTGTGACATTTCCCCTGTGGCAAGAGTTTGGTTTAGAACAAGACATTTTCAGATGCACTAACTTTGATGGAAAGGAAGGGACAATAGTGGATACTTTGTAATAGGCAAGAGTGAATGCTGCTCCATGTGCTGAGTGTTGGAGCCAGGAAATCTGGGTCAGGATGCAGCAGCAGGCAGGGACAGTGGGAGTGGCAGTGTCAGGATGCAGCGTGTACTGGGACAGTGGAAAGGGGCAGGCAGGGATAGAGAGGTGACATGGAGGAGGCAGGGTCAGGATGCAGTGGTGGGCGGGGATGGAGGTGACACAGATGGCAGTGTTGGGGTGTAGTGGCAAGCTCGAGGTGCAGTGGCAGGCAGGGATGGGGGTGACACGGAGGTGGCAGGGTTGGGGTACAGTGGCAGGCAGGGATGGAGATGACGCGGATGGCTGTGTTGGGGTGCAGTGGCAGGCAGGGATGGAGGTGACACAGATGGCAGTGTTGGTGTGCAGTGGCAGGCAGGGATGGGGGTGACACGGATGGCTGTGTTGGTGTGCAGTGGCAGGCAGGGATGGCGGTGACATGGATGGCAGGCTCGGGATGCAGTGGCAGGCAGGGATGGGGGTGACGCAGAGGTGGCAGGCAGGGATGGATGTGGCAGGGTGCAGGCAGGGATGGAGGTGGCAGGCAGGGATGGCGGTGACACGGAGGTGGCAGGGTGCAGGCAGGGATGGAGGCGGCGGCCCCAGCCCGGTGCAGTGCCGCGTGTCGCCGCTCGGGGGCAGCCGTGCCCCGCCGTGTGAGCCCTGATAGCCGCGCGACAGGAAACGGGGTGAGAGGTGACAGAGGGACAGGGGCAGTGGCGGGGTCTGAGGTTCTTTACCGGACGGCTGTAGGAATCCATCCATTGCTGTCTCACAGGTACACCCCCACTGTGAGTGTCTTTAACCTGAGTCTTGCTGCAGGCATTTCCTTGGTGTCCCTGTACACCTGCATTCTTAGGCTGGCAAACTTCCTGACAGTGTGAGCCAAAGTCTCCATGTGTGCCAGTGTCCTGTTCCTTGGTGGGCATAGGATTTTCTGCTTTACAAGTCAGAAGTCGTGCCTTCCTACTCCACTATAAAATTATAGAGGACACTGGCAAATTTTGGCCTGTTGGCTCGCTTTCAGGTGACTTAGCAATGTTGTTACCAACTGATATTGACAGTGACTGTGAAGGTCCTTGTCAGGGCCCCACCTCTGCTCAGAGCTGCCTGTGCTTGTTTCAAGGTTGCAAACCTCTGCTCAGCACCAAAGTTGCATTAGCTTTGGAGATGGGCTTCTGCCATTTTTTCTCTCCATCTTACATATTTTATTGTTACTTCCTTGCCCATTGACCACATTTTTATGTGTTGTTTAGCTATGTCCTTCCTTTTTTTGTTCAGACACTTTTGGTCACCTGGACAGCCTTCTCTTCTCTCTGCAAATACCTAAGATAATTGTAAAACACTTTTGCAGTTGCTGTAGGCCAAAGACCAGCTCTGTTCTGATTGCCTGCTGTCTGGTGTTAAGTACTTACATCATCTGGTGTACTTCAGCTGTTTGTCCATATGGATTTGCTCTGACTTGAAAAGCTGTCGGGTGGTGAAGGAAAGGAGAGGCGGGATCCCTGCGGGGAGTGAGCACGGAGCCATATGTCGCTATTCCTGGGGATCTGGTGCCCTCTGGAGACTGTGGCTGCCCACGACATCACCGGTGTCAAGGCACCACGCTAATTTATGTCCCTTGTCTGGGCAGGCTGAAGAACAAGATGAGCTGTATTGTTTTTACAGCAGAAGTGGATGATACTAGAAAAGACAGTGAAGTAACAACAAGAACTCTAAAAAGAATCGCAATTATTTGTCTTGTAATTTTTAAAGCTGATGGAGATTTGATAGCTGTGCTTCATGTTTATGTCTTGTGTCAAATCAAAATTGAGTACACAAGATTAAACATAGATATTTGAAAGTAGTATGGGGATTTTAAAGTGTTGAGTTAGCAATGGAGATTAAATATTTATATTAATTCACTTAGCTGGTCTGAGAGGCCAGTCACTCTAATGGGAAAATACAGAAGTCTCTTAGCAAATCTGGAACTGGATTCAGGAATTTTTCACAGGCTTAGTAAGGAAGCTGGCTTTTTTGTCACTTTCTTCTTACCCAAAATTGACCTTTGTACCTTTTTAATGCTTAATGAGGGATATAAGAAATGGTATCCTGATGCAGGGAAGGTGTTTGGCGTGGCTAGGGACCTCTTATTTTTACAAAGTAAACCACCTGGAACAGAGACGGACTTACAAAATGCTCCTTTACTATAATCTTATTCCTTTCATTTGGGAAAAAGCTGCAAAATGATAATTCATTTTAGCTCTTACTACTCTTGAAACAACCTTCCTGCAAAATGAGAATACAGGAGTTTAATGTTTTTCCCCAACTGCAGTGAAGAGCAGTGGGTGGTCTGAGGAGGCACAAAATCTCAGTGTCATGCTTGCATGCAGTTCCTGTCAGTTACATGCTGAACACTGACTTCAAATACTGAACTTCTGTGTTATTGTTTGCTTGTGACTGTATGGATAGATTTAATACAGGTGTCATGACATCCTTAAGAGTCCAACCAGCTCAGAGTCCATATCATTTACACTGAAATAAGATTCCACCTGAGCTGTGTCTCCTGCTATGGCTTATTCAGCCAAGGAGGGATGCACTGTGCATCTTGAGATCCACTCAGGGCCCAGCAGTGCCAGAGGTGGGAGCAGGAATTGAACTCCAGGCTGGTGACAAAAGACATATTTGCCTAACTCCTTATGTTGTTCAGAGGAGTTTAGACTTGAAGTAATAGTAGTTCCATATTAAATAAATGCAGCTTATGTTCTTGTGCTTAATTCTTAGTGCCTTTTCCTGGAAAAGTTCTGCAGTTCTCAAGTGTAACACTTTCTTTAAGGTTGGCTTTTTGTTTTTAACAGTGTGGTAATTTTGTACCTTGAAAATTTATAGCAGAGTCTGCCTCTGATATTGCTTAGTTACGTGAAATGATTAAACAAGCTCAGTAAGGAATAATACTGCTGTGCATCTTGCTGGTGGGATTTGTGGTCTTTGAGAAACAGGGACATGTGTATCACTTAATCTCTCTTCCTTGCTTTCCTTCCTCTCCAAGAAGCTGATACAGTTGTCTCACTGCAGGCAGCGTTCTGTGATTGCCTTGGTTTGCAGTGTGATGGGCTTGTGGAGAACTACAGCTCTGAGCTCCTGTTTTCTGAATATGATTGGGATCAGTTGGGTGTTTCCAGTTGGGCAACTTGTCCTTCTGTGGGGTTTGTGCAGTTGTTAAATACATTGGGTGGTGTGCAGCATTCATTCTCTTGTTTTTACAGCAGGAAGGTGAAATGGAAGGTGAGGCAGTCGACGCTATTGTGGAGGAATCAGAAACTTTCATTAAGGGAAAAGAGAGGAAAACCTATCAAAGACGCCGTGAAGGTGGGCAAGAGGATGATGCTTGTCACATACCACCAAACCAAGCAGATGGCAGTGAAGTGGTGCAGGATGTCAGCAGTGGGGTGCAGATGGTGATGATGGATCAGCTGGATCCAACTCTTCTTCAAATGAAGACCGAAGTAATGGAAGGTGCGGTGTCTCAAGAAACTGAGGCTACTGTGGATGACACACAGATCATAACACTTCAGGTTGTTAATATGGAAGAGCAGCCTATAAACCTTGGTGAGCTTCAGCTGGTCCAAGTACCTGTACCAGTGACTGTACCTGTTGCCACCACGTCTGTGGAAGAACTGCAGGGAGCTTATGAAAATGAGGTTTCCAAAGGAGGCCTGCAGGAGGGGGAGCCCATGATCTGTCACACCCTCCCTTTACCAGAAGGCTTCCAAGTTGTGAAAGTGGGTGCAAACGGTGAGGTGGAGACACTGGAACAAGGTGAACTTCAGCCACAGGAAGATCCCAATTGGCAAAAAGATCCAGACTATCAGCCACCAGCCAAAAAAACAAAGAAAAACAAAAAGAGTAAGCTTCGCTACACTGAGGAAGGCAAAGATGTGGATGTCTCTGTATATGACTTTGAAGAGGAGCAGCAGGAGGGTTTGTTGTCCGAGGTTAATGCAGAAAAGGTGGTGGGCAATATGAAGCCACCAAAACCAACAAAAATTAAAAAGAAAGGTAGGTTCCCCATCTGCAAATGGATTTTAAAAATGCCTTTGTTGTGGTGATTGCAGTGTGACTGAGGCAAATGAATATGTGCAAGTGGGAGGAGAGCAGACATGCCCAATGCTGCTTGCTCACAATCTAATAATGCTTGACTGCAGTGTTTCTGGGGCACACCTCCCTTCTCCTCTCTGTAGGCTGTTAGGGAGATCATTTTCCACAAGTATGATACTGTGGCATTAATATTCTCATACAACTGTGACTGAAAAGATTGTTCTCTTTGCTGTACTGTACATGTAACAGTTTGTGTGCATGTTTTACATCAGGAGCCAATGGTATCATTAATTCTGTGGGCTTTTTCATAACCTATTGCTGGGTAAGGTAGATGGTGCAAAATACAGTAATAAGTATGTTTGATTTTTGTTAAAACTGTAACTTAAGGAACCCTTTTTAGAGTGCAAAAGGAACATTAAGTGCTGGCTTACCAGTGAAAATTTAATCCAAACCAGCCACAGGCAATGCAGTTGGATTTAGTGGTGCATGGTGGTTCCTTGCAGTACTTATGCCCCAAGAATCTTTTATATTACACAGTAGACCACACTACTGTCAAACACTAAAGATGGTTTCCTTCATGACCAGGTGTAAAGAAGACATTCCAGTGTGAGCTGTGCAGTTACACTTGTCCTCGTCGTTCCAACCTGGACCGCCACATGAAAAGCCACACCGATGAAAGACCACACAAGTGCCATCTCTGTGGCAGGGCTTTCAGGACAGTCACATTGCTGAGGAACCACCTCAACACTCACACAGGTACTCTTGGTTTTCCATGCATTGTGTTTATAGGGTCTGCTCTGCTATCAGAACAAATTGATTAAAGGTAGATCTTTCTTGTTTACCTGCTTTCTCTTGTGGAACAAGGTGAAAAAGAGGAAACGGCGTAGTTGTTTTCTGCCTGCAGAACTATGGTCAGGTGCAGAGCTTATCCTATTCAGGGGCACAAAATCAATCCTGGGCTTGATCTCAAGTTACCTGAAGTTATAGAAATGTTCTCTTTGCCTTGGGCATTAGCCCTCATGTTTTCAGCTTGTTGTGCCTTACTGCCAAAAACAAGAGTGTAATTCATAATCCCTCATTTTCTCTGCTTACTGAACCTTACGTCTGACTGGCTGGTTTCTAATGTGTAAACAACCAAGTGGTACAAAAATAAAGGAGTCTATTTCCTCACTGAAAGGATATTAATTCTCTAAGATCTTAAATCTATTAGTTATTTATACAAAACCTCTGACTTTTGTGCATTCTGTTGCTCTAATTTAATCTTTCAGAACATGCAAACAATCTTGCTAATTCACTTCAAAACCAAAAAATTTTTAAAAATCCACAACCAGTGCTGCCTTGTATTTTCTTTTGTCACTAAATCTCTGTGTCACTGTCCTGCTGTCTTGCTGCACCCCATCAGGTACTCGCCCTCACAAGTGCCCAGACTGCGACATGGCCTTTGTGACCAGTGGAGAGTTGGTTCGGCATCGCCGCTACAAACACACCCACGAGAAACCATTCAAATGTTCCATGTGTGACTATGCCAGTGTGGAGGTATGGGACTTGTTACAGTGCTGACTGCTTCCTTGTGCACTTCAAAGCTTGTTCACCATCTGTTACAAACTCTGTTCTAGGCATTTCCTCTCTGGCCATTTGGTTGAAAGGCTCTGGGAAAAAGAAATTATAAATCAGGGCTGCTCTTGGAAGCAAATGGTGGGGTTTCCTCAGGGAATCAGAAGGCAATTTGAGATCACTTACAGAAATTCTAGGTGATACCCGTTTCCTCTTTAGAAACAATAGTTGTCACAGTTTCTTAAGTGATTTGTCCTTTAAGCTGATTGCAGAAATTGTAGTGTTCTTTGTGTTGAAGGAGACAGACATTTCCTGCTGCAGTGGGATGTCCTTTCAGTCCACAGTGCTCTCCCATTTTAGAAACATGCATTCTGCACATCATCTGTTTATGCCATGAAGGTGTCTGTAGCTAAAACTAATGAGCCTTTGTCTCAGTATTGGTGAAAAGCAGCTTTGCTAATGTTAGATGATAGCTTAATTTGCCTGAGCAGATTAGACATTCTTGAATGCCTTCCCTCCATGCAGTATTGTTAGATATTTTATAGGACAGCGTTTATACTGTGAAAGGAAATTTGAGCCAGATGATGAGCTACATAATTTTTAAAAAATGGGATGTCTGCAGTGGAAGAAGGCTACAGTGGGAGAGCTTATATAGGGGCTTCAAGGTTTTTTTTTTCAGCCCACGCTATGCCTGCAGTGCTGTCACTTCAGGTCCTGTGGTTTGAGTGCTGAATAAGTTATGTTGCAGAGGTTTTCATAGTATAAATTAGGAAAGAATAACCAAGTTGGTCCTTATGAGGTCATGCTGCTTTTTGTAGGCACAAGTTGGTGATTAAGCAGCATGATCAGGCTGGGGTAGAAAATGCCATACCGTTTGGTGTTCTTGCTTTGAGCTGGGTTTGTACCTTCTAAATAAAAGCAGGAGGAGAAAAGAATTAAGCTTCCCCACATCATTTCCCTGAGTCTCTCCAGGATATTTTAAAATTTTAGAGGGTCTTCAGATGCTGAGATGATCAGTAACAGTGAGGTGAGCACAGAGTCTAAAGGCCTCATTGAGTGTGGGAACAAGCATCAGGCAAGACTTGGAGTGAAGCTGGGAGGCGAGGTAGAGTGGGCAGGAGCAATGGGAAAATGGCACTGAAATGTGCTTGTTTGGTTTTGTGCCTAAACTCCCTTAAACTCTTGACTGGTTTCTTGTGCTTTTGGCAATCTGGCCTGCTCATCTGTGCTAACTTGAGTCTTGCCCTTGGCTTGCAGGTTAGCAAATTGAAACGCCACATCCGCTCGCACACCGGGGAGCGCCCGTTCCAGTGCAGCCTGTGCAGCTATGCCAGCAGAGACACCTACAAACTGAAGAGGCACATGAGGACCCACTCCGGTACTGATTCTGTGTTCTCTTAGTGTCAGAGTGCTGGGGCTACAGTGTTGCTGGCACACAGCAAACAAATACTATTGTGTAGTTTAATATAAAACCTTTATAAAGTGTAGCTGAAGAGAATGCACCACGTTTTGTGAGCACTTGTAAATTTAAAACTAGGTTAAATTACTTCGCTGAGAAATGAACTTGGTGGATTCTGATTTCTACTTTGACTATGAGGTGATAAAATGCAGGCATCTCTATTTTGAACAGAAGAAACTTCTGTTTGCTGTGTTCCAGCTGAAGAGTAGAGCCATTTGTAGTTTCATGCTTCAGTGCATTTTTAAAAGCATCTCATGCATGTTAGTTCATAAAGATGCTAATTTTTTCTTCAATATAAATAGGGATGATTTTAGCACAGAATGTTACTGCAGTGCCAAATTAATCATATTGCTAAAATTGATGGGGAGAAACATGCCCTTTTATGTATACATGAACATCAGAATCTCCACCCCAAAAAATCTGATATCACTTGCTCTCTTCTGTCAGCTGTAGGTCTTGCCTGTATTTCTCAGAGTAAGAATAATTTAACTTCCTTAAGGATTGAACTTTAGTTTCTTTGTAGAAAGACACTGGAGCTATAACTTGCAGAGAAAGATGTTATTGAGCGCTTTGCAGAATTACAATTTCTTTGTGTTGCAAGTTTCTGGGAGGTTGTTTGGGGATTCTTGGTGAGATTTCTTTTTAATAAAAGTACTTGTTCTATTTTTTCCTTTTGCTCCTGAAGGAGAGAAGCCATATGAATGTTACATCTGCCATGCTCGCTTCACTCAGAGCGGTACCATGAAGATGCACATTTTGCAGAAGCACACGGAGAATGTGGCCAAATTCCACTGTCCTCACTGTGATACTGTTATAGCGAGAAAGAGTGACCTGGGTACGTGTCTCCCAAACGTGGCCATTTGCTGAAGATGGTACAAAACTTCCCAGAATTAGAGTTCAAATAACCCAACTGCTCTCTTAACCCAAATACCCTGTCTGGTAACTGCACAGCATAAAGCACACCTTCACATATGGGGCTGGTAGAACACATCTTTAGCTTATAGCTGCTGCAAGTTAAAACAATTTTCAGTTTCTACTCATTATTTGGTTTTTTTTTTTTTTCCTAAGCATACAAGGTAAGTTACTGCTTGCCCATAGATGGAAGGCATTTATTGAACTTGGATTGAGATTTCAATAGCATAAGGATTGGGATCTAAAAAGCAAGATCACGTGGCTTAACCTCCTGCACATTGGAGGCCCTTGTTTCATGCAGAGATATTTTCATCAAGTTAAAAGATTTGAATTAGAGCAAGTATTTAACTTTCCAGGATTTGGAGCTGTGTGCTCAAAAAAGCCCTGAGTCCTTGCAGTAGGACATTGCTGATCTAGTGAGCAGTACCCAGTGTGATTCCAGCAGGCAAGCTCTTATGTTTCTAGAAGGTGACAAACAATATCGTGCCCAGAGCAGCTGAGGGAAAGGAAGGAGCCACGATTTGGCAGAACTTTCTGTCTTTAAACAGAATTATCACCCAAGTAATGGGAAGGCAGGCTCTCTTCCAGTAAAGACAAGTGCTACAGTGAGAGGCAGTTTGAGAGAAAGGCAATCAGTTCATGTCAGGAGCAAACAAGCTGATTTACAACAGAGGAAAACGGATGTTAGCTATGAAGAATTTTTCTTCTAATAATGCTTTAATCTACCCTAAGCTAGCTCGTGCAGCTGTGGTATGCTCTTAGTTGGAGGATTTTAAAGAAGTGACTAAAACCTTTCAGGGATTATCTGCTGGTATCCCTGTTGCCTTCTAGTCCTGTCACTCTGACTTCTAATCCTGCAGAAAATCCTGTTTCCCCCCACTGAATTACCTGGCTTCTGGCTGTATCCAGGCAATTCAAATTAGTCTTAAAAATAACAGTCCACAAGACACTTTAGTTTGACAGTACTTTATCATCAAATTCAAGTATCCTGAATCAGCATAGATTGCAAGTAATAACCAAATCTGTGGAAAATCTTAATGGAGTTTTTCTGGGAGCTCTTTGCATCTAGAAATTGTTCTAGTTGTTTTTACTTGTGAGTCCTTTAGGTTTTTAGTTGAATCCTAAATTCCACTGTTTTGGCTGAGCTTGGGAGGATCTCTAAAGGACCATGGGCTCACCTTTCGTGCTTGGAAAGCCACGGTGGTGAAAGCTTTTTGATTCTTTTTCCTGTAGGTGTCCACTTGCGGAAGCAGCATTCCTACATTGAGCAGGGCAAGAAGTGTCGCTACTGTGACGCTGTGTTCCATGAGAGGTATGCCCTCATCCAGCATCAAAAGTCCCACAAGAACGAGAAGCGCTTCAAGTGTGACCAGTGTGATTATGCCTGCAGACAGGTAAGCTGGGGGCACCCCTTAAAAGTGTTAGGACAGGAGCTGAAAGTATGGGATGGAAATCTTAGCTTTTAGGTATGACCAGATGTTGCTCAAAATAAAAACGACGTGGACACTGGACTCTCCAAGGTAAAAGAGAGGGAAAGTTCAATTCTGACTCCCAACATTTATAGATTTCCAAAAGTGACAGTTGATTGGAGGATGACAGTGCCGCCTCTCCAATGACACTGGACAAACCAACAGTCCATCAAATTTCTCCTTCTCCATAAAAGAATGCAAAACAATAAGTTATTTACATAAAGTGTGTGAGAAAGTTCCTTACAAGAATGTAAAGATCAGGAGGCTTAGAAGAGCTTAAAAAAACAGGGCAACAACCAGCTGTCAGGATCAAATTAGCTGTCTAAATTTTTTGAAGGGTGTAAAGGAGACTACAAGTGGCCTTTTCTTGGTGTGATTCTGTCCTGTATAGAAAAGCCTTCTAACTCATAACCTTGATGTACCCCTTGACCAAGGAATAAGAGTCCATATAGGGTGGCAAGAGCTAGGACTGAATATGCCATCAATCAAGATGTTCGTGCATTGCTGTGGAATCATTCTTTTCCTGATATTAACCATAAAATTTTGGCCTTGTTTTAGCTGAAAATTCACTTTTCTGTATCCATTGACACAAGTTTCCATTTTCCCTGTCCGTGCCAGGAGCGGCACATGGTCATGCACAAACGGACCCATACTGGAGAAAAGCCTTATGCCTGTAGCCATTGTGATAAAACCTTCCGCCAGAAGCAGCTCCTGGACATGCACTTCAAGAGATACCACGACCCCAACTTTGTCCCTGCTGCCTTTGTCTGCTCCAAGTGTGGCAAAACATTCACTCGCAGGGTAAGGGAATATTCCTTGAGTTGGAGAGGGTTGGGGTGGAATGAGGCTTTTTTAGCCAAGGGAAATGTATACCCAAAAGGAAAGATGGGTGAGGTACAGGGTAAAATATGAATCTTTTAATAGAGCTCTTCTCTTTGAGAGGGAAAGAGAGGAGAGAGAATTGGTACCAACAAACCTTAGTGTTCACATCATGAGCAATGTGAAAATGCAACTTCATTCATAAAGTTAATGAATGTACCCATCTCCCCCAAAGAATCTCTCTTTAGAAAGCAAATGACATAGTTACCAGAAACATGTTTGAAAATACAGAGCCAGAATGTCTGATCTTGAATTCAATGCATGTTTTAACTTTTCTTGTGTTTTTGATCTTTCACTGAGTAGAACACAATGGCCAGACATGCTGATAACTGCTCTGGCCTAGATGGTGGGGAAGGAGAGAACGGAGGAGAGACAAAGAAAGGCAAACGTGGCCGAAAGAGAAAGATGCGTTCTAAGAAAGAAGATTCTTCTGATAGTGGTAAGAGCAGCTCAGTACCTTCTGAGAGTTACAGGTCTGTGATTCACTGTGTGTGTTAGCTGCTGGTTTGCCAGTTCTGCAGGTTTCTTCTGGCACTTCAGTCTTGTCTGGTTGGCAAACACAGAATATGGTGATACATGGCCAAGTAGAGAAAGATGTATTGCCTGTGAGGGATAATATAGAGCCTGCTGTCCCAGGCCTGTTCCAAGACAGTAGTTTAAAAAACACTGTCTGACACCCCTTGTGTCAGCTGTGCCATTCCTGCCCTGCCTGTGTGGAAAACTCTCTGGCAATTTTTTTCAGAGTCCCAAAAGAGGCTGTGTGGTTCTGCAGTGCATTGCTATGAAATGTTACTTGATCATTCTTCAGCATTACTGGGTGTCATATCCAGACAACTCCACCACTGAATAGTTTGGCTACTTCTGTGGAGAAAGGCTGGCAACATCCAAGGGAGTGGTGGAGATTAATACTGTGTGTGAAGGAAAAACTCAGTCCTACTCCTGTCTCCTGGCAGAGGAAAAACTTCATCATGTCTTCAACAGGAAGAGCCAAGTAGAGTCTCAAGACCAACCAGTTCAAAGATGATTTTGCAGAAGGAATGTTGCTGATTAGTCTTTTATCTGGAGTGCTTTATCTAATTAATCAAGGGGTGTAGGGGAGAACAGGGTTATTTCTGGCTAGACAATGCATATCTGAAAATCTCACATGGCAAACAAGTTTTAGGATGAGTATGATCAAATGATTTGCAAACCTTGATTCAAAAACTGTAGAAATTGATGCTTAAACTCATGTTTGTATAGATCTTTATAAAAATGAATTAGGTGAATTAAGCACATGTAACTAATTGTGCATTTAAGCATGAAAAGATAATGGAGGGAGGGTAAAATAATTGATGGAAGGTAATTCAAAATGTGGCATTCTGGAGTATGGCATTCTTAGTATCTGATTTGAAATCTTCCTGGGAGTTCAGCCTGTTCTGAAAACTCATATTTTGTTTAGTTGGTTTGGTCTGAGTTTAAAACAGTTTTTTGTAGGGGAAGCTTGTCAAAAGTCAGGCTTTTTAATGAGCTGATGATATGCAGTGAATGATGCCAGGCTCTGTGCTGAGGGAATCTCTTCAGCCTCAGTGGAAGTGGCAAATGTGGGTTGACCTCAGAAGCCATTGGATAGAAATGAAGAATTGACCAATGAGAGCTGAGTAGCTGTAAGAAAGATGTTCTAATTACCTGCTAGAGGAATTGCATTATTCACTGTTGTGTTTATTTGGATTTCTGCAGTTTCATGAGGTTTGGCAACTACTAAATACCTAAAAATTATGAGCAAAGCTGGGATGAAATAGACAAATTTGTGTTAATCAAAGAGGGGAAAGACCAAACAGTGAATGATAGTTTTGTCTCCTGGCTGCCCAGCATTAGACAGAATGTTAATTGATGGTCATTGAGGTGATGGGAGAATGTCAAGAACTTCTGAAGAGGTGGGACCTGAGAAATCCAGTAAATAAATCCCTCATGAGGGGAATCCTTTGAATGATTGTAAAATCATGCAGCTTGTACATGCCCCAGTGTGAGTTGGGGTTTTTCCCTTTAGTCAGATAAAAGGGAGTATCCTTGTGGCCCTTGTATTCTTGAGTGAAGCTACTCCTCTAGTGAACAGCCTTACAAATTTAAGGGCAATCATTTTGCTGTCCAAACAATATTATTCTCTTGGACATCTCTCACTGCTTTTTGTCTGCTCTGGGTTTGCCCAGAGCATTCTGAACATGCTGATGGTCCTCATCTAGTAGGTTTAAGGAGTGTTGTGAAGAATGAAGTGTAGAGCTTGAGGGGTGGGAGACTGGCTCTTGGATGCCTGTTGAGGTTCTCCTGTTTCACAGAGATCCTGGAATGGCTGCTACAGCAATTTACATGGGATCTACCTCTTCTATCCTCTTGCCCTTCTATTTTCCCCACACTTCTTGAAATCAGCTCATCCTCTCCCCTAAACATCCTGCAAATAGTCCTGTGTGATCCAAAATAGCCTTCCTCCTGCATCCCATTGTGTCCCAACCAGAAATTCCCTAACTCCCCATAGTACCAAAGGTGATCTTAAGAGCTGCTTCCCATGATTGGGATGGATTTCACACCTGGTGGCTCTTCTGGGAGTGTCCTGGACAAGAGGTTTGTTCCTCAGAAGCTGTGAATTTGGGCACCTTGTATTGAGCAATGCTGTGCTCCTCTGTGTTGTTCAGGTGGGACTTGGATGGGCTGTTGGACCCTCTGATAGGCTTGGGAGTAGCCCAGCCATGTGTTATTTGTTCTTCCTTGTGCTGTTGTCTCTGAGCTCCTTTGTGCATGTGCAGAGTAGCTTTTACCACATAATCTAACATAATTTAATTACCTTTTGCTTTCTGAAGGACAGCTTGTTCTCTCTGAGTGAGGGTAACAGATTAACAGTCTGTGGCTTCTGAACAAAGGCCTTACTTGCCTTCTTTCTCAGAGCTGATCCTTCAAATCCATCTCTTTTGGACAGGATTTGATGGTGCTTCTCTGTAGATGGATGTGTTTTATTCTTGTTAAAACTGAAGATTTATCTGACATCCTTTCTTACAGAGGAAAATGCTGAACCAGATTTGGATGATAATGAAGATGAGGAGGAGACAGCAGTAGAAATTGAGGCTGAACCAGAAGTTGAGCAAGAGGCTCCTGCACCACCTCCCAGTAAGAAAAGAAGAGGAAGACCACCAGGCAAAGCTGCTGCGCAACCAAAACAATCCCAGCGTAAGTCACTGATTGAAGTCACCTTACCCTGCTTGCTTGAGCACCTTTTGCCTTGGATTTGGCCATTCTTGCAGATGTGATCCCTGCAAATGAGATTATTTTAAAAGTAGATAGCTGTACTTGTCTCTGCATTGCTAAGAACTCACCTTGAAGTTTGTTGCAAGGGTTTCCTTGTCACAAGGGAACAGGGCCACTTCAGGCCAGGCTAGAAAAGAAAGGCCATTGTGTTTGTTTAGTGTTATTTCATTTCATAGTTGTGCAAAGTGCTCACTTCTTTTTGTACCAGTTGTGGTGTCTCTGCTGACATACAGACATACATAAAGTCCTTGGGAAAACAGCTGGCAGTAAAAAAATCATGGTGTTCTCACCTGGTTGGCTTTTGCAGGTATTGCCACAACTGAATTTACTTCAGGCTGTTGGTTCTGAGCAAGGACCAGTGCAGGTGTTGTTTCAACTCCACAGGGATGTGGTTAAGAACAGACATTGTAACTGTGCCCAGTCGAAGTAAATACATTTTAGACTCAGAGTAGGATGGGAAAGGGAAATCAGTTCCTTTAAGGAGGTGGTGGCTTCCTCAGTGGCTTGGCTATCTGCTCAGTGATACAAGTGTGGCCTGTTTTCTCTCTGGGGTTATTCTGTGGAAACATTCAATGCTGAATTTGTCATCACTAATTTCCCCTGAAGTTTAAGTTTTGTCTTAGGCCCATATATTGATACAGGGTTTGATTTCATTCATTATTCTACAAAATCCATTGTTTGAAGGATGTTTTAATATGAAAATGCACACTGGAACTGTAGTACTGGGGGCCCATCTTCGTAAAGGGGCAAGAAAATAAATGCTTGATGCTTGGGTGAGTGAGGTGGGTTGAATTGCTCCCCACTGATGTGACAGTGCTTGCTGTGGACCTCACCTTCCCTTGCCTTGGAATAGTCTTCCCAAAGACCTGCTTGAGGCATGCAGGCTGGCTCTGGAAACAGTAAAATAATCTGCTTCTCCCCCTCTCCTCCTTTGTATCTGCCCTTCCAGCTGCAGCAATCATTCAGGTTGAAGACCAGAACACTGGTGAAATTGAAAACATTATAGTTGAAGTGAAGAAAGAACCTGATGCAGAAACAGCAGAGGAAGAGGAGGAAGCTCAGCCTGCTGTAGTGGAAGCTCCCAATGGAGACCTCACCCCTGAGATGATTCTCAGCATGATGGACCGGTGATGGAGGAAGACCACGTTGGCTGACTGAACTGGCCTGGGCTGTGTTTAAGCGGCTCAAATCTATTTTTTTCCTTTTAATCTTTTTTCTTGGCTTTGGGAAGTGCATCATTTTAGACCATTTTACCAAACATACTGGGAAATAAAACGATGTTAGAATGTGATTTAACTAGAACTTGCTGTTTTATGTTAGCATTACAGGATCATGGAACATTAGGAAATATTTTGGAGTCCTTGAGGGTTTCCTCTGAGATGCTTGATTTAGTTTTGCTCTGAACTGCATTGTAAAGCTGGTCCAAGGGCCGTGTTTACATGCACCAAGTTTTAATATACAAAAGTGGAAGCCTTGACTAGAGTATGTGGAAAACCACTCCGGACTTGCCCTTCCAGTTCCCAGAGTCCTTGAGCCTCTTCTCTCAGTAGTGTTTTTAACTGTAAATGCAGACTTGGGAGGGTTCTAGACTTTTGAAATGTTTTTTTGGTTGGTTTTTTTTGTTTTTTGTTTTTTTGTTTTTGCTTTCTCCCACTGAGTAGCTCCGGTTCTCCAAGTCGGCTGCACATGGTAGTTTTGGCATGCTCCAACTGGTTTCTGTCCTTAATATGCTTTGCTTTCTGCAAAGCATTTCTGTAATGGTCAAGCTTGTAAATAACTTTTTTTTTACATTTTAATCTTTTTCCATTAATTAAGAGGTATGCAAAAATGCCGTTTTAAGAAACCCCAGTATTCTAATTCCTTTCAAACTAAGTGACAAGAGAATTGATAGAGTGTAAATGTTGGAAAAGCTGTTGATAAGGTAGAGAAAATATGTACCCAAACTATTGCTTGCAGAACAAGAGAAACCCACATGTGAAATCTGGTTTTGAAGCACAAAAAAATTGTATTTTATAGAATCTTAGACTGGCTTGGGTTAGAAGGCACTTTTACAGATCATCTAGTTCTGCCCCCCTGCCACAGGCAGGGACACTTTTCACTAGACCAGCTTCCTCCAAGCTCTGTCCAACCTGGCCTTGAACACTTCCAGGGATGGGGCAGTAAGTTTCTCTGGACAACCTGTTCCAGAGCCTCACCACCCTCACAGGGAAGAATTTCTTCCTAATAGCCCATCTAACCCTGCCCTGTGTCAGTTTGAAGCCATTCCCTGTTGTCCTGTCTCTCCATTCCCTTGCCAAAAGTCCCTTTCCAGCACTCTTGTAAGATCCCTGCAAGGTTCTGTAAGGCCACAATCAGGTCATCCCAAAACCTTCTTTTCTCCAGGCTGAATAACTCCAGCTCTCTCAGTCTTTCCTCATAGGAATGGTGCTCCATCCCTCAAATCGTGTTTGTGGCCTCCTCCGGACTCGCCCCGACAGCTCGATGTCCTCCTTGTCCCAGGACCCCAGAGCTGGATGCAGCACTGCAGGTGGGGTCTCACCTGAGTGGGGCAGAATCCCCCCTTCCTGCTGCCCCCAGGGCTCTGGATGCAGCCCAGCACACACAGCTGGGCCATGTCCAGTCTCTCCCACCAGCTCCCCCAGGTCCTTCTCCCCAGGGCTGCTCTGGGTCTGTTCATTCCCAGCCCGGATTCATCCCAAGGGTTGCCCCAATCCAGGTACACCACCTTGCCCTGGCTCTTGTTAAGCCTCATGAGATTCCCAAGGGCCAGGTCCTTCTGGATGGCCCTGTCCTTCAGGTGTGTCACTGCACCCTAAGCTTGGTGTTCCCAAACATGCTGAGGGTGTTCTCCATCCCTTCATCAATGCCATTAACGGTGATAGTGAATAGAACTGGTCCCAGTATGGACCCCTGAGGGGCACCAGTCACTGCTGTCCATCCAGAGTCTGAGCCGTTGACACTGCCCTCTGGATGTGACCATCCAACCAATTTGAAACATATAATTAACTTTTTTGAGTTATAATTTCACAAATACATTTTCTTTGCTCTATCTTGTAGTTGTATTTTGTGTTTATGAATCCTATGTTAAGACAAAAGTGGTGATTTATGAGTGGGTCACTGCAGCCCTCAACCTGGGCCAGGAAATTTTATTAATAGGTCAGTAATTCTACAATTTTTGAATCTCTGATAAAGACAAAAAAAGGAATAATGTGAAATACAAATGATGCCTGTATATGAAAATGTCACATGTTAAAATATGTAAGCTTTTTATAGAGCCTCAGTCTTGCTGATTTCAAACAAATTTTTCTTCTATGTATCGCTTTTAAGAGAGCTATCAGTTTAGCTATCAGACTCTAGGTTGATGCATTTTTGTACTTAGCTGTACTGTGTGATATTTTTCATTATTTTAGGAAGCCAACATGGGAAAAAAATACTGTTATAAAATATGTAATGGGGTTTGAAAGCTGGGAAGGAGAATATACTGCTGTACAGCTAATAAATAATAACGGATTAACACGTGTGCTCACTGGCTGCTTTCTTTGTGTACATCCATGGTGTGACCTGGCAGCCATCTCCAGATGGAAAAGCTGCTCTTCCCAGAAGGATGCTGTCAACAGGACTGGCTCCTTTCTCTCTGCTGGTGTTCCCTCTGCCCCATGCCAAGTGCAAGGTACCTGTCCATGACCTTAAATCAGAGTGTGCTGCTCTGTGTGTAGAGGATGTAAAATGCAAATGTTGGTGTTGACAGCTTGAGCTTGGAGTAACATGGGAGTAGTTGTTACTTCTGTTTGTTTTGACTGTGATTTTACATGGTTGTAGCTGATGGTTTAGTTAACAGGAATATTGTTTCCATTTCATTCTGAAAACATTGGTGGAGTTTCTGTGGTGTGTTTTTTTAATTGCCTTTGACAGCAGTTTAGGGTGCCAGCTGTTGGCAGTCACTGCAGGTTCAGGTAGAACCTCCTACTGCTGGTAGGGGAGTCACTGTTGGCAAATGGCACTACTTTATTTTACACTGTTTTACAGGAGGCTGTAACCAAGCACAAGAATTGCTAGTTCTGGCTTTCACTAGGTGTTTGGTGACTCGTTATCCCTGGTCTTCTGTGACTTGCCAAGGAAAGCCTGTCTGGAGGTGGAAGCTCGGAGTCCTGAGCACGCTGGAGCCTTGTTGCAGCAGGTGGGAGAGGTGGTGTAAGGGCTGCTTCTGTGAGAAGTCAGGTCTGGCTGAGAAATGGGTAAATCCTTGTGTGCTTTCCCAGCTGGGCAAGGGACTTGTGTGCTCAGAAGCCAAAGATGTTTTAGTCTGAGGCAGTGCTGAGTTGGTTTTACATAAGCCTGGAGCTAGGGAGGCTTTTTGGTGAGTCAAAAAACCAAAGGTGTCCCTGGGATCTGTAAGGAGAAATGCCATCATATCTTAAACCCTGTGGCTCAACCTGGTGCTGACACGTGGGGTGTGAAGGATGGTGCAGTGGCTTTGTTTTAGCTGGTGGCCCCAGGAGCTGCCACACATGGTCCAGCAGAGACCTCCCTTGGTCTGTGTGAGCGTTCATGTGCAACAGCTCATGCTGTTGCACTCAGGCCTGGGTGACACCAAACCAGGTGCTGCAGCTCTCCTGGAATTCAGAATGGCTGGGGAAGGTGCCTGTGTGTGAACAGCTTAATGGGAGGCTGAAAGGACGAGAGCTGAGAGGTGTATTTGTGCAAAGACCACAGGTGTGGCTGGTGCTGAGTGGGCTCTGTAGTGTTCTTCTGAGGAAACACCACTCCATGAAGGGTTGTGGGCTGTGACCATGTGCTGGCATCATGCTCCATCCTTTAGGCCCTTCACGTGCCCACCCCTGGGGTGGCACTGCCTTGGTCAGTCAGGGCCCAGGTGAGCAGCCCCACACCAGGAGTCCATGACTGACAGCTCATCCAGGGTATGGGTGGTCTGGGGATGAGCAGGGTGTGGCCTCACCTTTTGCCAAGCCCCACCAGACACAGGCACTGGCAATCCAAGAGGTTGTGAGATGTGCAACATCCAGTGTCTGACACAGGTACATCACCTGTGCAATGCCCTTGCAATTGCCTCTTCCAGTGCCAATGTCCCTAGGGCTGGAGGCTTGACTGCTCTGAAGCCTCAGCCCAAGGCACAGGACAGCTTGTCACTGAGGCTGAGGTGCCCATTCCTATGGGGGGGTCCAGATCAGAAAGGTGTAGGAGCAGCAATGTTTTGTACCTTGCCAGGATTGTCTTGGCAGGCCTTTTCCAGCACCAGTGTCCCTGGAGCTCTGGGCTCTTTGGCTCTCTCAATCCTAACCCTAAGCATAACGCTAGCCCTTAACCCAGATCTGAGGAGCAATTTCTGAGCAACTTTTTTATTGTGCTCTGATTCTAGAACTTTCTTCACAGACCCCAGGAGAGGTTCAGTGAGGATGGAAGCTGTCACCCTGTGGCCATCCTCCTTTTTTCCCCAGCCTGGCGTGTTACCTTGCGATCTGCTCAGTTGACCTGGTTTCTCTGTGCTTGCTCAGTCAATGGTTCTGTAATGCAGGCTGGGTTTTATTTGATTTGAGCTGAGGCTCCTGCCTTGGGCAGGGATCTCTGCTTGTGCCTCTTGCAGGCTTCTGGTTCACCCTCAGAGGAGCTGTTCTGGAGTGGTGCAGATCAATATCCCAGCCTGCTGCCAAGGACACACATCCAGGGCAGCATCCAAAGCCTGAATGTGGACAGAACAATTCTGCTCAACCCAACAGCTGTTATCAGTGCTGGAAAAGCTGGGCTTTGGGCTCTGATTGTAAAGCCAGGGCTGGGATGGATCCAAGGAGCATTGCTGCCTCTGCCAGTGGCTTGGCCTGGCTGCCATCCCTGTGTTCTCTGCTGGACCAGAGGAGATGTGCTGTTCTGGACATCCTGGTGTGCCTGGGCTTGCACAGAGGCAGGAACACCTGTGCTCATGGATGTCTGCCCCACTCCTGGAGTACATGTCCTGCTGTGCTGCTGCTCAGAATGTTCCAGCATGTGGGAACCAGTATTTTGGGGAATGGGCTTTGGATGCAGCTTGCCTGGATATCTCCTCTGTGCTGCTAGTCTTCTATAGAAGCCATTCTGATACATGAAAGGGGACAGCTGCTCCCTCTGTGCCTTGAATATCCTTTCATGCCAAAGCTGGGAGATGGTGCCCTTTTAGAAGTTCAGATACCAATAACCTGGCCTTCTCTATCCTGGAAAAAACATGGATCCCGCCAGGACTGCTGCTGGTGGCTGCTGACTGCACTGGGTAGTGAACGCCCTCTGCCCCTCATCCTGCTGGTGCTCATCCCTCTGCTGATGTAGCTCAGGAGGCTCGAGGAGGTGCTGCCTGCCTTCACTCTCACACAGAAGGTGGTTTCAGAAGCACTGTGGCCTCGAGTGGATGTAGTAGGAGGGCAAACCCACCCATTCCTTCCAGGAACCACCTTCTCCCAAGTGATTCGACCTCTGGGAAAGCTCAGTGAGCTTCTGGCTGGCAGATTCCAGCCTGGAGCTTGGAAGTTTGTCAGAAAGGGGAAGTTTAGGGGAAGAAGACAGATGTCACCATCCATCCTGGTGGGTGCTGGTCACAGAAACTCAGGCTGCTGGCTCAGAGCAGCTCTGCCTCTCCCTCCAGCACCTTTCCTGAGTTTCTAATTGGGGCCACATTGAGCCAACAGTGGGAAATCCTAAGTCCAGGGAAGCTCTGCAGCATGTCATGGGACACAGGAGCACTTCCTGGTCCAAAACGTTCCTGGATGAGTGGAGTGGTTGATATGCTCAGTCCTCAGGTTGATGTGCTCCAAGGAGGTCACCTGGCTTCTGCCTCTCTCCCTTGCTTTGGAACAGAAGGCCTGGGGTGTTTCTGTTCTGGAAAAGCCCTTCCTTCAGCATCCTTCCATGGGCACCAGCATCCATCCTCCAGAGAGCAGCCTGCACTGGGCACCTTCACCCATCTCCAGTGCAAGGTGATGGAGCTGGGCTGGCTGCCCAGTGCTGGGAAGGGTGGACTTGCCCTTACCCCACACACCGGCCATGTCCAGGCAGGAATATGTCCCCATGAAGCACCTCAGGAGATAAGGAGAGGTCACGGATCCTCCACCCTGAAAGCTGGAGCTGTGGGGAGATGCTCCCGCTCCGTTCATGGAGGGATGCCCTCCACACGGCAGGAGAAGGGTGGAAGCTGGGTAGTGCCGCCCTCTCCTCCCGGCGGGGCCGGTGGGCCGTGGGCACCGTCGCTTTCATTTCGCTTCTCCTGCTCAGGCGGTAAATCTCGCCTGACGGGGCAGGAAGAGGCACCGGGAGGGGGAGGAGGCACCGAGGCGGCGGCGCTGCCGGTCGGTAACCTCAGCGCTTCCTCCCGGCAGGGCGCCTTTCCCGCGGCGCCGAGGATGCTGCCCTGACCCCGCAGCCCGGGCAGGTGTCCCCAGGTGCCAGGCATGGCTGTGTCCCCCGGAGGGATCCCCGCCGAGCTGCAAGGTAAGCATCGCCCGCCGCCGCCACTGCCGGGCACCGCTGCCACATGGGGCTGCCCCTGCCGGGCCTGCCTGGCCCCCGTTTGCCTCGCTGGGCTTGGCAGAGTCACTTTTGGGTCCCTCAGCGGCAACAGCTGAGGTTGAGGGGGGCCCATGCAGCGTCTGGGGGTTCCTCTTGTCTGCAAAACTAATTTGCCTGAGGATGGACCCTGGACCAAGAGCATCCCCAGATAACCTGGCTGCTCAAGGATGGGATTCTGCACAGCTCAAGCTGCCGGATTTGTGGGTGCAGCTTGGTGCTGCTCAGCCCCATGGGCTTGGGCTCCTCTGGCCAGCTGGGGGTCCCCAGGAGCTCCCCAGGAAGGCACAGCCCGCAGCTCAGCATGGGGGGTGCGAACACCACTGCTCACGGCCTTCCCTTGGCTGATTGGAGCAGCAAAAGGCCACAGGGGTCTCAGGCTCCTGCAGCCTCACCAGCCCCACCGAGGCTGGCACTGGTGGGGAGGAGCTGGGTCACCGTGTCCCCACAGCCTCAGGCTGGCTCTACCAGGGTGGGTCCCTGGGGAGGCGTGGCTCAAACCACTGACCCATGGGGATTGGTGTCACTGTGACAGCCCGGTGTGCTCTGCACAGCGATGGACAGCTGTGCCTTTGGCCCTGTTTCTCCCACGAGAGGCAGGAATCAGGAGGGCATGGAGGGGGTGCTCAGGGCAGGAGCCATGCTCACACTGGCCCACTGATGGTGACAGTGACCAGCTGTGACCTTGGGGAGGCTGGCACGTGTGACCACACTGGCTGCCCTGTGGAGAGGAAGGACTTGGGTGACCAGCTGCTCCCTGGTGGTAAATTTGGAAAGGAAAGAAGAGAAATCAGGAGCCTCTTATTGCTCAGTGCCAGCTCCAGTGGGTGAGGCAGCACAGGCAGTGTGAACCAGCAGCCCCAAACCCTGTGCTTGGTTGAGGCTGTGGCAGAAGATGGGGAGGTGGGTGCATCATCCAAGCAGCAGAGGAGACCCACAGGTGGTGTGTGAGGCTTGTCTGAGGACAACCAGGGTGTGACTGTCAGGTGTGGAGGGAGAGGAGATGATTCAGGTGGGGACAGTATCCTCAAGAGCAACATGGGAGAGGAGCAAGGTGACTTCAGCCACCTAATTTCATGTGGACATTGGTCTTTTCAGAGGGCATCACCACCTTCCTGGGGACAAAGAAGGTGCTCCTGGTGCTGAGCATCCAGCTGCAGGTGAAATCCAAGTATGATGACTTTATCTTGGTATGTGCAGAGTCTGGCCTGGTTCCTGCTTTCCTGGTTTCCCCAGGAAGGTGTTTTATGGTGGCAGTGGGGTACAGGGGTGGCTTCCATGTCACCATGGTCCCTTGTCACACCTTGCCTAGGTCCTGACACCCTGGCGAGCCTATGTGCTGCCTGTGATGCTGCCAGTGAGGGTAAGTGTGGGGACTCTGGTACAGCCCTGGGGGGCCTGGGGCACTGGAGGGAGTGACCCCTGAGTCACCTGGGCCACTGGGTCAAGAGCAGGATGGGGAGAGAGATGGGGGAAGGGGAGGGGGTCTTGTTTGGGGGCTGGTGAAGGGTGGGGCCAAGGCCAAGCACTGCTTGAGGCATGGGAAGTGTGGGAGTTGGGGGGAACCCTTGGGTTTCCTTTCTCCATCAGCACTGGGTTTGATCCTGTTTCTCTCACCCACAGGTTCACAGCAGCTTCAGCTTCCTGGAGGTGAGGGAGATGGCAGTCCAAGAGCCCAGTGTGGTGAGTGGGACAAACTGGGACAAACTCAGCCTGGGCATTACCCCCCTCTCTGCCCACTCCCCGTGGCAAACCCTGGTCCAGAGCCCAGCACAGGATCTGGGGGTGTTCTGGTCCCCCATTGAGGGTCACCAGTGTTGGTCTCATCAGGGTGCTGCCCTGGAGCTGGGGGTGCTGGGTGGGTGCCTGCCCTCCTTCCCCTCTGCCATCCACAGACAGCACCTGGCCATGGCACCTCCTGCTCAGCAGGGACAAGGTGACAAATGGCTGCAGGCTTACCAAGGTGAAGACAAATTTAGCAGGAGGGTGTTTTAAACCCCGTTAATCCTCTTAGAGAGGGGCGGGCACACAGGGCAGATGTGGCAGTGGAAGCCATGAAAGGGAGGATATCAAGGCTTGGATGTATTGGCCAAAACAGGGCTGTGGTCCTGGTTAACCTCCTGTCTGCTCCTTTCTAACATCCTGTCTGGCTTTTTCTTGGTGAAGCATCATCAGCAACCATGGCCTCAGCCTCCACACAGGATTTCTGCTGCTCAGCAGGCGAGAGCTGCAGGAGCTGGGCACAGACAGAGGGTGCAGGGGTTGATTCCTCAGGGTGGAGGGGGCTGAGATGTCTGACTGGGCCATGGAAAGCCCAGGGATTGTTGAAGTGCAGGCAGTCCCACGCTCTCCTGCCTCCACAGCCCCGGGCACTGGCGGAAGCTCCGTCCTGCACGATGCCAGCAGATAATTGTCATCCTGCTCCCACGCCTCAATCAGCGTGTAATTAAATCACGGAGCATGTTGCCATGGGATTTTTTTTTTTCCTGGTAGGAACCATAAGCTGAAAAAGCCCTAAACCTCGATTAAATAAATTCAGGGAGGAAACCTCCATGCTCCAGCTGCGGCTGCTGCAGGCAGAGACAAGGCTGTTCTCACCTCACTGCATTGGGCTGCCTCTGCATCAGCTTAAGCTGAATTTTCAGGAGGTTTATGCCTTATTCTGGCACACTAATGTATTTTATCCTGAATTCCTGGTGCTCACAGCATTCTCTGTGCTTGTGGCTGGGTTTGCAGTGAGGAGCTGATGGCTGTCACTGTTGTGTCTGGGGGCTTGGGGACGCTGTGTGCTGCCAGCTCGCTCAGGAATCTCTTATCCTTTGGACCCTGCAGGTTGTCATAGAAACAGATGCAGCGTCTTTTGCCTTCCGGTTCATGTCCTTGGATGATTTGGAGCAAGTTGTTATCCATGTCACCATGTCACTTAAGAAGGTCTTTCCAGACTCATCCCTTGGGTAAGGGTCTTCTGCTCCTGAGGGGTGCTTGTGTAGGAACCAGAGCAACCCCTTTGCCCAGAAAAGCCCCCAGACTGCAGAATCCTGGAATGGTTTGGAAGGAACCTTAAAGATCATCTAGTTCCAACCCACCTGCCATGAACCAGGACACCTGTAGCTAGAAAATCCCAGATATAGGATGGGTCTGCAACAGTGCTTTTAGCAGGAGAAAAACACATGGATGGAGGCAAGACCCTGTTCTCTGATTCAATATTTCTGGCCACCCTACACACAGGGTTGTAGCTAAGCACAGAGTGGTGGGGATGCTCTTCTGGCCCACCCTGACACCCCTCTGCTCCCTCCCCAGGACACTGCTCAAGAACTGCCCCCCCAGCCTGTATGAGAGGATCCAGCAGATCACAGACTCACTGGAGGAAGTGCTGCAGAGCAACCCTGGGCCATGTGGTAAGTCCTGCCATAACCTCCCTCAGGCAGGACCAGGAGGGTTGGAGCACTCTGAGAACCATTCCAGCCCTGCACCCACCCACAGCAGCTCTGCTGACAGCCCTCACCTCTGGCAGGGCACCTGTGATGGCTTTGGTCAGATGGAGCCCTGCTGCTGGGGTCTGCTGCCCACCCCATCCCATCCCATGGGGCAGGAGCAGGTTTGAGGGGATGCAGCTCCCCAGGAGGAAGCAGGACAGCAGGCAATATTGCTCAGGATCTACCTGCAAGGACCTGTAGCTGTGCATGCTTCTACCCACCTCACATGGCACCAGTGCAGAGCCAGGAGCTTTTCCTGTGGCCTGCTCTGGAGCAGGATTCTTGCACTAATCCCCAGGGCAATGTGCCTTGCCTGGAACCCACATGGAGCAAGCAAAGCAAGCCACAGCCCCCACTGGGGCTGACAGTGGATCTCTCTCCCCTCTGGGCAGGGAAGGGGGAGCTCTCAGCATCACTTCTGAGTCCCTGTCATTCCTCTCCTGTTTCCCACTCCCCTCAAAGTTCTCCTCCATGTTCCCTTGGGAAGCTCTGCCCCCAAACTGCCTTCTCCTTGCAGGGGGGTTTTCAGAGACCTACGCTGCCCTGTGTGACTACAACGGCTTTGCCTTCCGCGAGGAGATCCAGTGGGTAAGCTGGTCCCTCCTGAGGATGCAGCAGGGTGTCCCTTGGGGACAGGATGCTTGTGGCTGCCTCATGGAGCTGCTGGGGCTGGGAGCTGCAGCTCTGAGTGCCCCCTGCTCCTGGCTGGGCTGGAATCAAAGTGCAGGTGGGAGCAGCTGCCTTGGACCAGGCTGTTTCCCAGACTGTGACCCAAGGAGAGGCCCTGGAAATGTGGGACCTTGCTGGGTGTCCCAGGAGAGGAGAATCCTTCTGGGACCCAGCCATTGCAGGACTCCCTGTCCCCCTTTTCCCTGGACACTGATCCCAGCTCACCCCTCCCCACACCCTCTCTCCCACCAGCCTGGGCTGTGCTGCCTTCTGAACATTCCCTGCAGAAAATGTCCAAGGCTCACCAATCTGTCCCACCAAGCTGGGACATGTCCCCTGCCAGCCATATGGGAAGGGTTTAGGCTTTGGGGTTAGGCAAGGGGCTCCCCAAGGGCTCAGCTCCCTCCAGCAGCAGCACCAGGGACCTGAGCCCTCCCCAGGAGCCAGTGCTGAGCCTGATCCAGTGTGCCTCCTTCTGGGAAGGATGTGGACAACATTTACCACAGCCAGGACTGCCGGGAGTTCAACCTGCTGGACTTCAGCCACCTGGAGAGCCGGTGAGCCCCCAGCCCTGCTGCCTGCAGGCTCCCAGCACCATCCTCATCTCCCTGCCCCTGCTGGGGGACCCAGCACGCTCTCCTGCCCGTGTTAGAGGCTTTTATGGGTTACACGCTCCAGGGATGCCACATCTGCAGCCTGACTCTCCCCCTCACCAAACACCCTGAGCCCCGTCCCATGGGGCAGCAGCTGAGAGTCCAGGCAGCCTCTCTGTTCATTTTTAACTCTTAGATCAGCCTGGGAGCTGTTTATAGGGCTGAAAACCCAATGCCACAGTGGCTTCTTGCAGCTCGTGGCTGTCAGGTGTTTCCCTATGCAAAGCAGCTGGTGCAGCTTGCCACCCTGAAACTTGCCCTGCTCCCCACCAGCCCCCCCAGATATCTGTTATAACCCTGTTATCACCTGATTATAACCTGATAGAGGGGCTGTGAGCTCCAGCTGTGCCTGGAGCTCTCCCTGTGGGGCTCAGCCCTGTCTCCATCCCAAGAAAGGCAGAGCAAGGGCTCAGCTCTCAGGGCAGGCAGCTGCCAGGCTGGGACACAGCAAGTCAAAGTTCTGGGCTGAGTGTTTTGGGGAACAGAGGATCTGTGCTCAGCTGGTGAAAAAGGAGACCGTTATAGAGATTTCTTTGGATGAGGAAGTAAAAAAGAAACTTGTTTCCATTCAACCAAAACCTGTGGTGTTGCTCACATGAGCGCTCAGAGTTAAAAAGAATTTAAAACCCTGAGGTTTAGATAGAAGCATGCAAATACTTTGATTAATTTGATTTTCCCTAAGAGAATAATCTGGGGAAGATGATCTTTAAACCCACAATCCCGAGTCCTGTTCTGTTGAACATTGTGTTGGAGCACACTGAGGTTGGGTGTCTTGGAGCATCCCAGGGCTGGGTCAGCTGGAGCACCTTGGGTTTGCATGGGATGGGTGTGTTCTGGCATCCTGGGTATCTTGGGGCACCCTGGGCTGGATGTCTTGGGACAAGCCCCAGTTGGGTGTTTTTTGTCACCCATTTGGGATTAGCCTTGGCTCAGCCTGGCCCTTGACTCCCTCCTCCCTGTCACCCTGCAGGGATGTGGCGCTGAGTGTTGCTGCCTTGTCCTTCAACCTCTGGTTCACCAAGCTCTCCTGCAAGGATTTCAGGCTGGTGAGTGCTGCTGCTGTGGCTCTGGGTGCACCAGGGGTGGCCAGGCTCCCAGAAAGGCTTTCTTCTTCCCTGACAGAATCAGGAGATCTCAGAGCAGCTGCTCTACATGCTCAGCAAGTCAGTGACCCTGGAGGAGCTGGTGCTGGAGAACAGTGGCTTGAAGGGGTAGGTGAAGGTGTTGCAAGGCAATGATGAGCAGGATTTTGGCAGCCTGGTGGCTCTTCCCTCAGTCCATGGAGCAGGGAGGTCCATGCATGGACCCTTGTGCCAGGGGCTGGTGGCTCCATCCCCTCCACACTGGGAAGCTCACTGGGAGCAGAGACTCCCATAGCCTGGCAGTGAATACCACCCAGCCCTGGAGGTGCTCTGCTTCCTTCTGGCTGCTCAGATGAGCCAGGTCTGCCCCACAGGCAGGAGCTGCTGGCATTAGCTGTAAGACTACAGAGCTGGTGGCTGTCTCTCCTGGAGTTATCTAGGCATTGCTCAGATGGCTGACCCTTCTCCCCACAGTGACTTTGTGCAGAGGATGGCCCAGGCACTCAGCAGCCACCCCAACTCTGTCCTGCACACCATCAACCTCTCTGGCAACCAGCTGGAAGATAGAGGTACCCAAATTTGGGCTGGGATGAGATTACACCCACAAAAACTGATGTTCAGCTCCAGCTCCCACCAGCAGCTGGCTCCTGCCCTGGAGGCTGCAGCTCAGCTCATGGTGCAGCCATTCAGAGCTCCCTGCTCCCATCAGGGGTCTCTGCCTTCAGCCGGCACGTGGAGAGGAGTCCCAAGGGTCTGCAGAGCCTCAGCTTGGCCAGGACAATGCTCACAGCCAAAGGTAGAGCCCAGATGCCCTTGCCCCCTCCACAGAAGGAGAGACGGAGGGGCTGCAGGGACACCCTGGAGAGGGCACCTTCATGGGGGCAATGTCCTGCTGCCCCAGCTGGGGGAAGTTCCCTTGCTCTGCTCCCTGGCTCTCCCCAGTGCACAGAGCCTGTAGCCATGCCTCTCTCCCTCTCTCTGAGCAGGGATGAGCACATTGTGCAAGGCCCTCACAGATAACAAAGCCACTGGGTTCTCCCTCCGGCACCTGGACCTCTCTGGGAACCCCGGCACGCTGGCTGGGGATGACATCAGTGTGAGTACCCGTGCTGTCATGGGTGGGGTGGCACACTCAGACTGTCCCCAGTCTGGTTTGGGTGGCTTTGGTCTGCTCTGCTCTGTGCCCTGTGCACCCCAGGGATGGGGAGGTCATGGCTGGGAGCAGCTGGGGACACCCTGGGGACATCCCCCTGCATCTCCCTGTGGCAGTATGGCAGATGCCATCTGCAGCAGGGGGCTGTGTGATACATGGCAGTGTCCCATGAAAGAGTGGGCTCCTGTGTGCAGGATTCACCCCTGTGCTCAGCAGGAGGGAGAGTCAGGCTGGAACTGGGATTCCAGGGCTGCGGGGTGAGGGTGGGACTCAGGGGCAAAGCTGCTGAGCCCCCCGTGCTCTCAGCACCTGCAGAGCCTCCTCCAGCACTGCCACTCGCTGTCCCACCTCAGCCTGGCCGGCACAGACTGCCCTTTGGATGCTGTGAGTACCATGCAGGGCTCCTGGCAGTGAGCCCTGCCCTCAGCCCCCTCCATCCCTGGGCTGTGTGAGGGGCTGCAGTGCCCCTGGCTCCTCCTCCACACGGCTCCCATCCCACCCTGGCAGCTCTTTGGGGCCCTGCTCCACGGACCCCACAGCAGCCTCGTCCACCTGGACCTCTCCAAAAATGTGTTCTCCCACAAGTAAGCTGGGGATGGCATCAGGGGGGTGTGGTACCCAGGGGTGGGATACCCAGTGGGGTGTGGTACCCATGTTTGGGGTACCCAGGGGTGTGGTACGCAAGGGCTGGTGCTGGGATGCAGTTGTTGCCATGTTGTGCCCATCCTTTTCAGGAGGGTGAAAACCATCTCCCCCGACATGAAGGAGTTTTTCAGCCAGGCCTGCTCCCTCAGACACGTCTCCCTGGCAGGTACCAAGCTGCCAGCTGATGCTGTAAGGTGCGATGGGGCTGCGGGGATGGAGCTGGGGTGAGCACAGCCTGGGGAGACCTCGGTCAGGGCTGGTGGGAGCATGGAGGGAAGGGGCTGGGAGAGGCAGAGCTGTGGGAAGGATGCACTTCTCCAGCATCCCAGTCCCACTGCCTGCACTGCTGGGGTGCCCATGGCAGATGCTGGTGCCCCCATTTCTTGCACTGATGGGGCTTTGGTCACTTTTCCAGGGCATTGCTGCAAGGGCTGGCAGACAACAGCCACATCAGTGACCTGCAGCTGGATCTCAGCAGCTGTGAGGTGAGGGCCCAGCAGCCATGGGCAGCCCCCCTCTGGCCAGGGGGTGCCCCTGTGGCAGTGTGAGAGGATCTGTGCCCTGCCTGACCTCCCCAACAGGAGGATCTGGTTTGCAGGGCTCACTGCCTCCCCTGTACTGATGTCTTGCTGTTTCTTCCAAGCTGAGATCAGCGGGGGCCCAAGTCATCCAGGACCTCATCCCTGATGCCAGCTCCATCAGTCACCTGGACCTGTCTGACAATGGTAGGTTGCTTTTTCCCAGCCTGGGAAAAGATCTCCTGCATCTCCTGCACTGTCATGTCCCAGCACAGCGAGTGAGGTGATTTCTTTATGCCCTCCTACCTCAAGACTTGCCAAAATTTCTCATTTTGCATCTTTCTTGGTACAGTCCTCTTCAGTTCACTGAATCTGAGGTGGTCTCATGTGGCTGGTTCAGGGTTGGAAGCACTGAAAGTGTTTCCCTGGGCAGAAACTCTTCCCACTTTTCTGCTTCCAGCCTTGTTCTGCTGTGGCCTCCAAAGCCATGGGCAAGTGATCCTAATCATCACAAACATCACAAGCTGCCAGTTGTTAATTTCACCTAAACTTTCAAACAGCCTTGCTAAGATCTCACAGCAGACCATACAACTCCTCAGCAGCCAAATGACTCTGGGAAAGCTGATGTGGTTTGGAGTCCTTCAGGACACCAATGCTCCAGAAGCTCATGCTCTCACCCAAAATTTTCAGTCAATCTTTGCCAAAATATACTTCTATTTTTGGCTTTCCCAGTAGAGCACCTCTGTGCAGGAAAGGCAGTCCATAAGTGGGTGTTGGTGCCTTGTGCTCTCGGCTGGTTGAGCTGCTGGGTGAGCAGATCCCTGCCCATATCTCTGCTGGATTTCCCTGGGGTGGTGCAGCCAGGAGGATGGGAGTGCAGGCAGCTGCCTGGAAGCTGAACTCCCCCCATGGTGTCCAGGGTGGTGGGTGGGTGATGGGGGGCACACCCTGAGGGATGGCAGAGAGCAAGGGCCATCTCCAGCTCCCTCAGTGCCCCCGTGGCTCAGCACAGCCTTGGCACCCCCATGTCAGGAGTGCCCACAGTGGCTGCTCCTCCCTGGAGGCCATTTCTCAGGGACCCCAGCTCTGCACAGGTCTTCAGTCTCCTTGGGGAAGCCAGGAAGGGAGGAAGATGCTCAAGAGCCTCCCTGGGCATCTCCAGCATCCCTTTATGGCAGCTTGGTGGCTCTGCAGGTCTTCTGAGAGGGACCACCTTGGTGCCACCTCCATGGATTTGTTGGATCATCCTGGGGTGTCTCCCTGTCCTGCAGGCTTTGACCCCGACATGGTGACCCTGGTGCTCTCCATTGGCAGGAGCAAATCCATCAGGCACGTCTCCCTGGGGAAAAACTTCAACATCAAATCCAAGTGAGTGCCAAGCAGCAGCACTCAGGCTTGGAGCCACCCTGGAATGGTGCACCCACCTTGACTCTCCCTCCCCATCAAAAGCCCATGGGCTGGTAGGAATTGCCTGCCCATGCAGGGAGGGTCACAGTGATGACACC
The DNA here is from genome assembly GCF_028769735.1 of Zonotrichia leucophrys gambelii. Lineage (NCBI taxonomy): Eukaryota > Metazoa > Chordata > Aves > Passeriformes > Passerellidae > Zonotrichia > Zonotrichia leucophrys. The sequence goes on from NC_088181.1 coordinate 7,270,812, forward strand.
CCTATTACTGCACCACTGCCAGCACCTGGTGCAGTGTCAGGGATGGGTCACAGCCCAGGCAGGAGTGGGAGGGAGGGCAGAGCTCTGCCTCTGTGGCCCCAGGGCATGCACAGTAGCCCCCTCACACACCTCTCCTGCAGGGAAGGTCTGTTGGATGTTCTGCACCGCATTGTCCAGCTCACCCAGGAGGAGGATTGTGTAAGTCCAGCTTGCTCTCAGCCACCAGAACCATCCCATCCCTGCTCCTGGTCACCCTCAGCCAGCACTGTGCAGTGTCCATGCAGGGCTGCCATCCAGGTCCCTCCTGCACTGGCTGGAGCAATCCTCCTTCTCCCCCACTGCCATTCAAATCCTTCTGCTTTTATTTTTCCTCAGTCTGAAGCAAGAGCTCAGACAGAGAAGTGGGAAATGTGGGAAAATGGAAGCCTGTATCTGACTAAAGTCATGGAGGAGACTTATTGTAACCTGCATTCAGCACAGCTTTCCTAAAAAACCTCTCTTTTCTCCTCACTGCCTGCTGGGCATCTGAGCTAAACCCAGCCTGTCTAAGCAGTCCCTGCCCCTCTGTTCCTCAGGGTTCAGTATCACTCCAAACCAGCACCAGCCCAGAGGCTGCTGCACGGGGGGGAGCTGTGTCTGGAGGGTGACATGCACCTTGACATGTCCTGGTCCCCCTCCTTGTCCCTTTTCCAGCCTCTGCAGTCGCTGTCAGTGGCTGAATCACGCCTCAAGCTGGGAACCAACGTGCTGCTGAGTGCCCTGGGCAGCAACACCAGCCTCGTGTCCCTGGACATCAGTGGCAACGCCATGGGGGACACAGGGGCCAAGATGCTCGCCAAGGCCCTGCAGATCAACACCAAGCTCAGGTAGCAGCAGCTCTGTGACACCCCGTGGGTGGCCCTGATGTGATGGTTGTGATGCTGATGCCATCAGAGGAGTTTTGTCACGGCTCCTGGTGGCCATGGATGTGGTCCTGGACCACTCCTGGTACAAGGTCGGATGCTATTACTGCATTTTGCACCCATGGCAGTCATCTGGGGACATGTGAAGGGCAAGGGAGCAGCTCCATCCCTGCCCTGGTTCTTGCCACCTCTTTTCCAGGTTCCTGCCCAGCCCAGCATGCTTCAGACAAACCTTTGTTGTCACTGCCCTCACCTCATGCTCTGCCATCACTTCCTAAAACACCATTTTTGACCACATTGTGTACACAAAGCCAAAGCAGGGGTGTCTGCAGAGGACAGGGAATGGTGTTCAGCCAGGGCTGTTTCTCTGGACATGTCTGTCCCTGCCCACAGGATGGTCCCTGAATGTGTCCTCCCAGCCCTTCACTCCCTCCAGGCACCCACCTAACTTATAGCTCCTTGCAAAGTCCAAGTTTATGTTTTGGATACTGAAAGTTGTAGTTTCCAACCCCATTTTTAGACTGTCTGATGCCTGGGGTCAGCCTTGGGCTGACTCTTGCTAGCAACCCCTCAGGGTGGTGTGGGTGTGGGCAGGGCTCACCCAGGTCCTTCTTTTTGCAGGACTGTGGTTTGGGACAGGAACAACACAACAGCCCATGGGCTCCTGGAGGTGGCTCAAGCTTTGGAGAGGTAAGGAAGGAGCCTCTTGGTCCTCCTGGCTTGTTACTGCCATGCAAAAGAGCCTCTGTCACCAGCATGTCACTGTCCCCAGGGCGTCACACAGTTTCATACATGTCCCAAGGGAGCTGGTCCACAGCTCTGGCCTTGCAGCCAGAAAAGCAACCTGGCACCCATTGGGTGATGATACCCCCATTACCAACCTCAGGGCTCCCCTGGGCTCTGCATCCCACCCAGCACAGCCTCATGTCACCCCAGGATCCCCCCATGAGCACGGGGTGATCTGCTGGTGGTGCTGATGTGATGTGATGCTCCTCTCCTCCCTGCCCGTGACAGATGGGTAGAGCTTGTTCCCCTGCTGAGCACACCCACCACCTGTCTGGTGTTTGGCTGTGCAGATCTCCAGAGGTCTGAAGAAAGAGGGGTGCATGGAGAGCCTGGGCACGTGGTCACTGCCACCCCATCGGGGCCTGCTGAGGGCCGGAGTTTGGCCATCTTATCTCTAGAGCTGGACCTCAGCACAACGTCCAGGCTGCTGTTGGGTGGGCTCTGAGCCTGTGTCACATCCATGGGGACACGAGCAGAGGGCTGAGCCCTGGGTGCAGCACCTGCTGACCCCCTGTGCCCCACAGGAATTTCACGCTCAAGTCGATGCCGCTGCCGATGAGCGACGTGGCGCAGGCGTACCGCAGCCACCCCGAGAGGACGGAGGAGGCCGTGCACAAGGTGGGGAAATGGGCTGTGGAGCCCAGGCCAGGTGCCACCATCACTGCTCATGGGCCAGATGCCACCATCACTGCTCACGGCCTCTGCCTTTGCAGCTCCAGTCCTGCCTGACGAGGAACCAGCTGCGGCAAACGCTGCCGGCGCAGACCTTCCGGCTGCAGCAGGGCATCCTCACCACCTCTTCTGAGCAGGTCTGAGGGACAAATACTGCAGGGGGCTGCTCCTCCCCTGCCCCAAACCACCCTGGCTTGCTCATGCGAGCTCTTGCAAGCAGCAAAACACCCTGTTAACCTTGCCTGAGTGGAAGGCAGAGCAGATTCAGGGATGGAGCAGGTTGCAACCTGGTCTGGTGGAAGGTGTCCCTGACCATGGCAGGAAGGCTGGAATAGGAGAATCTTTAAGATCCCTTCCAACCCACACCATGCTATGGTTCTGTGGTGAGGGTGGGGGCGGATGGAAAGCAGATCTCCTGGAATCCTGCTGGTTGCATCCATGCTTTTCATGCATATGCACTGCTGAGATAACTTGCAGCTACACCAACCTGTACAGTGTGTTCCTGCCTCCTGGGCACTCTTGCCAGCACATTCCTGCTGTGTGCATCCCTGGTTATTAGGCAGGGATGCTCTCGGAGGCTGTAACCTGCCTGTGCCCCCTCTGAGCACACTCCTCTCTGGGAAAGTCACAGCAAGGAGGGGACCTGGCAGTGCTGCCCCAGCGCTGGCACAGGACACAGCCTCTCTGTGCCCCAGATGGTGAATGAGATCTGCCTGAGCGTGCAGAAGCATGTCGACATCCTGAGCACCTGCACGGGCAGGGAGGTGGAGACGGACATCCTCTGTGCTGAGGAGGCCATCAGGAATGCCAACCTCTGTGTCAGTGTGAGTGCACAGCGTGGGAAACCCCCACAGCTCCGTTCGGGATCGAAGCAGGGCATTGATTAATTAATGACATCATTAACCAGCAGTCAGGGAATTCCAGAATGTCAATGCAACAGACACACACCACCGAGCACTTGCAAGCACTAAAGAACAGCTGAGAATTTCTGAATTCCCTTCTAGAACAAAGATCAAAATGTTCTTAGGCCCCTTGCCCCAGAGCCACACAGTTGTGTGCACACCCCCACAGGGTTACAGCCCCCCTTCCTCTGGCATCCCATGCTCACACATCCCTCCTTGGGAGAGATGGGAGCTCCAGCTTTGAGAACACCCTGCAGCCCACAGATGCCCACACTGTTGAGAAACCTCCCTGAATCCCTGGGGCACCTTCATCCCACCCCAGCAGTGACAATGCTCCATCAGCCCATGACAAAATCCGTCATGTTGGTTTGGCAGCTCCTGGCTCTGTCAGACCTGGTTTGATCCTGCTGGTCTTGGTTCTCTCTCCCCACTGCACCTTTTCCTCTTCTGCTTCTCTTCAAACCACCCCCTTTCCCCTTTTCTCCACCTTTCTGGCACCCCCTGGTTACTTAATCTGGCAGAGACAGGATTTAAGAAGACAGTACTGATGTTGGGAATGCATGAAAGGGTTGGTTAAGGGTCTCCCTGATGCAGGTAGCAGTGTAGTGGAGTGCAAGAGGAGAAGGAGAGTCAGTGAGTGGCAGGGAGAAATTGAGAGATGAGGATGCTCAAACCTGGCCCAGTAAAGCCAAAAGATCACTGTGTCTCCCCAGCTGATGTGGGTGATGCTCTTCCATGGGAGAGCCACAGGGGGAGGCTGTGCATGGAAATATGGGAGGAGAAGATGAAGTGACACGGGATGATCCACACCATCTCTTTCCATGTCAGATCCTGCCCCTCTTGTATGAGGCTGGCAACACCCCCTACCAGAATGGCAAGCTGCAGCACAAGCTGGAGTGTCTCACAGAGGAGGCATCACAGACCTGCAGCCGGGAAATCCAGGTGGGCACCATGGGCAGCACGGAATGTTCATCAGCCTTGGCCCAAGGATAAAGGGGGATGGTGTCTACTGAAAGCCATGTGAATCCTGATAGAACAGAAACTGAATCCTTCCTTTCCTGCCCAAACTTCAGGCAATTATGCAGGCGGCGCTGGACACAGCCCACGGGCTGTGCCCAGCCGTGGTGCAGAAGAGCGGGGTCAGGGATCAGCTGGTCACTGCCATGTCAGAGAGGATCTGCCTCCAGGACCAGCTCAGCCTCAGCGCTGTCCTGGACCAGATGGTCACCGATATCTTCAGCAAGCTGAAGTAGGTGATGTGCTGTTCTTCCTCCTTGCTCAGTCACTGGCACTGACCCCGGGCCAGAGGAGCACTCTGGGGGCTCTCTAGCAACTTCTCTCCCCACATTGTGGTAGAGATGTGCTGGGTCCTGCTGCTGGGTTTTCCCACCTGTAGCTTTTCTTCCTGCTTGGATCCACTTTGGATGAGTCCCTAGGTGCTGGAGAAACCTGTGGAGTGATGATGTTCTTGCAGGCACATCCCCTTGGCCAGCCCTGACCATCAACAATGGGATGCATTTGGCATTCTCCATCCCAGCCAGTGCCTATTCCCATTCCTGCTCTGGCAGCCCAGACCCAGCAAGCTGCAGCATGTGGGCATGTCCTGGGATGCTCTGTGTGCATCCATCTCCTCAGCAAAGCCCTCCCTGGGGAGATGGCCCCATGGCTTGCAGGGGTGCTGGGTGCTGGCCCTGAGCACCCTCTTTCTGCTCCCAGTGAGATCAAGCTGTCCGTCACAGCCGCTGTAGCCGACTGCATCGTGGATGCTGTGCTGGGAGACCTGACCATCGCCCAGTGCAAACTGGTGAGTGCTGGGGCTGCCAGCACCTGTGGGATGGGGATGGATACCCCAGCATTGCGGCTGGGATGCACAGTGGGGGTCTAGATACCCCAGTATTGTCCAGGTACCTGGACACCAATGCCGTGACCATGGATTTGCAGTCTGGGAAGCAGGATAATTCCCACCCAGGCTGGTTTTCCTGCCAGGTAATCCTCTCCCAGTGTGGTCACAGCAATATTAACACCCTGAGCAAAGTACCAGCACTGCTGCTGTGTGCTGGGGTGACGCCAGGCACCGGCCACTCCTGCAGCAGGGCAGCTGCGCCGGGCTGGACACCGGCTAATCAGGCCTAAATCCGCTCACAAATCCCAGCCGTGGGTAGGGAGCAGAGCAGCGCAGAGCACACAGGGCAGCCCAGCACGCTTCAGCCCCTGGGATAATTTAAGCGCTTCCTAATGGTTTTAGGCAGAGAGCCTCTCCAAGCAGGGGCTCGACCTCCTGGTGCTGCTGCCGGAGTCGGCTGAGGACGATGCCACGGCGCTGGCGAGGGGCAGGAATCCTCCGGACCTGGCTGCAGAGGAGGTAGGGACCGGGGCTGCCGCGTGATGGCCGTGGTACAACCGCCCTTTATCCGCCTTACGGGATGATGCCGGGCTTAGCCACAGCCCCTGCGGGTGCACGCACCCCCAGCTCCCCCCAGGGCAGGGCTAAGGCAATTAGTGCTGGGAAATGGGACCGTGAGCCTGCCAGCCATGCTGCTGGCACTAGAATGTGTCCTTGTGGCGGCCTGGCTGCTTGTACCTTGTCCTTCTGTGGCTGCTTTGGGACCTGGGATCCAGTGTGGTGAACAGTTCTGGATGGGGAAGTATCCAATCCAGCACCGTGGGTGGTTTTGGAGCTGGGATAAGATGAAGGGGTGCAGCTCTGGGAGCCTAGGGGTGATGGAGGGACTGCACCCATCACTGGGCGAAGCCTGGCAGGCTCTGGCTGCCATGGGATATGTCTTGGCACAGCCAGCCTGTCCCTGTCCATGCCGGAGCTGCCACCATCCCTCTCTCCCTGCAGTACAAGATGGCCCTGCGGAGGAGAAACAAGCACTTCAGGAGCATCCGGCCCACACCAACTGTGAGAAGTAAGGTCACCGTGGAGCTGTCCCTCTGCTGCAGCTCACTGGGTGCTGTGCTGTCTCCATAGGGCATGGCAGGGGCAGGGGGCTTGCAGCAGCAAAGGGGGAGCCTCATGGTCGGAGTCCCCCATGGTCATGGGCTGAGGGCAGCAGGGTCAGGACCCTTCCGAGAGCCTCTCCCAGTGCTGTGGTGGAGTCTATGGGGGAAGCTCACCTTGACCTTGCTCTTGTGCTGGTTTTGGGCCCCAGATGGCTCGGTGTCCTTGGGCAGTGGAGTAAATGCCCTGAACTCCCTCCCCACAGAGCCAGCCAGCGGTAGGAGGTTTGTCTGTGATTGTGGGTGCCGTGGTATCTCCCACGGCCACCCTGGACATAGACATCACCCACTCACCCAACAACCTTGGGGAGAAGAAGTTGCCCATGGGTTTCCCTTGCTGCTGGTGCTGTCCCCACCAGCCTGGGAGGGGAGTGAATCTCAGGGGGCACAGACAAGGAGCAGTTGATGGGTCACTCTGCTTTGGCTGAGCTCATGCAGACTCCAGCACCCCTGTGTCCCCAGGGGATCCCTGAGCCCCACAGCACCCTGCCAGAGGGTCCCTAGGGGGGGGGTGAGGAGCTGCCTGCAGAGCAAACCGGGTATGTTTGTGATTGCTGCTCGCTGCCGGCAGAGTTTGTGCCTGCTGCAGGTCTCAGGGCTGGCTGCGGGGCTCGGCCCCTGCCTGAGCATCCCCGCACACTCCCCCGCAGCATCCTCCCCTGCACGCAGCCAACCTCCGGCGGTGGCGGTGGCGGGATCCATCCCGGCCGCGCCGCAAAGCCGCCACGCGCGCTCCCGGCGGGCACGGCCGCGCTCCCGTTCCCGCCCCGCGGCGGAGCCACTGCCCCGCTCGCTGCCCCTCCGCGCGTGGGCGAGGGCGACGGCGTCCGTGATGATAATGATGATGGTGATGGTGATGATGATGATGATGGGGAGGCCTGGCGAGGGCGGGTGTCAACAGGGACCCTCTCGCCTCTCGTAGGTGTCTCGGAGCTGGAGCCGGCAGCGGGTCGAGACGCCAGCGGGCTCCGAGCTCACCGGGCGCCGCCGTCACTCAGCCCCGCCGCGCCGCCGGCACGCCCTGCCTCCACAAAGGATGCTGAGCCTGCGAGCGGCTCGCTCCCCGCCACGCAGCCTGCCACCGCCACCGGATTCCTTATGGACCTGCCGACCGCCGGCGAGAAGCTGGAGCATTGCACCAAAGGCAGGCCCCGGCCCAACCGCCGGCACCGGCAGCCGCCCAGCAAGCCGAATGTAAGGGTGGGGGCACGGCTGGCAGGGGAGGTGGGCTGCGTTCCGGGTGTTTTTCCCATTTTTTTTTCCGCTTGGGTGAATTATTGCGGTCAGTATTTGTTGCAAGGCAGGAAAATAAGATGCGCAAAGACGCGGTGGGTTTATTATTATTCTGCATTTCAGCTGCTGCCGGAGCCGCCTCCTCCTCGGGGGGGAACCTGAAAGGATGGGCAGGGGGGCTGGGGGGGGGCGAGGGGAATCATCCATCCTCTTTCCTGCTCCCCACTGGGAGGTGCTGAGCGGTGGGAGCCGGGAGAGGAATGGAAAACCCTGCAGAGTTTGGGTGCAGAGGGCCGGCGATGTGCTCGGCAATGGCTCCAGCTGCCTCCCTCCTGAGCTCCATTTGCTCCCCCTTATCCAAAATCCATCATCCCTGAAGCACCGGTGGCCACCACGGCTCCCGGTGGTGCTGGTGGGGCTCTGCCAGCCGTGATGAGGTGGGCTGTGCTCCCCCCATCCAACAGGCGACTGGATGGGGATCCTGCCTCTGCACCCCCCTTCCCAAAGGAAAAGTAACTTTTGGGTGCAGTCAGTGGCGAGTACAGCTCCATCACTGTCCCCGGGGCTGGATCCTGCTGGCATCACCTCATCCCCGTGCCACCGTGATGCAGCTGGATCCTTTCACTTGCTGGAAAGCCCTGGCTTGCAGGGCTGTGGTGATGCTTGCCCTTGGATCATGGTGGGATCAGGGTGGCACAGGGCCGGAGGGAAGGAAGGAAGGCAGGAGCTGTGTCCCAGGGGCAGGGTGGGTTCTGGAGGTTGGCAGGGCCAGGGGACCACCACCCAGCAGTGGGACAGGCATGCCTGGCACCCAGGGTGGGCCAAGACTTGAGCAAGGACAGGCTTTGATGGATATGATATGACAGGGAGAGCAGATCTCAGATGGCTGGAACGGCTCCTGAGCGGCATCAATCCAGCCGTAATGAAAAGTCATTATGGATTGAAATGCCACCGATGGGGAAGCGCCTCCCTCTCATCGATAGCGTGGCACTGATGCAGTGGCACATGCCAGGGAGAGGAAGGTGCCATGGAGGAAGGCTTGGCCATGGCGTGGGCCACTTTGTTATGGGGATGGAGCGGGTGGCTCTCAGGCAGGCTGTGGTGGCGCTCCAATGTTGGAATAGAAACATCTGAGGGATGCAGATGTGGGTCCTTGCAGGTCACCTGCTCTATCACTGCCAGCAGCAGAGGGGTCCCTTTCTTGGAGCTCAGATGGAGGAGGCATCCCTGCCAAAGGCCTCTCCCACAGTACAAGTGCCATACCTCAGCCATTGTGCTGGACAAGGGGTTGGAAGGAGCCTGGGGCTGCCTGGAGCTCCCAGTGCTCAAGGGAAGGAGCAGGATTAGAGCTGGGATGCAGCTGGTAACACTATGGTTTGGCTTTAATGCTGGGTATGAGATGGAGCATGCCAGCACCCATCCTGCAGGGGCACCCACTTGTCCATGCCCAGGGATGGGTGACAGACACACCTTCATGCCTGGGGACACCTTTGTCCTGGGCTGGGCTGACAGCAGCTGTCCCTCACAGGTGCAGCCCGTGGCCTGTGAGAACAGCGAGGACAGGAGCATCACCCGCGTGGACGAGGGGCTGGAGGATTTCTTTGCCAAGAGGCTCATCACAGAAACACTGCCGTAAGCTGGGGGTGCTCAGGGCCCCTCACCTGCCCAGCACACCCATCCCCAGGTTCCAGCAGCCTCCCTGCAAACGCTGCTGGGCCCAGTGCAAAAGGGGTGCTGGGGAAAGCAGCACACACAGGGATATCACCCAGGGCAGGGCTGGGGGAGGAGGAATGGGATGGCAGCCATGGTGTGCCAGATGTGGCCATGGAGTCTGTTCCACAGTGGGGAGGCAATGAAGCAGCACCCAGGGGAACAGTGCTGGGAATGGGTGCCCTTGCCAGGACACTGCCATCTCAGGTGGAGTGTCCAGGGTCTGGATCCATCCCTTTAGGATGGGCAGCGTGAAAAAACTGATCCCTTACCTCTTGGCAGCCTGGAGCTCACCTTCTCCAATGCTTCATCTCTTCCCCAGCCCTACAACTCCGGAGACCTGCCCAGGATCAGCCCCTCTGGCTCCCTCTGGTTCCCGCACCCTCAAGAAGAAAATTGGGAATTTTTTTGCCTTCAAGAAACCCAAATCCAGCCGGGGCTCGAGGTGTGAGAAGGAGCCCGAGGGTGGTCCCACTGCCCCTAGGAGCAGGCGCTCGATGCTCAGTGACATTTTACGAGCCCCCAGCAAGGCAGGCGAGTCAGGGAAGCCCCTGAGTAAATCAGAGGAGGGCGGGCTCTCTGCCGAGCCCCAAGCAGAGCCTGAGCACTGCCAGACTCCTGACTCTGCCCGGAGGATCCGGCCCAAGTACTCTCGGGAGGGCAAATCCCAGTCACTCATCTTGCTGTCCGGGGAGGACGAGGATGCGCTGGGGGTCAGGCATGACAAGGTAAGCACTGTCACAGTCACCAAGCCACCACCACTGTTCAGCTCCCCTGGTGGGGGCTGCTCCCACCCATGGACACTGGTGGGGTTAGCAGGGGATGTGGGGACACTGGAGTGATGGCTGGGGATATCCCCTTGGGTCCTGTCCATGTCACCATCTCCTGGCAGCATGGCTGGGGTTGAGAATGTGGGTGCCCCGCAGGCAGCAGTGTGGGTGCCGCAGGTGCTGTGGTGGGTCCATGTTCCTGGCAGGGTTGTGTCTCTCCTGCAGAAGAGGCACCTGGAGAAGAGCGAGGGAGAGTTGTCCAGCTCCTTTGAGCAGCGTGTGCAGGTCATGCTCCATCGCATCGGCGTCACCAAGGGCCCGGCTGCTGAGAGCAAGAAGCAGCAGGTGGGGACTGGTTCCATTTTTCGGATGAACCCTGCCCCTCCAGGGTGGTAGGAGATGGTGGTCCATAGAATGGGGACATCTCCCCACTGGGAATGGCAGCACCCAGCTCTGCGCTGCCACTGCCCATAGCCTCTGCGCTGCCACCTAACCCTCTGCAAGGGGTGAATTCCTATGCACTGCATGGTGTCTGTCAGTCTGTCCCTCCTTTCCTGGCATGCATCCATTCCCTGCAGCCACATCAGAGCCTGGCAGCAGCACTCTGCCCTCTGCCCCCATTGTCTCTGTGGGCACTGCCTCCCCGATAACCCCCTTACCAGTATTTTTCCCCCTTGCAGAGCAAAGACAGCGAGATCAAGAAAGCCGGCTCAGATGGTGAGGGGCTGCTCCCTCTCCACCCTGACCCCACCCAGCTGGGCACCCATGGGTGGCCATGGGCAGGCCCTTTGGGCTCCCAGCTGTGGGTCCCACTACATCTTTGCCTTGTTGGGTGCTGGTGGCACTGGGCAGACCCCAGCTCACTGCTGCTGCCCGGTGGCTTGTGCTTGCAGGGGACATCGTAGACAGCTCTGCAGACTCACCCCCATCCCTGAAGGCCCGCACACACTCTGTGTCCACAGGTGGGTCACCACTGCATGCTGGGGGGTCACACCAGCCCCTGGGGCAGAGGGCTTCATCCCCTCTCCTAGCACCAAGCATGGGGACTGGAGCCAACAGGGGACTGGTGGGCACAGGCACATGGGCAGAATTCCACCCTTGGGAGCGTGCCCTATGCCCATGGGTGCCCATCCCTGCTGTTGGCAGATGGCCACCAGCCCACTGCCCTTCCCTGGGCTGACTGCAGGCTGGTTCCCAGCACCAAGAACCATCCCTGGGGCTGTCACTTCTGGACGCCCACAGCTCCATCCTGCCTGCCCCACAGACGCACCCTTCCGCAGCCCAGCCGCCAGGACGGAGCCCAGCGCCGAGCCCCGGCCAGCCTGGAAAGCCCTGGGAAGGCAGCTGCCCGCTGAGCCTCCGGCCACCAGCTCCGACCAGCCCCGGCGCTCCCTCACCCTGGCAGAGCCCAGCGGGCTGCCGGAGCCCGGGGGCCGGGAGGGCTGGAGCAGCAGCCTGCCACGGTTGGGCAGGAATGTGCCAGTGGCACTGCCACGAAGGGTCAGCCATGGTGGGGAGGTGGGTGCTGGCACCCTGCCCACCCCGCCCAATAATGAAGGTAGGGATGCACGAGGTGCCCATGGGTGCTTCATTCCACTGCTGGCCTGTTGTTGGAGCCCTTGGGATGGAGGGCAGCAGGGAGCCAAGCACACGGTGGGTGCTGGGTGCTGATGGGGCCTGCCAGGTGGGGTGCTGTGGGCTGTCCTCCAATGGCACCTCCCCATTGCTTACACAGACACCCGGCTGATGGCACGGCTGGCAGCGCCACGGGGACCCGGCCGCCGAGCACTGTCCGTCCACGAGGAGCAGCTCAGGGAGCCCGAGTGCCCGGCCGAGCTGGGAAGTAAGTTGTGTGTGAAGTGGGACCCCAAGCCCTCCTTGCACTCAACACCAACAGAGGTGGGTGGTGGTGTTCCACATGCATGCTGGCGCTGCCTCTTCTAGCTGGTGGGTGATAGACAATGGCACTGCCATAATGGGAAGTTCTTGAGGGGAATTCAGTATGGGGATCAGTTCCAGCAGGTGCCACGCCACTGTGCCCCACCCTAATATGGGCCTGGGTTTTGTTTCCCCCAGTGGGCACCGTTCCCCTGCGCCTGCGGCGTTCGCCTGTGCTCAGGCACAGGACCAAGCACGAGTCCCTCTCAGAGATGGAGGGTGAGCCTGGACCAACCTCGGATGCTGAAGGTGAGATGTTCCCCTCCCTGCTAAAGCAGCTGTTGGGGTACCAAGGGTCCCCCCATGCTCACCCCAGCACCTGTGACCTGTGTAGGTGCCCCGCTGCAGGATTGGCCCTGTGCCGGGCTGGAGGAGCCGCAGGCTGGCACAGGCACTGAGGGTGAGCAGACGCAAGCCCTGGCACAAACTGTTGGGAATGCACAAGACTCAGCTGCCGTAGACCAAAGACGCCCAGTGCCAGGCCAGGAGGAGCCGGCCCTGGGACAGTGAAGCCCCTGCATGTCACCACGCTGCTCCCAACAAAACCCTGCAAGCAAGCGCACCGTGCCAGGGTGTTTGGCAGCTGGGGTGCAGAGAGGACAGATGGGCACCAGGCTGGCGTGGATGTGCCAACGATGGCATCGCCCAATTTCCGCCATGGGGACAGCCGGGCCACCAGCATTGCCCAGGATGCCCAGGACTGTCAGAGCCTGCAGGATGCATCCAGTGGTGTTGCAGTCCCCAGTGCCCTCTGTCGCTGTGGGCTGCAGCGGGGGCGCCGGTGATTTTAGGCAGCCAGCTATTTTTAGGAAGCGTTCCCAAGGCACTTTCACTACTCCAGCTCCTGCCCCATGGGGTACTGCTCTCTCCAGCCCCCGCCAGACGCAGGCTTCCATCAGCGGGACCACGACCCAGCCTTTCAGCACGCAGCTCCATCCCCGCAGCTCCCTGACGGCGCCAGCGTGATCCCGACACCCCAGTGGCTTTCTCCTGTGTTGCCCTCTGCTCCGGACCAAACGCATTCCTCACACGGATGTTTACGACAAAGCAAGATGCTTGTTTTGGGTTTTTTTTTTCTTTTTTTTTTTTTAATACAAGAGCTGTGTATTTAAAAAATATACAATTTTTAATTTCTACAGCATAACCCTGCGGGATATTTTTTGTAATAAACAGTGCAGGACCCTACCTAAACTTATTCAATAAACCATCCAAGCTCCTGGGGTACCTTTGGAGCAAGATCAGCTTGTGGGGCCTCTGCCATTGCTGCTACGGTGGCACTGGGTCACCTCTTGTCCCCACCTGCTGGGACAAGGCATTTGAAAAGGATGAAGAGGTGGGAGAGGGATGCTGGTTCACATATAGGCATGCCTGAATGAATGCTTTTCTCCCCTCTTGAGGGTATTGGCTTTCAACAGGTCATGTGCCAGCACCCCTGGAACCAGGGTTTCTGCAACCAGGCCAGCGCCCTCATCAGTCTCCTGAGGCACAGTGCTTCTGGTATCCCCACATCCCTCCCCCAACCACTCATCCCAGTGTTCTGACAAACCCACTGAAGAAACAAAGGAATGAAAGATGGGCTGGGCTCAGGAGTCCTCCTCCTCCTCCTCCTCCTCTTCCTCAGTCAGCATCCAGCATGCCCACATCAGCATTGCCTTTGAAATCCTGAGAAACCAGACAGGAGGAGCCAGGGTGAGAAGAAACCCAGCTGTGGACATGCCACTGGGGCAGCTGGTGACAAGGGGTAGGGCAGAGGTTGGGGACTCACTATAGGTATGTGAGTCCCACTGCAGGAACAAGGGACAGCCACAAGTCCATGGCTGATATGGCACTGACCTGATAGATTGTACCTGCTGGCAGAGCTCGGGGCTCGGTGCCTCGTACTGGTACTGGGGTGGTCTCTCCATGAACTACAAAAGCAAAGGGGAGGGTGAGATGGGTCTGCTCCAGCCAGAGTACCCAGAGTGCTGCCCCATGCAGCCTGAGAGCTCAATAACCCCAGGACAACACCTAGGATTGAGGTGTCTTTCCCTCGTTTCTGATCTTTTACCCAGATAGCTCAGCAGATGCTCCAGCAACTGTTTGTTCCTACCCAATTGTTTAACTCAGGCTAAATCACATCTTCACCATCCCTGGAGGGATTTAAAGACCTGTGGATATGGCAGCTGGGGCTATGGTTCAGTGGTGGCTTGGCAGTGCTGAGGAATGGTTAGACTTCCATCTCAGGGGCTCTTTTCCAGCCTAAGTGATTACATGACTCCCTCATGATTCCCAGATCCTCCACCATCTACACTGACACCTGCATTCAATTTCCCATCCCCACCAGCCTGGTGAGGAAAGATCTTGGGGATGGACATCAGTGCTGTGGGCACAGAGAGCCCCCCCAGGCACCCCCCAGCCCTCAGGGGACCTCACCAGCTGCTTTGTATTTACCGTCTCCCGAGCACTGCACTGCTCTGGCCTGGAGCTGGGCCCAGCTCCTGCAGGGGATGCTTGCTCTTCCTCCGCCTCCATTTCCTCCTCCTCCTCCTCTTCCTCCTCAAGCTCCTTTCTATTTCGCAGCCCTGTCTCCCTTCTGCTCTTCTTTGCACCCTGTGGGCTCCCGAGCACCGATCCCTTGCGTGTGCCTCTCCCCCTGTGCTTCGAGGTGCCTGGGAGATGCTGCTGCTCACTGCAGGCCTGCTCATCTTCCTCCACCAGTTTCCTCTTGGCAACCACAGTCTCTCCTCCCTTTGTCCTGGTGTGAGCCAGTCCAGGCTTCAACGCCTCTGCAGAGGAAGCTGTGCCACTGGAGCAGGCCTGCTCCCTGTCAGGAATCCTGCCAGGCGGCGATTGCAAGCTGCTGCTGGGCAAGACTGGGAAAACTGGAGAAAGAGTGGGCAGGGTGGGCTGAGAGCCCCTGGATCTCTGCAGGCTTTGATCAGCACACAGAGCATCCCAGGCTGCCTCTGCAGCTGATGCTGCCTCACTGGTGCTGATCTCCACCAGACTGGGATGGCTGTAGCAGCGGAGCAGGGAGGGAGAGGAGGTCTGTGCTGGCTCTCCCCGGGGTGAGCCCTCAGCAGAGCTCTGGCTGCACACTTCCAACAGGTCAGCAGTGTTGCTGTCAGCAGCCACATCTTTCTGGGTCTTCAGGGGAGGGTCAGATTGAAAGGTCTTCTCTAGTAAGAGGAAAAGCACAGTCAATTTGAGCAGGGTGGTGGTGGGACCTGTCCTGGCACACAGGAAGAGTGGCAGGGCTGGAATGATGCAGATCCAGGCTATGGGAACACCACAGCACTGCTTTATGGCCAGGGGAAATCAAGCCAGCATCATTAAGAAGAGTGGAGCTGTCTCCTGCCAGGAAGGCAGCCTGGATGCCCTGGGACATGGGGACTCACCATCTGAAGAGCTTGGGGTCAAAGACAACGAGGGCATCCCATTCCAGGGGTTGTCCAGGGATCCCCCCAGGCTATCTGACAAGGTTGGTGATGCAGCATCTGCAATGAAGAAGCCAGAGGGTTGATTTTAGCACAGAAAGCAGCTGCCCATTCCCTGTGGGTCCCCTGTGCACAAGATCTCAGAGACAGCTCTTGAGGGGAGCCTGCAGCCCTTTCCAGCCCAAAATGTGGCATATTCCAGTGAGATCCTCTCCAAGATCTCACCGGGCAGGCGGTGGAGAGGCAGACACTGCCCAGAGAGCAGGCAGCTATGAAGAAGGCCTTCTCCTACACCCTGCACTGCCCAGGACAGTTCTTCCCTTCAGCTCCTCCTCCACATGGAGCTTCCACAGGTAATTCTGCAGCAAAGCTTGGTGACACCAAGCCAAATAAGGTGACACAAACCCAGGGTGGTGCTGAGCCAGAGCCAGCAAGAAGCCCACACCAGGGCAGGAAACTCACGCTCAGTGGTGGCATCAAAATGACTTCTTGTGTTCCCAGCACAACCAACCAAAGCTGCAGCTTCAAGAAGCTTGAGGACTGGGACCATCCCCTGCCTGCTCAACGTCTCCCAAAGACCTGGCCACACCAGTACCTCCTCCACTCAATCCGGGGAGATGGGCTGAGCCAACTGTAGAGGAAACTAAAGGCTGGATGGGATCTGGAGCGTTCATAGGATGCCATGAGGATGATCCAAGGGCTGGAGCACTGCTGCTATGGAGACAGGCTGAGAGAGTTGGGATTATTCAGCTTGGAGAACTGAAAGCTCTAAGGAGACCTTCAAGAACCTTCCAGTATCTAAAGAGGCTCCAAGAGGGCTGGAGAAAGACTTTAGACAAGGCCATGGAGTGGCAGACAAAGGGGAATGGCCTCACACTGACAGAGGGCAGTTAGATATTTTTAAGAAATTCTTCCCTGTGAGGGTGGGGAGGCCCTGGCACATGTTGCCTAGTGAAGATGTGCCTGCCCCAGCCCTGGAAGGTGTTCAAGGCTAAGTTGGACAGGGCTTGGAGCAACCTGGTCTAGTGCAATGTGTCTCTCCTCATGGAAGAGATTGGGGCTAGATATTCTTTAAGGTCCCTTCCAACACAAATCCTTCCAGGATCTGCAGATTCTGCTACTCACAGCTGATTTGAGATACAACACTTGGGTCTCCTGGCACTGTCCTGTCATCACTACTCTTTCCAGGAGCTGCTTGGCTTGTATCTGCAATGAAAGGGGCACTGTTGGTCATATCCCCAGCATGAGGCACACCCAGAGCAAGGGAACTCTTCTCCCCACCCCAGGGAGCCCCTAATTCCATATGCCTGGGTGCTGCACTGCCTACCTGTGTACCCTGCAGACACTGCCTCAGAAGAATCACAAACCACTGCCTCCTCCTCAGGAGGGATCACCAGGGCACTGACTGGGACCATGAAAACATCCTCACCCTGCTGAAATGAGACACATGACAAGGTTTTTGCTGGGCAGTCCCTCTCCAGATGCAGGAGTCCACCTGTGCCTGCCCACCCAACACCATCTCCCTCCCCAGCAAACCTCCAGCTCTGCCCACTGTCCTTTCCTTCCTTCTCCCACCCACCAGAGCACCCCTGTGCCAGCAGGACAGACTGACCTCCTTCTTGCGCTCTGCCTCCCACTGGGTGATGGGAACCTCGTCCTCCACTGTCACTGGCTTCTCCTTTGATTTCCATAAATCCAAGCATTCCTCAGCATTTTCCTTCAAAATCTCCAGCTGGTTTTGTCCTATGGCATCAATCAGCTGAGAGACAGAGGGGTCTAGAGCAAGAACACACAGACATCAGTGGAGGAGACAGCTGAACTCAGGCAAGCCTCACTTGCAAACACTTTTACCCTGCTGCATGACTTAGTGACTGTCATGACACTGAAACCTGTGGGAGCAGCCACAATTCTGCATTTCCTTTGCTTCTAAAAACTATCTTTCCTTTCTTCACAAATCCTGGACCAGGACCATTTAATGTCCCACTCTGCTTCAACTGTCAGCATTATCTCTTCCTGCTTTGGGCTTAGCAATATACACTTGTGAGATCTGACCAGGTCTGTGCTACCTCTGCCTAACATGGACCAAGCTGAGGAAACCCAAGGGCTCCCCCAGGCACTCAGAGCATTGCATGCCCCCCACAACCCTTTACCTGAGCTGGGAGCGTTCCTCACAGAAAGATTCCTCCTGTAATGACCAAGGAGAAGACAAAGCCAGGTTAGGGCTGGGACATACACAGCTCTTGGCCACAGGTCAAGCAGCCTGGATTGGAAGAAGCAGTTTGTGAAAGCAGTGGATCCCTCACTGGTGCTGCTCTGGTCACATGCTCAGTGTGCCAGGAATAGCCATCAGGAAGCCTCACCCCTGGAGATGGATGGATTGATTGAAGGCCCTGGGGATCTCCAGTATTGGATCTCCAAGGATGAAGGATGAGCTGTGCAGAGCTGACCCACACAGCTGTGCTGCCCACCACTGGCAGGAACAAGCTCCCCTCAGGTGTTTCCTCCTAGCTCAGAGGAAGAGGCTGGCAATGTGCCACCACAATTTCACTTTTCCCAGTCTATTCAACTCTGTCACATTCCAGGGCAAGGAGTCACACAGGTAAACCAGGAGCTGCCATAATCTGTGCCAGCCCTTGCCAGCCTGCTCTAACCCCAGTCTGAGGCTGCACACATCAGGGTACCTGGATACATCCCTCAGCCCCATACTCACAGCCAGAGCTCCTTTATCTTCTTCATCACAGAGGGATTCTGGTTCCTGCAGCAAGAAAGAAGCCAATTACTGATTCCCTCCAAGTCCCTATCTCCCTTCTCCCTTGCTTTGGAGACAATCCCTCCTTTAAAAGGGATTGCCACAAGCAGGACTCCCAAGGTCAGTGCTGCTGTGGGGAAGATGAAGAAGTCCCCCTGAGCACAGCCCCACCCAGCCATCCCATGGGCCATACCCATCAGATGATTCCATCCTCTGCCTCTGCATGGGCAGCACAATGAACTGCTGGGCCGTGAGGTAAAACTCGCAGTCCTCCTGTGGGGAGAAGGCACCTCTGAGTCCCACCACTGCCCCTGCCCTCCCTGGGGGCAGCCAGCACTCCCACACCCACCCCAGCTCTGCCACCAACCCTCCAGTCTAAGAGAAGGTCCCCTCAAAAAGGACAGCCCCCCTTCAAACAGGAGTTTGTGTCTTCCTGTGTCAGCTGATGGCTCCACAAGAGCCAGCCCAGGGAGTCTGTGGGGACACCTCTGAACCACTGCAAGGGGACAGTGGGCTGCTCTGCCACCAGCCCATGCAGGCCCTTCTGCAGCTGTCCAACAGGCAGAGGTGACAGCCAGGTGACCCAGGGAAAGATGCACCCCGTTGAGGAAAGATGTACCCCAGCGAGGGCTCATCCCTGCCAGGTCAGCTGCCACAGGCCCCACAGGAGCTGCAGATGGAAATGAAAGGCCACCCATCACCTGCCTTCAGCTCCTGGGAGCAGGCAAGAGTGCAGGGAGCACAGCAAGGTAAAGGAGCAGGCTGCTTCCACTCCTCAGAGCACTTACCAGCCTGGCCTCGTCCTGAAAACACACCGTGTACTTCTGCAGGACGATAATTCTGCAATTAAGGCTGGAAAGCCTGAGCTGCAGGTGGGCACTGGAAAGGGAGCAGAGCAGGAGTGCCTTGAAGAACAGAGCTGGACCCTCCCCTGACACACAGTGGGGCTCCTGCAAGAGCTCTGCCAGCCACACTGGGGCGTTCTGGAACATGTCTCAGCATGAGCAGCAGGCACCAAGGGCTCCTTAGTAATTCCTGCCTAAGAGCAGCTTCTTCCTGCTGCTTATCCTTGGCTCTCTGCTGCCAGCACCCCAAGAGTTTAAGGGTGTCCAAATGGGGAAATGGAGGAAAGCACTGAAGGAGCAACCCAGGCTACCATGGTTAATGATCTGGCTCCTTCCACAAAACCCAAGGGCTTTACAGTCCTTTCTAATGGCATCACAGCTTCCACCATGGATCCCTGCCCATCCCAACCAGCAGACACTGGAGCAAGAGCATTCCAGCTTTCGTCTCTGAGCAGCTCTTTCACACCAGCTTCCCACCCTGAGGTTGCTTTAGCTTAAACACAACCTGAGACAAGAGCAGGCAGGAGCCCCAGGTGCTCCCAGCAGCTGTGCAGAACTGCTGTCCCAGCCACGCCAAGCCACGGTGGAACCCACTTTTCCTCTGCCTGCAGAGCCTCGGCTGTAATGACCACACGGATGTAGCAGGATCCGTCAGAGACCTGCACCACAGCGTCCTGGAGCAGCCCAGGCTGGCCAGCTGCACTCGAGTCACTCAAGACCTGTCAGGAGATTGGAGAAAGGGAATAAAAAAAGAACTCTTATTCGTAAACCTGGAACAGGTTTCACAGGAAGGCAGTCATGACACCAAGCTTTTCCTCGTCAAAAAAAATTAAAATAAGAGATGTTAAGGAGGAAGAGTTGCACATCCATAGACATCAAATTGGGAACCACTGTGCACTTCCCAGAATTCAGATTTCAAAGGCTGTTGGAGCACTTTAGGACAGTCGCTCTGGGTACCTACCCGCACCACCTGCCCAGCCAGGGAATTCTCACGCTCATCCACTTGATCATAATTCACCAAGAGGTCAGCAATCCATGGCTCCAGGACATAGAGTTTGGGAGAAGCCACAGTCTTGTCGACACACGCAAGACTACACGAGAAGAGACAAGACACCGAGCCATAAGCAGTGCCCCATCACCCTCGGAAGGGTTTTGCACTCCAAGCACAGCCGCAAACCCAGGAGACAGCTCAAATCCACCCAAGTGCACCCACTTCTCTGCAAGCACCCATCCTAAGGGCTTTGTGATGAGGAAGCCACGCTGCTGGGGGCACACAGGTCCTGCTGCATCCTGCTGGGACAGTGGAGGGGGACACTCACAGCTCTGGAGTGTGCCTGGCCTTCTGCAAGTCTCCCACATAGGAGGGGCATTTATTTCTTCCATATTGTTCATTATCACCAATAACTATTCGCCTGGAATCAAGTCTTAACTATAACTGAACTGTGAAAGGGAGAAGAACTGGGGACAGGCAGGGGCTAGGAAAAGGTAAAGGTTGGGGGCAGGCAGTGGCTGAGGGCAGCTGGGGATGAGGGCAGGTGGGGATGAGGACAGACAAGGGCTGAGGGCAGGCAGGGGCTGAGGGCAGGCGGGTCTGGGCCACACGAGGTTGGGCCAGAGCAGGCAGGGGGGGCTCGGAGCAGGCAGGGCAGGCAGGGCTGACCCCCCTCCCGGGCCCCCTCACCGCTCCCCCGCCGCCAGTCCCGGGCTCGCCCCGCCTGGCGGAGCAGCCGCTGCCGCCATGGCCGCGCGGCCCGGAACGGGAAGCGGCGCCCGGCAGCGCCACCTCCGGGGCGGGGCGGGGCGGGGCGGGCTCCCGGCCCTCCCCATCTCACCCCAATCCTAATCCTCATCTTTATATCCGGCCCTATCCCTGTGCCCAGCCCCAGCGCTTTTCCTGGGCACGCGCGTCCCCTTCTAGAAGAGAAGGGTCTGGGGAGATGTCAGAGCCGGTTCCAGTTCATAAAGGGGTTGCAGGAGATCTGGAGAGGGACTTTGGACCCTGAAGTCATAGCATAAGGGGGAATGGCTTCAAACTGAAAAAAAAAAAGGCAAGTTTAGGTTAGATATGAGGAGGAAATTCTTGCCTGCTAACGGGGTGAGGCCCTGGCACAGGTTGCCCAGAGAAGCTGAGGCTGCCCCATCCCTGGAAGTGTCCAAGGCCAGGTTGGATGGGGCTCTGGGCCTAAGGGAAGGTGACCCTGCCCATGGCGGGGTGTTGGAACAACAGGTTTGTTCCAAACCTGTTCAGAACAGTTTGCCATTCAGTGATTCACACGTGATGCTAAACCATCCCTGCAACTCTACCTTGGTTTTATGTTCTTTCCTTTAGTTTTGGCTCCAGCTCCCAGTAATCCCAGGGTTTCCCCAGATGGTTGCCAGTGGGAAGAAGCATCCTGCCACAACAGCCTTGCCCATCCTTTATCTCATCTTAAGGCATTAAAGCCACTTCATCAAGTCTGTCAAGCAACCTGGGAAATGTTCTGGCTGAAGGGATGGGAAATTCCTGCCCTCACCCAGTTCAGCTGTGACTTGGGGCAGTCAGTGCCTTCCATCCCTGTGTCAGAGGCTGTGGTTCCATCAGTGGGCTGACACTGGGGGCACTGAAATGGCACAGCAAGATGGATATAATTGTCACCCTGTATTTGGTTTGCATGGCCAGGTTTTGGTGGGCTGGGCCTTCGGGGAAGCTGCCAGGAGCCTCCTCCATGTCCAGCAGAGCCAGGCGCAGACGTGTTGCTGGCCAAGGCCAAACCCTTCAGCCACAGTGGTAACACTTCTGTGATAACATATTTAAGAGGAAAACAAAAAAGTTATTGTGGAGATGTAATTGCAGCCAGAGAAGAGTGGAGTGAGAATATGTGAGGGGAGTAGCTCTGCAGGCACCAAGGTCAGTGCAGAGGGAGGGGGAGGAGGTGCTCCAGGCACTGGAGCTGAAATTCTCTTGCAGCCCATGGTGCAGCCATGCCTGTGCCTGAAGGACTGCACCCCAAGGAAGGGTGATCCATGTGGCAGCAGTTTGTGGAGAACTCTTGCCCAGGAGATGGACTCACGTTGGAGAAGTTCATGTAGAACTGTCTGCCATGGGAGGGACCCCATGCTGGAGCTGGGGAAGGACTCCAACTCTTCTCCCTGAGTCACAGCAGGGAAAACATGTGATGAACTGACCACAGTCCCCATTCCCTGCCTCCCTGCACTGCTGAGCAGGGGGAGGTAGAGCTGGGGAAAGGGGAGTGGTGGAGGGAGGTATTTTTAAGATTTATCTTACTTCTCATTATCCTGCTCTGATTTTGTTAGTAACAAATTCAGTTAATATGCCCAGTTTGAGATTGTTTTGCCTGTGATGGTATTTGGAGAGTGATCTCTCCTGGACCTTATCTCAACTCATGAACCTTTGTTACATTTTTCCTTTCCCCTGTCCAGTTGCAGAGGGAAGTGATAGAGAGGCTTTGGTGAATGTGAGGCATCCAGCCAGGGTCAACTCACCACACACACAGAAGAGGAGGCAGCAGGGTTTGCTCTTACTGAAAAAAGCTGATTTATTTGGAAAAGTTGCATTTGGATGGAGGATCAGATCTCCTCAACATGGGAACTCGTCATTGTCCAGTTGCAAAGAAATTTGGAGCAGCATTTCCAGCTGGAGCAGGAGAGGTTCCACAAGCTTATGCACCCTAGTTCTGCCCAATCACATGCCATAGAAGTGGTTATTAATTACTTTAAACTACCTACACAACATCTCTGAACTATCTTAATTGTGTGTATTCCACTGTTGCAAATGGTCTGTGCAGTTTGAGTGATGCTGCAGCAGGAACCAGCTGGGGAGGCAATGGGATCACAGAATCAGAGGATCATTTAGACAGGAAAAGACCCCTAAGACCACCAAGTACAATCCATCCATCATCCATCAGATGCCCAGACCCTCCCTGCAGGGTGGGGACGCATGGAAACATGCAGGTAATAGTTCTCCATTGATTTTAAGTACAACAGGAACTTCTGGAGGATGATTCTATAATTCAGTGATCCTCAGGCCTGTCCAAAGCTCCTGAACCCACCAGTCAGGTGCTTCCCTGGGAGTTCAGTCCATCAATTGGTTCAGTACTGCAGGAAAGAGCTGGGCAGTACCTGGACCACCCTGGGGCTGGATGTTCCCCTGCAGTGCAAGTGCCTGAGCACAGCCCTGGCTCCCACCTGCACCAAAGTCACACTCAGGGGCAAACCTGAATTTTGTCACAGCATCACAGAGCCATAGTTTGGGCTGGAAAGGATATTAAAGACCATCTAGTTCCAACCTGAACAAGTATATAGACCAGGTTGCTCAGAAGCCCATGCAGCCTGTCCATGAACACTTCCAGGGATGGGGCAGGGATTATTCTTCTATCACACTTAAATATTATAGATGCTGTTAGAGCAGACACTGAGGAAAGGGGTCACTCTGATCAGCCCTGGAGGGTTTTTACCAGTGGTCCTGGAGGGTTTCTAGGTTTCTCAGCCTGTTCTTGTGGCTAAGGAACACTTGTCTGTCCTGGCTGCTTCATCCTCAAGTCCTCAAGGGGCATTCACCTGTCCTGACTGCTCCATCCCCAGCCCTGGCCTTGGCATTGCATGAACTTAGGCCAACAAACTGCAGTGTGCAGAGTCAGCAAGTCCAGCCTTGCCTGCCTGACCTTGGGCAAGGGGAGGGACAGGCCTGGCATCCCAGGAGGGAGGGAGGTGGTGGGAGAGGGTGTCACACTGCAAGGACAGGGAAAGTGCTGGCCTGAAAACCAAAAAGCTCAGGTTTGGTAGCATAAAGCAACACTCCTGACACCTAGCCCAGGGCATTCCCTGCCTGGGCAGGACACTTGGCTCCCTTTGCATCATTCCGCAGCCAGCAGGAAAAGTGGATCATGGGTATGGACCAGAGCCAAAAGATTGAGGTGCAGGCAGAGAATTTCTGAGAGCCACGAGCTGATGCAAGTCCTCATGGGAACATGTGAGATAACCAAGTAGCAAAAGGCACTGGCAGAGTCCAGGCAGGAGCAGTGCAGCCACAGCCAGGGCAGCATGGCAGGGCTCCACGTCTGCTCCCTTCTGGTGACCGGGGCCAACCGAGGCATCGGCCTGGGGCTCATCCAGCATTTCCTGAGGATGCCAAACCCACCTCAGTGGATCTTTGCGACCTGTCGGGACCCCAAGGGACAGCGAGCACAGGTGAGGCTGGGCAGGGGGAGATTGGAACAGGGATGGTGCTTGCAAGGGGCTGGAGCTGCAGTCAAGCACCTGCAGCACAGGGCAGCTGGCTTGGGACACCACAGGACCAATTGCATGGGATACGTGGAGGGGGGAATGGCACCAGGCATGTAAAGAAGGCACAGAGCCCCATTGATGTGGCAGCTGGAGCAGGTGTTGGACACAAAGTGATGCAGGACAGAGATGAAGTGGCATGGGCTTTAGCTGGGAACAGCTGAGCCTCTGCACAGCCCCTCCAGCCTCTCCATGCCTACACGGTGCTCTCTCTTTCAGGAGTTGCAGAATTTGGCCTCCAAGCACCCCAACATCATCATCATCCCGCTCGGTAGGTGCCCCGAGTGCGGATCCTTTGCCCCAGTTCCTCTGGCGAGTGCCCAGGCTGGGCACACCCTGGGAGCCCCGTGCTGGGAGGGAGCTGTGCCACGGGCTGGTGCCTGCAGGGCCATGGGGCACTGCCACCTCTGGGGGAACAGAGGGGACTCCAGCATGGGGACACAGGCTCTGACCTCCCTGTGTTGGCTCTGCAGAAGTCTCTGACCCCGCCAGCATCAAGGCAGCTGCAGCCAAGGTTGGGGAGCACCTGGGGGGCTCTGGGCTCAACCTCCTTATCAACAATGCTGGAATTGTGAAGCTGAACACGCTTGATACCGAGACATCAGAGGACATGAGGGAGATTTACACCACTAACACAATTGGACCCCTGCTGATGGGTCAGGTGAGACCCTCACTCACATTGGGCTGTCCTGGAGAAGCATGAATGGCCAGTGGGAGGGGCTCCTGTCACTGCTCTGGTGCCCTGATGGGCTCTCAGTTAATGAGAAGCTCAGGCAGCCATGGGCTGGAGCTCAGGAGCTGGAGCCTGGCAGGGAAGAGGAGGGAGGATGCCCCCCCCAGTGCTGGTGTCCATGTTACCCAGTGTGGAAGGAGCTTCTCCCCTGCCCTGTGCTGTGTCCATGTGTGCTCCTGTCCCCTCTGTCTCCTCACAGGCATTTCTGCCCTTGCTGAAGAAGGCTGCCCAGGGCAGCCCAGGCTCAGGGCTGAACTGCAGCAAGGCTGCCATCGTCAACATATCCAGCATTGGTGGCTCCATCGCTTCTGCCTTTGGTTGGGAGTTGATGCAAGTCACCTCGTACCGCTGCAGCAAGGTACTGTCACAGCTTTGCTTTCCCTGCCCAGCTGCGGGTCCCCTTGCAGCCCCCCTTCCCCTACCACCACCATCCCTGCATTGTCTCCCCTCAGGCTGCTCTGAACATGCTGAGCAAGTGCCAGTCCCTGGCGTACAAGGAGCACGGCATCCTCTGCGTCGCTCTCCACCCCGGCTGGGTGCAAACCGACATGGGCAGCGCTGCCGGACACGCGGTAGGAATTCCCCCGGGGCGGGTCCATTACAGCTCCTGGGCTGATTTTGCATGGTTGGGAGTTGCTGTCCTGAGCCCCTTCCCGTGGCTTCCCTGCCTGCCCAATCCCTGCTGGGGCAGCTCCCCCATCCTGGTGCTGGGTGCTGGGTGTCCCCATTCCCTCAGTTCTCATCTCAGTCCCTCCCCCTGGGGTTTTCAGCTTTCCCTTTGCCCTGGAGCAGCTCTTTCCCCTGGCTCCAGCTGCTCCAGGGCCCTCAGCCAGGCCTTGGCCATGGGCTGCATCTCCCCCTGTGCCCCACAGCCCCCAGTGACAGTGGATGACAGCGTGCAAGGGATGCTGAAGGTCCTCTCCTCCCTCTCTGAGAAGGACACCGGCACCTTCCTGGACTGGGAAGGGAATGTCATCCCCTGGTGAGACACCACTGCAGGATCCTGGCAGCCAGAGGTCCCTCTGGCACTGCTCCCACCTTCCTCACATCCTCAATAAACTCCTGCTGAGACCCCCAGCTCTGTTGTGCAGTGCCAGCTCATGGGATGGCCCTTTCCAGATATCCCACTCCTGCCCTGGGGATTGGTGGTGCCCAGAGCTGCCCCAGCCCAGGGCTGTCACTGGCACTCCCATGAGTTCCAGCCAGCAGCTCCCATGGCACCGTGAGTGCCCTCTGGAGACCTCCTCTCCAGGAGGCACTGGAGGAGCTGGAGCTGGGCCCCTCTCCGGAGAGGAGAGAGATCTTCTGAGCCCCTGCAGGACTGGCTTTCCCCTGCCCAGGCTGAGCTGCCTGAGGGGCTGGGGGGCACAGGGAGCAGCTGCCCTCTGCCCTCAGCTGGAGGATGCCTGGTCTCAGGTGGGACAGAGGGACACACAGAGCTCGGGAAGAGCACAAGGATCCTGTCATGTGCTCAGACAGGGGTTTGAGACTGGGTGTGGAGACAGAGCAGAGAGACATCAGCTGTCAGAGTTTACAGAGTGAGGGATACAGAGGGAGCACAGGTAACACATACTGTGGGAAAGGAGGGAGAGGCTGTTTCCCAGGCTGATTCCCTCTCCCCAGCAGTGTGGGGAGGGCTGAGGGTGAGCAGGGGTGACCATGCAGAGGGGTGAACCAAGCAGGGGTGATCAAGCAGAGGCTGCAGTATGGGCAAGAGGCGCTGTCCATCTGTCCATCACCAGGGCAGGCTGTTCCCTTCCCAGTCGAGGAAGGCTCCAGAGGTGTCCTGTGAGAGGCTGGCCAGCACAGTCAGGATGCCCCTCACGCTGTGCTCCACTGTCAGTGGTGCCTGCAGAAAAGGACAATGAGCTGTAACAAAGAGCAGCTCTTGGGGAGGGTGCTTGCCTGGGAGCAGCATCCATGGTGCTCACAGGCATATTTTTCCTTACTGTCATACCTCTCCAGGCTGGCTTGGGAAGACAGGGCTGGCTATCCCACATACTCAGTGTGTTGCAGCTTGCTGCCTTCTCCCTGCCTACTCTGCTCCAAAAGATGGTCCTGGCAGCCACAGCATCACATAAAATCCCCCAAGTGCCCCTGCCCTCCCCAGAACATGGGGATTCAGTGGGGGTCCTGCTGACCCTCCCCTGCACAGCCCAGTACCTCCTGTGTGCCCATGTCAGTCTTCACCCAGCCAGGATGGATGGCCACGCACAAGATCCCCTTGTCCTGGAGTTCTGCAGCCAAGCACCTTGTCACCATGTTCTGGGCAGCCTGGAAGAGGCACAGCCCTGCCAGCACAACCCAGGGAATGTGTGGGCAGGAGAGGAGACATTTCATAGCCACAAAATATCTGTGGAGGTGGGGAATGGGACTTGGTCCTGGGACAAAGCATCAGCATGACCTGCTGGAAAGGCTCAGTCCTGGCTGCTGCTGTCCCAGTCTCTGTGCTTCCACCTGGGACAACCAGGCAGGGGGTGGTGGCTGGGGCAGGGGGTGACCCAGGGGCTCCCTCCCCTCCATGGGCACCGTGCCTGGGACAGCATCTCCAGCACGTCCCTGGCAGCTCACCTTGCTGGCCCGGTACGGGTACATGGGGGCCTGTGGCACGTGGAGGCACAGCCCGATGGAGCCCAGCTTGGAGGAGATGTTGATGACAGCAGCCCTGCTGCAGCTCAGACCCTCCTTTCCCTCTCCCTTCGCTGCCTGCTCCAGGAGCGGCAGAAATTCCTGATGCAAAGACACCAATGCTCCATTAACATGTAACAGAACCCCAATTTGAGGACCATCCTGGAGGGCTCTGTCACAGACTGCAGACAAGCAGCTGGACAGACACTCCTGGCAGAAGTGCAGGAGATGGGGAAGATGCCCCAAGGAGGGGCCAGGCTCCAGCCTTTCCTGTCCCCAGGAAAGGAGTGAGCTGGCCCAGTGAGCCTGGAACAGGCAGCCACTCCAGGTGGGGAAGACCTAAGCATGGGGGATGCTGGGCTGGGCTAAGCCACTGAGCTCCTCTGGGTAGGCAGGGGAGATCCATGGAGGTGCCCTTATTCCCATCTGGAACATCTTCCCAAACAGAAGAAATGCAAAAGGTCCAGACATACCTTGACAACCTGGAGTGTCCCAACCACGTTGGTGGCAAACACGTCGAGCATCTCCTGCGAGTCCAGGGAGCACAGTGTGGCATGGGAGCTGATGCCTGCATTGTTGATGAGCAGGTTCAAGCCCTGGTCCTTCAGATGATTCCCCACAGCCTGCATGGCCCTTTGGATGCTGGGCAAATTCACTGTGTCTGCCAGGGAAAAAGCAAAGTGAAGAATAGCTCTGATGGGTCACACAGCACCCACTGGAAATTGTGCTGTGGCTGGAAGCAGCACTTATCCAGAAGGGATGCAGCAGGTTTAGCAGATTATGCACATTGGAATGAGCAGCAGTTTGTCCTTACCTCTTGGTTTTGCAGCCTCAGCTGAATTAAACCTTAGTTCAAATCATTTTGGGTCATGTGGGGGCTACTGGTGGGAAAAATTTGTCTGTATTTGCTTTCTGTATCTAAGGAATTTATGATTGTACAAGGGATGCTTGGTCCTTGCACACTGACACTCCCAAGTTTATTTTCACAGATGAGCTGAGTACAAGTAATAAAATATTTGGGATGTAACCTGCAGTATTTGGTTGCAGGCTCTGAATCTGAACTTCCCTATCCCTACTGAGCAAGTTGTGGAGATATCCCCTCTCAAGTAACAAGGCACAACTGAAATTGGGTTAACAAGGATAAGCATCCCCAGTGCCTTCCTCTTTGCTTAAGTATTAGTATAGCTTTTGAAATTCTGCCATGCTTTAATTGCAGGATTTTTCTGACTTAGGCAATAAAAGTGGTGTTTTTTTTTAAGTTTGCGTCCTTAAGCTTGCATTAGCTGTCAGGGTTGTTTGTTAGGATTTACATCCTGTCCTGGATACTCACCAACTGAAGTGGCCATCATCTGTTTATTTAAAAGGTCATCTAAATACCTTCAGGATGTGAAACAGGCTAATTAGGCCAACATTAAACTTTATATATTGCTTTTTAATACCTTAGGTATACCACAGAGCCCTTAAAACCATGAATATTCACGTGTATGGGCAGGTTGGAGTGTGCCCTTGTTCCCATGCACATTTCTGTGCCTGTTTTTTGCAGATGCCAATGTGATGAGCCTGCTGGGAGTGGGGGACTGCAGATTCCTTATTTTTTTGCAACACTTTGGCCCCTGAGCTGTGTTTCTGTTCTCATTCTTGGAAAAGAGTGACTTAGCAAAGGTTTCCAAGGCTGAAGATTTCTTTCTTGGAATATTTGTACACTGATGGGCAGCAAAGAGATCCTTTTCCCTGGCATTTTTAACTAGCCTGATGTTTTTATGGTGGTAAGCAAGTATGTGAGCAGCATGGGACTTGTTCCTACCTTGTGTTGTGCAGCCCAGACCTCTGTAGAGGTGTCCTAAAAACATTTGAGGGGAACACCATGGGAAAATCTGCTGTGGGGCTGCTGGGAGGGGAAGGAGTCTTGGGATTCAAGAGGATACTGCATGTCTAGTTGCAGAACAAATCACAGAGTGCTTTAGAGTTATTTCTTTGGAGAACAATGGGATGAAGTTCAAGGTTCTGCCACTCCAGTACATGTGAGGGATTTTTTGGTCACCTGGTGAATGATTAACTGCTTTGTTTGGGTTAGCTGAGTCATTGCTCCAAGGCATGTGGGACCAACACATTTTTAGTCCTTAATCCCCAAATTTGATGAAATAACCAATGCTTGTCTCCCTGGAAGAAATGAGGGTGGGAAAGAAAGAGAGAGAATGAAAAGAAGTGACAGATCTTACACATTTTTGAGTTATTTTTTAGCTTTTCTTCCTGAAGAGTCTATGCCTGTTACTGGTTTGAAGACAACTCTTCCTTTTTATGGATCAAGAGAGCTTGAAGCAACTTCTCTTTTTAAAAAGTATCTTGTTGCTGTTGATATTTAAGAGCTTTTAAGCTTATTTTGGGACTTTATTGACAGGTTAGGACTTGGGATGTGTGTTTTTAGAAAAGATCATTCATGTTGTGGCCAGTTCCTTGAGATGTCCCTTTATGTTGGCCATGCTCTTCCCATCAGGTACTGCCAGTAGGGGCTCACAGCTCATTTATTTTTTATTACAGAGAAGGTATTTTATTTTAATAACCTACTTAATAGCAAAAGAGAGATTTGCTGCCTCTTTGTAGTAAAGCCTGAATTCAATAATGTCTATTTTCTAAGTATTTAAAAAGTTGAACTTGAACTGAAGTTATTTGAACTTTTCAGGTGCTTTTAAACAAATAAACAGGTAGGTAGATAGGTAGGTACTGATATGGAATAGCCTTGATTCAGTTTTCTTATTATTGGTTTCAATGAAATACAAATATTTAGAAGCTATGGCTGCTTCCCACCTCACTTTTTACACCAATGGCAATCCTAGTGCAGGCACTTTGCCAAAATGTTTCTTTTGGATTTAGATGTTCTTTTAATTCTTCATTAATAAAAGCAGCCCCCACTCTCTCAGACACAGGGGTACACAGGAAATCTCTGCTTCTCAAGACTGGTGCTCCTTATCTCCCCACTCTTCACCCAAACACTGTCCTCCCCAGTGAGACCCTGTCTCTGTCCAGCACCCTGGAAGCTTCCTTCCTGTGAATACCCCAATCCAACTTTACCAATTCCAAATGAGAGAGAACAGCCTGTCTGTTCTCCCTGTGTTGCCGAGGTCCATTTGCAGCTTGTGCTTCTCCCAAATGCTGCTGAAAAAGGTCACTGAATTTGGCCCACATCCATAGAAGGAGGGAATGGCCAAGAGGACATCTCCCCAGTCCAGGCTGTGGACATCCTGTGCCTCTGGCTCAGAGCATCAGCCTGGGGTACCAGGCTGGGCAGAGTTCCCATGTGTCATTTTTAGCTTTTTTTCCTCCCTTTTTTACCTGAAAGAAATGCCAACCATGACCTCCACCAAGCAGATCCCAAACCAACCCTCCTCCTCAGGAACCATCCAGGTGGTTATTGTGCCCTATCTTGTTCACTTTGTGAACCCATGTGTCCCAGCCCAAAACCTGGGCACTGTATTTAGCATCCTTGGGAAGAGACGTCATGCCTTTCCAGTGACACTTGCTCAGCTGAGATGCCTGGACCCACCTCTGCCTTCTCTGAAGCCAGTTTGACTGCTCCAGCCAGGGCACAGCTTAATTTGCAGGGAGAAGCTTGCCCAAGTGTGCATGGATGCCTCCCCATGGATCCCTCCCCACCTGGCAGGGCTAGAGCTTCCTGCAAAAGCTGCCCCTGCTCCCACCTCCAAAATCACCGGAGAGCAATGTTGGGTGCAAGGAGAAAGGTTGCTCCATACCTAGCTGGACCAGTTTGATGCTGGAATGCTGGGCAGCTAAGTCTTGCAGGGCCTGGAAATAAAGTGATGGGGCAAGGGACAAGGTTAGAAGCCACTGGCTGCATGGTCAGGTGTCCCACCCCTGCTCCCAGATCACTGAGCCAGGGTGGCTTTGCTTTCTGTGGGGAAAGAACACAGGGCCATCCCCAGTGGATGGGGTAGGGCAGCAACCCCACAGCCAGCCCAGATGCTGCTGGGCTTAGGAACTGCCCCCCCTCCTGAGTAATCCCAGCACAGAAAAGGGGTAAACCAGCCATGGACACAGCAGGATTGAGTGCTGAATACATGTCTGCCTCTCCAGCCTCATCCCACCCTGCCACATTGGGCACTGCCTTTTCCAGGGAGCTGGGGGGGTTATGAGACCCCCAGAGCACTTCTGCCCCCACTCCTGGGCTACCCAGGCAGGGCAGCAAGCCAACAGGGCTGTGGGGAGCATGGATCCCCTCTGCCCACCTGGCTTAGCACCATCCCCTTCCCTGTGCCCGCACTGACCTTCCCTCTGGGGCCCTCAGGGTCGCGGCAGGTGGCGAAGATGTGCTGGGGGGGCCGGGGGCTGGCGGCCAGCTGCCGCACGAGCTCCAGCCCGATGCCCCGGCTGGACCCTGTCACCAGGACGCTCCGAGCCAGTGCAGCCATGTCCCCAGCCTCTGCGCCGGGCGGTGACACATGGCAGGGGTGCCGCCTGCTTGGCGTGAAGAGGAGCCTGGCACAGCCCAGGGTGTGGCTCTGGGCACCCATGGGGACTGGGACAGTGCCAGCGCCTGGCCCCTCGCCTGCCCCAAATACTAGGGTCTCAAGAGGACCAAGGGCTCCCTGATATTTGACAGGGCTGCATGTCACCTGCATTGTCACTATGCTCCTCTAAAGCCCCAGCTTCCATAGTCTCCGTAACAGCAGAAGGGTCCACCTCTTCCACAGACTTGGAAGAGCACTGCGAGGAAAAGGAGAACAGGTTCAAATCTGGCTGTGGCCAGCAATCTCCTAGTTTGTGGGGTGAGTTGAATTCTGAGACACTAATCCAAAGCCCAGCCTGGGAAGCACAGGGAATGCAGTTTATGTGCTGCAAATTCCACTCCTTCCAACACTTCTGCCCCAGAGCATCCAGGAGCCAGCAGAGAAGGACCCCCCACTCCCTGCAGCCTTGA
Source organism: Zonotrichia leucophrys gambelii (assembly GCF_028769735.1). NCBI lineage: Eukaryota > Metazoa > Chordata > Aves > Passeriformes > Passerellidae > Zonotrichia > Zonotrichia leucophrys. The sequence continues at coordinate 7,303,312 of NC_088181.1, forward strand.
CCACTGACTGCTGGGGCTTCAAGCTCACATCCATCACCTTCCTCCTTGCTGAGGACAATGCTGGATGCTTATAAGCTGAAGAAATGCCTGTAAAAGCAAGGCTGCTGCAACCCAGGCCAGCCTAAGGGCATGGATTTTTAGAATGCAGAAATGTTAGAAGAAGCATAGAGCTGCCATGTAAAAAGCCTCAGCTAAAACAGAAGAACTGGGGCAACATGAATATGGGGTGGGGTAGGAAAAAAGAAGAGGAAAGTAGTGGGGGTGGGTCCATCCCATCTGGATGTGCCTCATGGCACATACCTGTTGCTCAGTATGGCAGAGGGAACAGAAGTCTCTATTCCCCAAGTGGCTGAGTGGTTCCACATTTGGCAATCACCAAAGAAACACTCGGGAGATGGTGAAGGGCCCCCACGTTTGGAAGATCATCTTTCAGATGATACAGATCATGAAGGGGAAGAAGCAGTGGTGTTTCCTTCCATGGTGGTGGACAGACTATGGCCCCCATGAGAGGTAAGCACGTTGGGCGTGGATTTGGATGGTGTTGGAGTCGGAACTGCTGTTGCAGACGTTCTTGCAGGTGTAGTCACCTGCACAAACAATTACACTGCACAGACTTGCCTGCCCTGCCAGCAGTATCCAGAGCAGAGCTCCCATTAGGAACAAATTAGACTGGAGTTTCCTCTTTTCCTTCCAGACTCCTTAGGAAGGAAACAACAGAAACAAGCGAAGAGGGCTGCATGACCAAGAATGGCTACGGGCCAGTGCCAAGCAGGGGAGTGACCTTTGGAAAGGGCTGACCGATGGTGGCCAAGGACAGCAGCACAGGCACACTCATGGCTCCAGAATCACAGCCCCAGCGCCAGGGAAGAGATGAGACCAGGCTTCAATGCTACAGAGGCACCTGGGAACTGTCCAGGTTAGAGAGGAACTGAGAGAACTCTACTCTAAGGCACAGCAGGAGGAGCAGGATCGACAATGACTTCGGAACAGGTTGCCCAGGGCATGAACCTGACCTCAAAACCCTCCAGGGACCCTGCAGCCTTCCCAAATTCCCTTTCAATGCTTGATTGTCCTCAGAGTGATTTATTTTTTTGTCAGTGTGGAACCTCTCCTGCATACATGCTTTGCCCCTTGGCCTGGGTCCACAAGCCCTTCCCATGAGCTCCATGACCAAAGCCATGCAGGGACCTCTCCTGCATCTCACAGCCTTGACTTCGACCCTGCAGACCCCTGCAAAGACCCTGTAGCCATCACATCACCCAGCAGGGCTTTGCTCACCCCTCCAGCACCCCCAGCCAGCTCCGGTTCTGCCACAGCCCCTTCCCGGCTGAGCCCCACAGCTCCCGGCTCCCTCCATGGCAGCCGGCAGCATCATTGTTGCAAAATGTGCAATGTGTCAGTCAGTGTTATCTTAAGTCAGGCTGTTCTTTGATGTAAAACCTTTGGATACTTTCAAGCCTAATCAGCAGGAAAGGAGAGCTAATCGCTGGAAGAGGCAGCAGCCAGCATCCCTCACTCAAGGACATTCCGGAACTAACAAGATTTAGGGATTGCTAACTTGGCAAAATTTGTAACACTGAAAATCACACCTCCAGATCAAAAGGACCCTCCGCACATAAAGACCCTTCCCCTGAGCATGAGTAGAAGTTAGCTGGGGTTATGTGAGTTGTATGGAACATACTGGTCAATCCTAACAGAAGGGCTGTCACTAATCCTGAATTTCTGTGCATAAATAACAGCCTGGAAAGTCCGGTGGGGTGTGCTGGATTTGTGGAATACCACCGAGCAGGCAGGCTGGGGTAGCTCTGAATCACTCAATGTGTCATTATCGGTTCGCTGCACACCAGGGACCGAACCCGATTTCTGAGACAATCTCCCCGCGCCTGCAGGGCCGGCACCCCTAAAATGGCGGCGCCCACTGAGGCTTCAGCTCGCCCGCGTCACGTGGCCGCTGTATCCCGCCATTGCATCAGCCGGGGGCGGGGCGCCGCGCGGATGGGTGGGACTCTGCAGAAGAGTGACAGCCGCCGCAACCAATGGGAGGTGGTGTCCAGCAGGGGGGCGGGGCGGAGCGGCGCTGCGGCGCGGCCGGAGGAGCGCAGCGAGGGGCGGCGGTGGGCGCGCAGGTACGGCCCGAGGGGCCCGGGGAGCTCCGGCTGCTGGGTTTGGGTTCCGTGGCCCGGCCGGGACCCGCGGGCACAGGGGAGAGGGGCACGGAGAGGGCAGGGCGGGAGGGTGGCGGTGCACTGGTCGCGCCCCATGCGGGCCCGCGGGGGGATGCCGGGCGGCGCTGCCGGACACCGCGGTGCCCTCACCGCTCCTCGGGCGCTGGAGAGCGGCTATGTCTGAGCATAGGCTCTGACAGGGCCTGGGGCCGCTGCTGTGCTTGGTTCTCCCCACCTCGGGTCCTTCCCTCCTGCAGCATCGAGGTTGGACTCGATGATCTCAGAGGACTTTTCCAGCCCAATTGATTGTGTGCTGTGAGTGCTCCCAGGCCTTGCTCCTGTGGGGAGTTCCCGTCTCTCCGCGCCCAGCAGGCTGCTGGGATCTCGCCTCCCTCCCTGGATCCGCATTGCGCTGAGCTGTCAGGGACAGCCCTGTGTGCCCGTAGGACACGGGCGGTGCTGCCCTCCAGGCTGTCACTTGCCTCTGGTGTGCATGTAGGGATGTGGGTCCCTCAAGGAAGGCTGCCGGGCATCCCTGCAGCTGGCTCTGCTTTGAGCAGGGAGGGTGGACAAGGTTATATTCAGGAGTCATTTTAAACTTGGCTGTTCTATGATTTAGTCATTGAATCACAGAAAGGTTTGGATTGGAAGGTACCTTAAAGCCCACCTGATTCTAACACCCCTGCTATAGGCAGGGACACCTTCCACTACACAATGCTGCTCCAAGCCCCATCCAACCTGGCCTTGAACACTTCCAAGGATGGGGAAGCCACATCTTCTGTTGGCAACCTGTGCCAGGTCTTCACCACCCACGCAGGGAATAATTCCTTTCTAATATCTAACCTAAATCTCTCCTTTGCTGGTGTAAAACTGTTCCCCCTTAAAACTGTCATATCATTACCTGCCCATGAAAAAAGTTGCTGTCCATCATTTTTATAAGCCCCTTTAAATAGTGAAATGCCATAATGATGTCTCCTCACTCTGCATTTAATCCCTTTGAATGCTTTGGTGACTAGGCAGTCCCTCTGTCCTCAGTAAGGCAAACACAACCTCTTAAGTTTAGTATCCATTTGAGTTTGATACTTTGTATAACAATGTGTTATCAAACAACCGGCAACTTGAGGTAGAGCCCAGAAATGAGGGAGTTTGGAAGAGAGGAAATTTCAGCTTAGGCTGCCACTATTTGGGGCAGATTGATGGTTGGACAGAAGTGTCAGTGCGTACTTAACAATGTGAGGAGTCCCTTTCTGGAGTTGGAGACTATGATCTTGATGTTCCCCTTGAGCTGACAACACATCAGAGTTTTGTTTGTTTTCATTTGTTCAGACTGCACCGAGGTTTTGCCACTTTCCTGCCCCTTGCTTTGGACAGTGGCAACTTCCAGCTTCCAGATGGAGACCCCGCTCACTGCCAGCCAGATCCGGCAACGGTTCATTGACTTCTTCAGGGAAAACCAGCACACCTATGTGCACTCATCTTCCACAATCCCCCTGGATGACCCCACACTGCTCTTTGCCAATGCTGGTATGAATCAGGTAGGATTCCCACCCTGGCATTGTGGTCCTATGAACATATCCTGTTGGAAACTGTGAAGCTGTTTCTAGAGCTGTTGGGAAAATTGTTCTTTATTCAACCTTCCTTCGGGTCACAGAGAGATGAGCGGTGTGTCCTCTGGAGTTCTCTGTGCTCTCACAAAATTGGCAAGAGCACTGGAACAGGTTCCTATGGTGAGAGCTCTGCCAGTCTCGTTTCCTTGACCCTTGGTACCACAGCAGTCCTGGCACAAATGATTAATGGTGTCTTTGAAGAGTGGTTGAGACTGGGATGCTGCAAGGGGTCTGCTGCAGATCAGCACCCAGTTTTTTATTTTTGACAGCTGGGAATCTGACAGCTTTTAGTCCCTTTTGGAAGGCCTGGGCTTTGGTGGGCTCTAGGAACACCTGTGTGTGTGTGAGTGCTGAGTTCTAGGCAGCCTTCTCATGGACAGGAGCAGCAGATTTGTTTCTGAAAGTGCTTTGGGTATGTTCAGACTAGTGATATCATGACACTTACTGCCTTGCTGTTGCTGGGAACATTTGAAAACAGGTTCTGAGTGCTTTCCTCAGTTTCTCAGCTTTTCTAGCAGTTCACTTGTCCTTTTTCTCTCCTTGCAGTTCAAACCCATCTTCCTCAATACCATCGACCCCTCACACCCACTCGCTAAGCTGAGCAGAGCCACCAACACTCAGAAGTGCATCCGAGCAGGGGGCAAGCACAACGACCTGGATGATGTGGGCAAAGATGTGTATCACCACACCTTCTTTGAGATGCTGGGGTCCTGGTCCTTTGGGGATTACTTCAAGGTAAAACAGTCTGGGTGCAGCTCTGAATCTCTCTTGCGCAGATTTATGCATCTCTATAAGCTCAGCAGAGCAGTTGCCAAGATGAAAGAGAATGTGTTGGCAAAGAGGTGCTTGTGGCTCCTTTGGAATAAATGAGCTTGGAAGCTGCCCCAACCCTGCAGAATGATTTGAGATTAATTACTTAAGGTTTACAAAGCTGATTAAATTAACTCTGCTAGTCTGGAGTCTTCAGGTGGAGATTTTGGTGGCTGTCCTGGAGATGTGGGGACTAACATGTGCTATGCAGCTATGACTCACCTTCAAACAGGACTGATCATACAATAGTGACTTCCTTTCCCAAGCTTCTTGCTAGTGTAGTATTTAAAGTCAGAATTAAAAGTATTTTTGGAGGCAGTGAACATGCTAGGCATTAACTTGGCTGCATCAAGACAGTCATGTGAGATGTTTCTTGTGCCCTCTTCACTGCATGTATTAATTTTTCTTTCTTATGTCAAAAGTCAGAAAGTTTTCAGCTGCTGATACCTACAGTAGTCAGTACTTTGGATGTTGAAGAGAAATTATTTTGCATTTACTTGCTGACCTCATGTTTTCTTCTGCAGGAACTTGCTTGTAAACTGGCACTGGAACTTCTCACCAAGGAATTTGGCATTCCTGCTGAAAGGCTCTATGTCACTTACTTTGGTGGAAATGAGGCTGCAGGACTGCAGCCAGACCTGGAGTGCAAGCAGATCTGGTTGGATTTGGGGTAAGGCCTTTCACTGAGGAAGGTGCCTGTTTTGATGAGCAATAGTAATTTATTTGGCTTGGATAATAGGAAAAATTTCTTCTTACAGGCTGGCTGAGGGCAGGATTCTGCCTGGCAATATGAAGGATAATTTCTGGGAAATGGGAGACACCGGCCCCTGTGGCCCTTGCAGCGAGATCCACTATGACCGGATTGGGGACAGAGATGCTTCACACTTGGTCAATCAGGATGACCCCAACGTCCTGGAGATCTGGAACCTGGTGTTCATACAGTTCAATAGGTGAGCCAGATCTGCTTCCAGCTTCCAGGTGAGCCAGGTTGCTCCAGCTCAGTTTGGGAGGCTGCTTGGGCTGTGTGTTCTTTCAGCTGCCTGTGGCTTACTCACCATTCCCAGTTATCCAGCAGCTGAGCACTTTGTCATGCTCTGTCCCCTTACCCACTGGTACAGACTGGTACAGAAGGGGTTGATCACACTGCTTTTGGGACAAACTGAGAATATTTTCTCTGTTTATCTGCCAGGTGTTCAGTAGGGAATAAGTTGTCTGCTCTGGGTCTAAGTTCTTGCTTAGGGTCTTGTTAACTGTATTTTATCAAAGTTGTCCTTTGTGTGGCTTATGTACGGGCCTGTGTCACAAATCTGATGGAAGTAAATCTTACAGAGATTGAGAGAAAGGGGTTCCCCCTGCAGAGCCTCCATCCATAACATCTCATCTTTCTTGGCAGGGAAGCTGATGGGACACTGAAACCCCTTCCTAAGAAAAGTATTGATACTGGGATGGGCCTGGAGAGGCTGGTTTCTGTGCTGCAGAACAAGATGTCCAACTATGACACTGACCTTTTCCTTCCTTACTTTGAAGCCATCCAAAAGGTATGAACTGAAGCCTGACCTAGCTGCATCCATTCCCTGAATTCTTGGGGAGATGTATGGGCCTGGTTGGACAGGGTGGTCTGTGCTTTCCCAGCTGATGTGAGCCCACACATTTGCACTTTGCTGAGGGCAGTGATCTAGGCTGGCACAGTAATTGCTGCCCTGGGCCATGTTTCCAGGGGAAAACAGGACAGTGAGTGGTGCAGCTTTCCCAGTTTTGTGAACTGTCCTGATGGACACTCCATGGTCCTCTCCCAGTGGGAGATACTCTGCAGTCCAACATGGCCAAGTGCCATCTTTTTGCCACATGCTAGAGAGCACGTGGTACTGCTAAGCCAGAATCAATTCGTCCTTCAGCCTCACACCTGCAACATGCTGATCTGTAGAAAATTCCTTTAGCTAGGAGTGCTTTGCCATAAACCACAACAGTCATTGTCAGAACCTGTGTGCTGTTGCTGCATTGTTCATTGTCCAGCATGGGTAACGTGGTCCCATGCTGGAAGTTCTGTGTGCAGGTCCAAGCCTTTTTTTCCTCTGTGGAGGAGGCAGAGCTTCCTTACTCTAGATCATGCTGGATAAAATGCAGGGAGAAGAGCCCAGGTTCCTGCTACCTCTAAGGAATGAGGTGCCAAGCTCCAGAGTTGGAATTGTACAGCTCCCTTTTTTCAGTGTTAAGTCCACTGGCCAGACACAGTCCCAGTGTCCTTGTCTGCCTTCCTGCCATGTGCAGGGGACCTGGGTGGAGGGACTGTGCCCATGGCTGGAGGTTTGCACCATATGCAAGCAGTGCATGGTTACAGCAGTATCTTTCCCTAGGATATGGATAAAAGCATCCTAAAAGAGGAAAGCTGGGACTATCTCCTGTGTGACAGAAATTGAAAGGTTTCTTGGCTGGGCAGGTTATGCCAGGTTGGAATACTTGAGCCAATGTGCAAAACAAATTATTTTCCTGTACTCTCCTCTTCCTCTCTCTTGGGCTCTTAATGGTGGGATAAATTGCATTTTCTTGCCTCTGGTTTGGAGAGCTTTCTGCCATTGAGATATGGGCCATGGCACCATGCAGAGCCCTCTGTGCCTCCCCTAGGTTCCCTGTGTTGCCTCTTTCCAAGAGGAATATTCTCCTGTGGCTGTGGGTGGTGGGGTTGGCTTGGCTTCTGAGGCCCTCCCCTGTAATTCTGCCATGGTGCCACTGTCAGTAATTGTACCCTCTGCCCACTGCCTTCTCCCTGCACAGGGCACAGGTGCCAGGCCTTACCTGGGGCAGGTTGGGGCCGAGGATGCTGATGGAATAGACATGGCGTACCGTGTGCTGGCTGACCATGCACGCACCATCACCCTGGCCCTCTCGGACGGGGGCAGGCCTGACAACACTGGCAGAGGGTAAGAAGGAGCTGCTGCATTGTCACCACTCCCATTCTGTTCTCAGACTGATGCATGAGTCTGAAGGTTCTTGTGAGCAGGATTGCTGCTGTGCCAGCCCCCAGATAAGATGACTGTGGGCAGAAAGTCACAAAGCCCAGCTTGGTGCACTGTTGCTGTTGAAAAAGTGGGGAATTTTGGGCTGGGAGGCTGTGCTGCAGGTGCCAGTGGACTCCATAGGCACACAGTGAATGTGGGTCATGGAGCTGGGGCCTAGCACCTCACCTGTGCCTTGCTGCTGCCATGAGGGAAAACAAGAGGAGAAAGCCCTGTGCTCTTGGTCCTGGGAGGGGGTGCTGGTAGGTGGATGCTGTTGGAGCCCCTTAGAACTTGCTCAGATGTGTAACATTTGCATGGGGGGCTCTGCTGTTCCCTAGGTACGTGCTGAGGCGGATTCTCCGACGGGCTGTGCGCTACTCCCATGAGAAGCTCAATGCCCCCAAGGGGTTCTTTGCTACTTTGGTTGATGTGGTGGTGCAGTCACTGGTAAGTTCTCCTATTCCACTGTATCTGCTTAAGACTTCCTCTGCTGAGGTGTGCAGATCTCCATGTTAAAGGGCTCCTCCTCCTGGGTCTGCAGGGAGATGCCTTTCCTGAGCTGAAGAAGGACCCAGATATGGTAAAGGACATTATCAATGAAGAAGAGGATCAGTTCCTGAAAACACTGAGCAGAGGCCGTCGCATCCTGGACAGGAAGATCCAGAGCCTTGGGGACAGTAAAGTCATTCCTGGTAAGGCTGAGTTCTGTCTAGATGCAGCAAAAGGCATTTGTTATCTGGGATTACATAGTGACTTAGGGAAGTTAGGAGAAGGAAAAGGATAGGAAAATTAGAGGTGGTAGAAGGTGGTAGGGAGACAAAGTTGGAGTCAGAAGACATCACTTAGAGCTGAGCCACCCATCTCTTCTCTGGCCTGTGCTCACTTGCTGTGGTTTCTAAGCTGCCCAGACACACATCTCTGTGCTGCCAGGGAGGAGCCTTTTGGATGTTCACATTCTCCAGACCTGTTCACTGTCCTGCCATAGCTCAGAGCCAGTGGAGAAGCAGGGAAGGGAGCAATGTCTCATAGAACATGAGAGGTGACTGCTTTGCCCTTTCCCTGCAGGTGACACTGCCTGGCTGCTGTATGACACCTACGGTTTCCCTGCGGATCTCACTGGGCTGATTGCAGAGGAGAAGGGCCTTGTTGTAGACATGGAGGGCTTTGAAGAGGAGCGGAAAAATGCTCAGGTGAGTAACAGCTCCAAGGGAAGCTAGTTTATGAGTGGGCAGGTAGAATTCCATTCCTTGCAGTTTGCAGTCATGAGTTGCTCCTTTCTCACTGAGTCTGCTCACACCCCATATGCCTCATGGTTTTTCCTGTGGGAAAATCCAGGACAACTGCAGTTGCTCTGGGTCATGTCTATTCTGTACAGGTGGGGTTGGTTTTGCTGACTAGCAAAGCCTGGAACCTTGAGCTCAGCCTTCAGACAGAGGTAGTGGAGTGCTGGGAGCACCTCTGCTGTCCTGTTCTGGTTAGGGAAGTTATTCCCTGTCCAAGGATCAGTATCCAGGCAGGCCTGCACCTTGGGTGCATTTCCCAGTATGTTTGCTGCAGCAGCAGGGCATGACATTGACCAGCTGGGTGCTTGCCTGGTGCTTACTGGGCTCAGGCCCACTTGGTCTGTATGCTGGAACTGGATGCTCTGAAGCCAGAAAAATTGGCACCTTCCAGGTGCTGGCACACAGCTTCCCAGGGCAGAGCTCTAAATCAGGGAGTGCTGAGGGATGTGAGCAAGATGTGCAGCTAGGCTGGCATGCATTGGTGTTTCTTAAACCTTGGTATTTGGCAGGTCATTTCTCAAACCTTGTTCCTTGGCAGCTCAAATCCCAGGGCAAGGGTGCTGGAGGGGAAGATCTCCTCATGCTGGACATCTATGCCATTGAAGAGCTGAGAGCCCGAGGGCTGGAGGTGACAGATGACTCACCAAAATACAACTATGCTTCAGATTCAAGTGGTACCTATGGTATGAAAAACCTTCTCACAGTCATGTTCTGCTCCTGAACCTTGCCTGGCATGTACCTCTGGGCTCCCCTTTCCTGGGACATGGAGTTGGAAGTGGGAGGCTGTGCAGCTGAATAGTCTGCTTGTTACTAATTGAGGAGACAAAGACAACAGACTATTCAGGGGCTACTGTACTGCTGTTGCTAAATTAAGGGAATTCCTGTTCCTACAGCTTTATGTCTCCACGCTCCTATGTTGGTATTTCTCAGCTGCTCCTTTGCCAGTGCTGCAGGAGACTGCAGTTTCTGCTTGGCCAGTTGGAGGGTCCTTGGCTTGGTCACTCTGGCTCTTCTGCTAGTTTCATTTGATGGAGATTCAGGAGGCTGAAGGCTCATAGCCATGTGTGCTGCTGACTTTTGCTGCATAGGTGTGGAAGGCAGTGACAGTCCCTGCCTAGGAGGGCACTAAATGAGATTTCCAGCTAGCTGCTGCCTTACTCCTCTCTCCTTATCCCCTGCAGATGTGTGGGGATTTGTGCAATGAGCTCCTGCAATAACTGGGAGGTGTTGCTATAACATTCTGCTCCCACGTGGTGTCTACAAGGTTTTCCTGTTTCACTGACACTGCCTGTCCTCCTGGTGGCAGATTTCGGGAGCCTCGTGGCCACAGTGAAGGCCATCCGCAGGGAGAAGACCTTTGTGGAGGAGGCTTCCACCGGCCAGGAGTGCGGGATAGTGCTGGACAGGACCTGCTTCTACGCCGAGCAGGGGGGGCAGATCTACGACCAGGGCTACATGGTCAAGGATGACGACAGCAGGGAGGATGTGAGTGGGCCTGAGAGCCTTTTGCTAGGCTCAGTCTGACACAGTGCCTGGGCAGAGGGGAGAAGGGGCCAAGCAAGCTCCAGCAATTTCCCATCCATATCTGATGTCATGCAATGCACAGGGTTCCTTTCTGGTGGTGCAGCATGGATGTACTGGGGTTTTGTTCCCCTTGCTCCTTGAGGAGATCAGTTCTGTGCTATTATCATCAGAATGTGGGTGCCTGTGGTGGTGGTGCTGGGATTGCCAAGCCCAAGGGCAGTGCTCTGAAGCTGAGGTGGGGAGCTCTTTCTGTGCCCCATTCACTTCTCTGCTTTGCTGTGTGCTGTGCCTGGGGACACTCAGCTTTCTCCAGCACACACACCACTCTAGCTCCTCACTGGGACCTTTCCAGTTGCAGCTCAGACTTCTGGCTGGATGTCTCCCCTGCTCACATGGGGCATTTCCCTCTTTGTACAGAAAACAGAATTCACTGTGAAGAACGTTCAGGTCCGCGGAGGCTACGTGCTGCACATAGGAACTCTGTATGGGAGCTTGAAAGTGGGAGATCAGGTCCACCTGACTATTGATGAGGTGAGTTAAAACATGGTGTAACACATGGGCTTGTCTCTTTTCTCTGGATTTTGTTTCTGAATTTTGTGGGGGCAGGGGGCTGATGTTTGGGTCCTGCCCTCCCTGCATCACACAATCAACCAGTGTCTGGCTGACTCCCAAGTCTCTCTTGCTTTACACCTGGCTTTCTCCTACCACAAAGCAGATAATGCCCAGCTAGCTCAGAGCCACTCTTGCTGGGTTTGCTGGTCACAGGCAGAAACACATTTTGATCATGTGTTTTGGGTCATTTGGGTCATTCTGGGACTTGCAGGGAGAACATGTGTGGTGCTCCACTGTGTGGAGACAACAGCAGAGAGCCTGGGCTCTCTGCCCCAGTCCAAACATTACTCCTGTGGGCTCAGCTTGCTGAGGGAGTGCTGGGTTGAGCACAATCAGCCTGATGAATTTCCCTTCCCTATAGAGGCAGCATCTTTAGAGGAAGAGGGAAGGCTTCCATCTTGAAGTGCTTTTCCCCGCTGAGGAACAGAGATTAGTTATCTGTGCCTGATCTGTCCTTGGCCTCTTTCCACACAGACCAAACAAGGGAACTGCCAGGAAAAAAGCCACACACAGGTTTGCTGGGTAACACCAGTTTCTGTGGCTGAAGCTCCAAGGCAGAAAGTGTGATCAGTTGTTTCTGGTGTCCTGAGCTAGTTTAGGATTCTGTTGGAGCAGGGCATTACCCTCCCCTTCGGCTGCTGGACGAGGTTGTGGCTCTGGGCTGTGGGACCCCATCCAACAGTGGCTTCCTCCCTCAGGCCAGGCGGAGGCCGGTCATGAGCAACCACACAGGCACCCACATCCTGAACTTCGCCCTGCGCTCCGTGCTGGGGGAGGCCGACCAGAGGGGCTCCCTGGTGGCTCCCGACCGCCTGCGCTTCGACTTCACGGCCAAGGGAGCCCTGTCCACACAGGAAATCAAGAAGGTTGAGGGGATTGCCAACCAGATGATCGAGGAGTCAAAGGTGGGTATGGGTGACACGTTGTATGCCTTGAGTCCCTGTTTTGGATGATCTGGGATGCTGGGAGTTTGGTAGGCACAGGAGGATTCCGAGCTGCTGGTGCAGTACTGTGCACAGATTGCCATCACCTTAGAGGGGTTTGAGTGGGAAAACTCCATATGGATTGTTTGGTTCATTGGTTTCAAGCCCTTACTAGGGTTGAAGTGTTCCCACGCCTGCAGTAGTGTCACATCAGCTGCAAGAGCTGGGAAGTTTGGCAGAGTAGTTTTGCAGGCCTGGCTGGATTTACAGCATACACCCAGACAACCCAGTGATGTGTGCCCAGTGGCAGGAGAGTTGCTCTGTCTGGTGCCAAGTGTCAGAGCTGACCCTGAAGGACCCTGGAATCTCTGCTTGGAACCATTTGCATGTGCAGCAACACACAGGGAGTCTGAGCAGGTAGTGTGGGGAGTTTTGAAGATGAAATGTCTTTTAATAACTTTGTGATTCTTGTAGGCCAACAAGCCCCATCTCAGGTAAGGCACAACATTTCCAGGATCTTTCAGAGGAAGAAATTCCCTGGGAATGTGGGCTCTCAGTCACAGCTGACATGACTGGCTGTTACCTGCATCCCTTTGCTGTCCCTGCAGACTGTGTATGCCAAGGACTGCCCTCTTGCAGAAGCCAAAGCTATCCAAGGTCTTCGGGCAGTTTTTGATGAGACCTACCCCGATCCTGTGCGTGTGGTTTCCATTGGCATCCCTGTGGAGGAGCTGCTGGCTGACCCCTCTGGCCCTGGGGGCTCCATCACCTCCATTGAGTTCTGCGGAGGGACGTGAGTACCTGGAGAGGCCGGGGAAGGTGCAGGGTAGCTGAAAGGAGTTCCTGTGGAGCTTGAGCTCCTGTCATGAGCATACACTGGGCAGAGCCAGGGCAGAGATGGAGGTGGTGGTGATGATATGCCTTTGCATTCCCAGTCTTGAGTCAATCAGTCTTTAAAATTACCTTTTGCAGGCAGGGAACTGCCTGTATTGCCCCTGCCCTCACTCAGGGCCTCTGGCACTGCTGGGAGCACAGGTCTCACCACCCTTTCCTCACTCATTTGCTTTCAGCACTGGTTGTTTTTTCTGCCTGTCCCCACACTGCTGCATTTCCCTGGCAGGATGGTTGTCTTATTTCTTTTCTGATTCTTGCTGAGATGAGAAGTGGACTTGTAACTCTTTCTTGTGGGTCTGTCTGGGTTCTTTCCAAAGGCACTTGCAGAACTCCAGCCATGCTGGCCCCTTTGTGATTGTTTCAGAAGAAGCAATTGCTAAAGGCATCCGGAGGATAGTTGCAGTCACTGGAGCTGAAGCTCGGAAGGTAAGGCTAGGCAGGAGAGATCCTCTGTGAAATTCCACCTATTAACTCTATGCCAAAGTTCATTTTGTTCAAATTTGCACAGTATCCTCTGAGGGACTCATGGAAAAGGGTGCTGCTGTTGCCAAAGAGTGTTCTGGAGACCCTGACTGTACTACAGTCAGAGCAGGGAAGAGAGAGGGAAGTCTCAGCTGCAGGTGTTGTGGCAGACAAACCTGGGTGGGTGTGTGGGATGGCTCCAGGGTTAGCTCAGGTTGCTTTTCAGAGTGGCTGCCAATGTAGAGCTCTCAGCAGCTGGCAAGGCCAGCAGGAGAGTGGTGAAGTCTGAGAATCCAGTCCTCTGCTGCAGGAGGCAATGACTTTGGATGTGGGCTGGTGCTCCCTAAAGTGTGAGAAAGGGGTTTCATGGAGGAGATGATTTCTCTTTTGGGGGGATCTTGGCAATCCTGACAAAGGAAAGAGACCTGGAGCCCATGTGCCAGCATGACACCCTGGTTCTGGTCAGGTGCTGCCTGCTTTGGCCCTGTGGCTTTCCAAGAGTTACTAAGTTCCATCCTGGGGGATTCCAGCATTCCTCACCTCTTTGCACTCTGGGGTGACCAAAAGCCCAGTCTGCTCAATCTTCCAGCTTGACTTAACTCAGATTGTATCCTCCTAGGCCCTCAGGAAAGTCGACAGCCTCAGGAAACTGCTGTCAGCCCTGGAGGCCAAAGTGAAGGTCCAGACAGCTCCCAACAAAGATGTGCAGAAGGAGATCACAGATCTCAGTGAGGTGAGGATGGTAGCAGTGCTCAGCCTCCCCAAAGTGAAAGGGACCTTGATTGCCAGAACTGGGTATTAATGAGGCCTGAGTTCACCTTCCTGATCCTGTCCAACAGCCCTGCATCCCATGGGTGCTGCAGCCAGCACCTGTTTCCTCAGGTCATTGGCACTGGGAGAGGAGGGGAGCTTACTGGGCTCTGCCAGCTGAGGCAGAGTTCGTGAGGTGCTGCATCTCCTGCCATGATTACTGTGCCTTTAACCTTCTCTACCTGCTCCTCTTTTGCAGACTCTGGCCACTGCTGTTATCCCACAGTGGCAGAAGGATGAACTGAGAGAGGCTGTTAAAGCACTGAAGAAGGTCATGGATGACCTGGACCGAGCAAGCAAAGCTGACATCCAGAAAAGAGTGAGCTGTGGGCTGCCATAAAGGACGGTGTGGGAGGCCTGTGGGGTGCTCCTTTGGGAGCTCTGTTAATGTCCAGGATGGAGGAGAATTGATGTGTGGGAGTGCCCCTCACACTGTTCAGCCTTCCAGCTTCTCCTGCTGCCTTCTGAAGCAGAATTACCTCTGTGCCTGTTCTCTGGGTTGCAGCATGGCAGCATGTTCCTGCCCTAACAGAGCCCCTGGGTGCAGGCTTCCTCCTGGATCCCAGTGGAGTTTTCTGGAGGAGGAGTCATGCACAACATGGTGTCTTACAGGCCACATATCTGCCTGTCAGAGTACATTCCTCCTGGCTTCATAGTGTGAGGCTGCTCCAGGCTGGGCTGTGGGTGTGTTTGGGCAGCTTGGGGACCTCTGTCCCTGCTCTGCCCAGGTGGTTCTTGTGTCCATACACAGTGTGGATGGTTTAGTGGCTGACCACTGTTGTCCTCAGGTACTGGAGAAGACCAAGCAAGTTATTGAGAGTCATCCTAACCAGCCATGGGTCATCATGGAAATGGAAAATGGAGCCTCTGCAAAGGTATGGGAAAGTCTGATCTGTCCTCAGCAACCTTCCTTCTCTCTGAGGAGAAGCTGGGTGGTCTTTCATCACTTGGAGAGATGGTTCAGTGTTACAGAGCTGTTCCTCTTGCCACCTGCCATCCCTGAGAAGGGGAAGGGACCACTGAGATATTCTCTTGTGTCCCACCTCCTGGACTGGCACATGGGCTTGCAGGGGTAGTGGGGTTTTGACCACTTGCTGAGTTTCCAGCCATGCTGGTAGATTTGGAGCCCAGCAGAAATCCCACTGTGTCCCAGGTAAGACTCATCCTGCAGCAGCCATGACACTGAAATGTACTTAAGGGACTGAGAGCAGCAGCTCTGCTGAGCCATGAAAGTCGTGATGCTTGTGGCCCCTGCAGATCAGTTCCAGGAGTGCTGTCCTGGGCTGGGTGTGGACAGGACCAGGCAGAGCTGGCCCCAGCACTGTCTGCTCAGCTGGGTTAAAGATCTTCCCTGGCTAGGGCTGAATCTCCTCCTTCCCTCCTCCACACACGTTTTTTTCCAAGTGATTTCTGTTGGAATGAATGCTCTGTTGTGTGTGTTGTGCCACAGTGCTGAGCCCAGTAAGTGCCAGGCAGTGGGAGCTGGTTGTGCCTGGGCTTAGACCTCTCTGGGCTAATGCCCTGTTAAAATTTCCTCTCTGAGAGTCTTGGAGCTGATCCTGCTCACTCTCTGTGGCCACCAGCATCACGCTTCTGCTCCCAGTGCATGCTGTTGCAGCATTTTCCCTGGCAGAAGGGTGCATCCCACGGGATGGCAGTGCTGGCAGCCCAGGGAGCTGTGTGTTCCCAATCCACCCAGAGCAGCACTGCTTTGCTCACCAGAGGACCCACTCCTGGGGCTCTGTGCTGCATCATGCTGTCTGTGCAAGTGAGGGATGATGGTCTCCTTGAGAATAATAGAATGTGTGACAGTCTCCCTGGTTCTTCCCTGCCTGCTGTGTCTGATAACTCTTGCAGGCTCTTCATGCTGTGTTTGAGTACTCTTGACTCCCTTTGGAACAGCTGTTCCCTTCTGCTGGGAGGAGCTTTTTCCCCTCCAGCCAGTACACTCAGGCAAAGGTTTATTCTGGGGCTGATTTTGCCAATTGCTGTATTCCTCAAGGTGGGGAAATAAAAGCATCTCTTCCTTCCTGCCTTGGGGTACACAGGCAGGGTTATGTCCCCTGCCAAGGCTTTTACACTGCCAGGAATGTGAAGATGGCTGATGTTTGGCAGGAGGAACGTTGCAGAGTGCTGCTGGCTGGTTTAATGCAATTCCTGATCCCTGAGGTCTCTGTGGGTGCTGTTGGGGCTGGGTGCAAGTGCAGGGAAGCAGTCATATAATTATTTTGTTCTCTTCCAGGCCCTGAATGAATCTTTGAAGCTCTTCAAGACTAATTCCCCCCAGACTGCTGCTATGCTCTTTGCTGTGGATAACGAAGCTGGCAGGATCACCTGCCTGTGTCAAGTACCCCAGGTAATGCCAAGACTGTGTGGCTGCCTTTCCCTGAGCCTCTGTGGAGGAGCTGCAGCCTCCAGGCAGGAGCTATCTAACATTACACAGCCAGAACTGATTGGGGTTTGGCAAAAGCCACAGCCTTTGTGCTTGGGCTTATTGTCAGGCTGCAGAAGTGAGGGAAGAGGGGTTATGCTCTGCAAATAGGGAAGAGGAAGAGTCAGGACTTCATGGGGTGGTAGGCACAGGGTGGGGCAGTTGCTAGCAGTGCTGACCGCTGGGTTTCTCTTCCTGCCCAGGAGACTGCAAATAAGGGCCTGAAGGCCAGCCAGTGGGTGCAGGAAGTGTCTGGCTTGATGGATGGCAAAGGCGGTGGAAAGGACATCTCTGCACAGGCAACAGGCAAGAACGTGGGCTGCCTGCAGGAAGCCCTGAAACTGGCCACGGACTTTGCCAGGCTCCGCCTGGGGGAGCTGAAGAACTGATTGAGGGGGGAACCCCGGTCCCTTTGTCTCCCTCTCTGTCCCCTGCGCAGCTTTGCTGTAATAAAGGCTCCCTGCCCCGCGCTGTGCTCCCCGGCTCTGGAGGCGGGACGGGATGGGGTGGGCTGGGCTCCCGCTGCCAGTCACGGCTTGTGCCCGCCTCCTGCTCGGGCCCGCCCCGCCGCCGTCCTCACGGCGTCCCGCCGACCATGCCGCTGGATCACCGCCGCCTGCGCGGCCCGGAGGAGTCGCAGCCGCCGGCGCTGTGGGCAGCGGCCGCGGCCGAGGATGAGGAGGACGAGGAGGGCGCGGGGGCGGCGGCGCGGGACCCGTGTGCCCTGCGGCCGCTGTTCGCGCGGGCCGGGCTGCTGAGCCAAGCGCAGGGCTCGGCCTACGTGGAGCTGGGCAGCGGCACCAAGGTGCTGTGCGCCGCTTGGGGCCCGCGGGAGGCGGCCGAGCCCGGGCCGGGCCGGCTGATCTGCGAGTTCCGCCGGGCGCCGTTCGCGGGGCGAGGGGCGCGGGGCCGGCCGGGCGCGGCGGCCGAGCGGGAGGCGGAGCGGGAGGCGGCGGCGGCGCTGCGGGAGGCGCTGGAGCCGGCGGTGCGGCTGGGCCGCTACCCGCGGGCCCGCCTGGCCGTCAGCGCGCTGCTGCTGCAGGACGGGGGCTCGGCGCTGGCCGCCGCCGTCAGCGCCGCCGCCCTGGCGCTGGCGGACGCGGGCGTGGAGATGTACGACCTGGCCGTGGGCTGCGCGCTGTGCCGGCCGCCCGCGCCCGCCGCCTCGTGGATGCTGCAGCCCGCCGAGCCCGAGGAGCGCCGCGCCGCCGCCCGCCTCACGCTGGCCCTGCTGCCCGCCCTCAACCAGGTGTCGGCCGTGCTGGGCGGCGGCCGGGGCGGCCCGCCCGAGGACTGGGCGCAAGCCCTGCGGCTCGGCCTCGATGGCTGCCACCGGCAGTACCCGGTGCTGCGGCAGAGCCTGCTGCGGGCCGCACAGCGCCGCGATGCCGCCGCCGCTGCCACCGCCGCTGCCGCTGCCGCCACCAGTGCCTGAGTGCCCGTGAGACCTGAGTACCCCAGTCTGGGGATGAGGCATCTCCCAGAGGCCGCCCAAGCTGCTTTCAATGCTGCCGGGGACCCCTGGAGCCTGCCTGATCCACACATCGCTGTTGGGGATTAAAATAAGTTTATTTTTAGAATCTTAAAAGTTTATTAAGTTTAACTGTTTACTGCTGATGAACTCCCTGATCCATGCCTGATGCCGCTGGAGACTGGATGAGCCAACCTTACACTGCTGGAGAGCCAAGAACTGTGCCCAAGGACCCGGGAATCTGCACCCCCACACACTGCCCGAGCACCCCAGAGTGCACCTGAGAAGCCCTCGTGTTGCAGGACACCATTCTCAACTGGCACCACAGAACCCTTGCACGCTGCGGAAGCCCCCCAAGAACAATCTCCATGCTGCCTGAACAGCCAGAGCCTGCCTGAGACCTCCCTCCGAGCAATTGCTGGCACTCTGGGCCCCCACATCTCCACCCAGGCTGAAACCTTCACTACAAGCTCCTCACCATATCCATCTGTGCAAACAACACAGGCAGGAACCACACCATGGCATGGACTGCACATCCCTTGGACTTCTTGCCCAGACAGTGCTTCAGGGTGGCAGAGTTGTGTTTTGTTGGTTTTTTCATAATAATAAATAGTATTTTTTCTGGTAAATCTTCTGCCTGCATGGGCCTCCTGGGGCCTCTGCCAGCCATGGGCAGGGCTGGAAGGATGTGCTTCTACAATTGAGGTCACCCTCTCTGCTCCCACTGTCCTTGAGGAGTTCAGGGGGAGCTGGGTGCTTCCTTGGGATCTGATTATTCCTGGGGATGGAGTGGAGCAGGTGGTGTTGTCTGCCAAGCTGCACCATGGTGGGCTTGCACTCAGCACAGGGGGTGCTGTGACTTGGGGCCATCCTGGGGCTGGAAGAAGCAGCTCTTGGCTAACACCATCTCTCCAAGGCAACCCCACATGCTGAAGATGAGTTCAGCCAAGGCTGGCCTTGGCTCCAGCAACCCCAGAACCCACTCCAGAGATGAAACTGGAGCTTCCATCCAGTGCAGGCAGAATGTAGACTGTGGCTAAAGAGAGTCTGGTTGGCTTAGGGGAGGAAAATGAGACAAATTGCTCTTCCCAAAGGAGAGAGGGTCTTTATTAATGACCAGGCAGATGATGAAGGACCAGGTGAGGGTGAAAAACCCACCAGGCTGGGGCATTTTCAGCCAGGTCAGGACAATGGCTCAGAGCTGAGCCTGGTCCTCCCTGAGCTATGCCAAGGTCTGCACCCCCAAAGAGCCCCCTTGGCCCCTTGTAACACTGAGACCACAGTCCAGACACAGCCCAGCTGCCACTTTTGGAGGAGGATGCTTTTGTACCTGGCTGTTGCAAGGGATGTCTCCTGCCCAGGGTGTTGCAGAGTGATGGTGGCAGAGGAAGGTGAGGGGCAGAAGAAGATGCTGTGTCAGGGATGCTAAGGTACAGCGCACCCCTTCCTGCCAGGTCCCAGTGCCATGGGTCCCCTGAGCCCCTGATTCCTTGCACAGTGAGCTGTGCAGAGATCCTCCTGAGCCATGGTCTGGGCTTTGCACAGCACCAGGCTCCTCCTGAGCCCCAGGATCAGCACAGCAGCCAGCGCTGGCCAGTTCCCAGGGCTGCCAGCTCAGGGGTCCCGCTGCCACAGCGCGATGTGTTCCTGGGCTGCAATGGCAAGTGTAGAGTCAGTGCCTCCCACCCCAGGAGACACAGAAGTCTGAGCAGGGCTGGCAACAAGGGACAGACACAGCAGAGCAGGGGATTGGCACCTCCAGGGCCCAGGAGGGCTCCCAGCCTCTCACTCACCAAACTGGCAGATGTACCGGTTTCGGGTCTTGCAGCGCTGGTCGTTCCAGTTGAAGGCAGCTGACGCTTGCATCTCCACACAGTTCCCAAACCTGTGTCCCACCAGGATGGTGCTGAAGCCAGCCAGCAGTGACACCACGCAGAGTGTGGTGTCCTCTAGATCCACTTACCCCTGGTTGTCCGGCTGCCCGAAAGCAAAGCTGGTGAACGAGGATGGCTCACCCACATCCCAGCGGAAGGAAGCCTTGGATGTCTTGTAGGTGAGACCTGGGGGAGCAGAAGGTGGGTTAGCATGGCTGCCAGCACCCCAGGCACTCTGCACCCTGCCTACTGCTGTCTCTCACCAATCCAGAAGTTTCCAGTCTCAAAGTCAGTGTCTGTCACCCTGTTGCCCATCTCCAAGCGGCTGAGGTAGAAAGCCAGGATGTCCTGAACCTTCTGGTTTCTTATCTGGGCCAGCATCGCTCCTTTCTCCTGTGGGGAAGGGAGTGAGTCTGCCCCATCTGCATGGCCCAGCATTGCTCCAAGCAGAGGAGAGATGTCCAGGGACTCTGCAACCACGGGTAGCACTTTTCAGCTGCCCAGAGATGCTCGGAGCACCCCAGGAGTTCACCTGGCATTTAATTTTGGCTCCATAGTAGGTGTCAGCTTCAGGGGACACCATGAAGCAGTCGCTGTCTATCCGCACATCACAGGCATGGAAGGGGAAATGGATCTTTGCTGGGGACACAGGCAGAAGCAGGTGGGTCCTTGTGCCAGCAGAGAGGGGCCCACAGAGGACCCTTTGCCCCGCTTTGGGGTGCCCTGCCTGTGGATCACAGCAGTGCAGGGGGCACAGACTCACTGCCACACTCAGCTCCTCCATATCCCACGTCGCAGAGGCAGGAGCACTCCTCCTTCCTGAACCTCCCGTGGAGGCACTGCCCGCTGCACCTCACTGTGGGCACAGCACTACATCAGCTGCCAGGGGCCTCAGCTGGCCGTGCCCCCTGTGCTGCCACACTGCACCGGCTGTGCCCATGTATGCCTTGCATCAACCCTGCACCCGCTGCCACGCACAAGGCTCCGAAGGCTGCACGGTGCCCTCTCACCTTGGCAGTACCTGCCCGTGTAGCCGGGGGGACAGGTGCACTGGCAGCTGCTCATGTCGAGGCGCCCGCTGTTCCTGCAGCTCATGCGACAGGGGTTCCTGGGCACCTCTGGGAACACCAGAGAGACACTGGGGCATCAGGAGGGGTGGAGGCAGCACCACCAGGGTCATGCAGAGGCCATGCTGACCGGGGGGACTCACCGCAGAGCCCGCCGCTGTGGTCCCAGGACTTGAAGCAGCCAGAGAGGCCAGCGGTGCAGAGGGAGCACCAGGGTCCCTGCTTGTAGGGCAGGATGGGCATCCCGGCCACCTCCCAGTTGCCCCTGGCCCCACAGACAGATGGAGGAAGATGCCCCACCCACCCGGGCAGTCCACACCCCTTTCTGGGGCAAGCCCTCACCCACCTTGCAAAGCCACACCCATCCCTAAATCACCGCCCTGCTTTCGTTCCCCAGCCCCATCCACTTCCAGCACTCGGTCCAATCCACAGCACACAGCCCGGCCCAGAACATCCAAACCCTCCTTCTTCTAAAACACGGCCCTATTTGCATTTTCAAGCCCCACCCACTTCAGTGCACAACCCCACCCACCACCGGGACAAGCTCCCCATCCCGTGCCGCACATCCCGTAAGTCAGCTCATGCCCCGCCCCGGTTGAGACCCCACCCACCCCGCTACGCCCCGCCCCCTCGATCACACCCACCACACCCACAGCCACACCCACCACGCCCCGGCCCCACCGCAGCCCTTACCCCGGTGAGTAGGCGCACACGAAGGCCTCGCTGGGGCCGTGGGGGCCGGGGCAGCGGTGCCGGCCGCAGCCCAGCTGCCCCGCTGTGGCCCACACCAGCTGTGGGAGAGCGTTTGTCACGGGGGTCCCTGGTCCCATCCCTGGGTGCTGGTCCCCAGCAGCCCCCCCGTGCCCCTCATGCCCACCTGGGTGTAGTGGCTGCAGGTGGCGTTGCCGGCGCAGCGCCCCGTCCTGTAGTCATAGCGCTGTCCCTCGGCGAACCAGAGCTCCAGCACGGCCCCGAAGCCGCCCGCGCCCGCCGGCAGCAGCAGCTCGCTCCAGCCCAGCTGCGGGGCTGGCGGCGGAGCGGGGCCCTGCAGGCAGCTGGCTGCCCGAGCCCCCGCCCGCCGCCCCAGCTCCTCGCTCCACTCCTGCGGGATGAGCATGAGGCACCCAGGGAACAGCCCCAGGGGGCGTGGGGACCACCGAGATGGTCAGTCCGGGAGGTGACTGGGGGACATCAGAGGTTCGACAATGGGCAATGCTGCAAGGGACCTGTCCTGCCCCTGGTGTGGGTGGCTGGGGGGTAATGGAGGGACGTTGAGGGCCACCACAGGACATGGGAGACACCCCTAGGGACCAGCCCTGCCTTTGGTGTGTTCAGGTGTGAGGTGGTCGGGGAATAGCAAGGCCCTTCATGGGGGATGGGGGACCCCACAAAGGACTCCAAAGAGCTCTGCTATGTCCTTGGGTGATTAGAAGGCATCAGAGGGACATGGGGGACACCAAAAGGCACCTCAAGGGATCAGCCCTGCTTTCAGTGTGCCCTGGATGTGGCAGTGACATGCTCTTCCCCAGGGGCCCCACACCAGCCAGCTCTTCTGCTTCATTAGCGTGTTAGCAAAGTACTGTGTGTCACCCATGGGCTGCCCACCTCCCTGGGCATGGCCAAGAAGGTGGATGTGACATCGAAGGTGGGGGACACGGGACCTGCAAGGGGGCTCACCAGCTTCTGCATGTTGGCAGCAGGAGGCTGCACTTTGCTCCTCAACTTGTTGTGCAGTGAGAGCACCAGGAAGGTCTCCTTCGTGCTGAGAGCTGGGGGGGACAGCAGGGGATGGGGCAGGGACCGAGGGGGCTGAGAGGTACAAGTGCCCTCCCCGTATCCCTGGCTGAGGCCGGACCCTTCAGGGGGCCGTGGGAATTCCCCCTGAAGGGTCCGACCGCAGCCGGGGATACCGGGAAGGCACCCGGGTCTCCATGGAGACTTGAGGGGAGAGAAGAAAGAGCTTTTGGGCTGGGAGCACAAAAGGGGCAAGGGGACGGGGGGGGGGCAGCCCGCTGGGCCCCCGTCTCGCACGGGTGGGCTGAGACTGCCAGGAATGTGCCCCTCTGTCCCCCCACCTCTGTCCTGCCAGGATCCAGACCCCACTGGGCAAAACCCATCACTAGCCCCCATCACCAGCTGCAGGACCCCCACCCCCATTCCATAGCAGGCTCCATCCCATTCCCAGCCCCAGAGCCCCCTGGTTCCATTGCAACACCAGCCCCAGAGCCCCCCAACTCCATCCCATCACCAAGTCCATGCCCCTCCTCGCAGTCCCGTTCCATCCCCAGCCTCTATCACCCACCAAGCCCCCCACAGCCGTCCCTGGGTGCCCATCACCCACTCAGTGCCCCACACACTGGTCTGGCCCAAGGGGACGGTGCTCAGGGCACACTCATCCCCCAAACCCGCTGCCTCCCAGCCTGCTGCCGGGAGAGGCAGCCCCTCCACCAGTTACCTCCCGGAGCCAGCGGGGACAATTTTTCTGGAGCATCCGATCTCGTCTCACCCACCCTCCACGCCAGGAGGCTGCAAACCAGCAGGACCAGGAGCTTCATGTATGTCCCGGGATGTGGGGAGCAGACCCCAATCTCCGGAGGGAGGGCTGGGGAGAGCCGAGCGGCCCCGCAGCAGCCCCGGCTCTGGGGCGAGCTCGGCCGTGCGCTCCTGCGTGCGTGTGTGTGCGTCTGGTTGCAGGATTTGATCCTATTCAGGACTCCAGACAGGCACCGCTGGGCAGCGGGAACAAAAGCTTGACGGGTGAGTAATGGCTCTGTCAAAACAGTTGCTCGCTGGAGCGAATGTGGCAGACAACTCCCGGGGCCCCGGGCTGCAGCCCCGCCGGGATGTCCCGCAGCGGGGTCAGCCCTCCGTGCTCTGCCCCGGCCCCTCTGCCCAGCCCGGGTCGGGCTGTGAAGGCAGCAGGAGCAGGGGTCGCTACCGGCACCCACTTTGGGACACTGGGAGACTGGAAGCCAAGGGGCTGGGGCAGCAAGGGGGCCCCTGCTGCCAGCCTCCCTCCTGCCCTATGAATTAAACATGCCGGGGAGGTAACACACACCGTGCAGGCACGAAGCCAAATACCCGCTCCGGAGAGCTGGGCAGCGTGGTTACAGGGTGGGAGGATGTGAGAGCCAGGGGCCGGCGGCGGGAGAGGTGCTGGGCACAAGGGGGCCGTGTCTCAATGGGCACCTGGATCAAGCACGGGTCCCACAGCCCAGGCTGCTCAGGGGGCTCAACAGCACCATGAGAACTCTGCACCAGCACAGGGCTTTGCAGAACCCATGGCAGGTGCTCCCCTGGCACAGGGCAGAGGTGAGGGCTTCAGATATCCTTGCTCAGGATTCTGCAATGCCACAGCCAGGAGGGACTGGGAGCATCCTACACACCAGCTGTCAGGGCTGAGCTGGGTGTCAGCATAAACCCAGCTGTAAATGCTTCAGTTCCCTCAGCCTGAGTCTAAACCTGACCCAGGCCTGAACCCTGGCACTAACCCCAACCCCAGCTCTCATACAAACTCTCTTACTAATATGGATCTGAGCCTTTGGCATGGATCCTAACACTAACATTAACAAAAAAACTAACTTCAGCCCTAACAATTACTTTAATGCTAATCAAAACATTAAAATTAATGCTAGCCCCAAACTTAACCCTAATGCTAACCCCAACTCTAATCTTAACCCTAATCCTAACCTCATCCCCAGCCCTAATGCTGACTCTAATCCTAACCCTGACCCTTATGGGTTAACGTGGACTGTAACACCAACTGCACCCCAGCTCCAGGCTGCAGCAGCACCTGGGGTTCCCCTCTGAACTCCAGCCAGGGCTGAGCTCACCCCAGCAAAGCTGTGCTGAGTCCAGTGAGTCCACAGCATTCCCGGGCTCCCCTTCCCAGTAGCCCCACCAGTGAGCAGAACCCCCGCACAGATCCCAAAGTCGTCTTTTCTCCCAGGAGACTTTCCCAGGCTTAGCTGGTGCACGGGATTAGCCTCATCTTGCATCTCTGCGTGCCGGGGAGCCCCAGCGGCAGGACTGGCCTGTGGTGAGCCCGGCACCGCCGGTACCACCGTGAGTGCCGTGACAGCCACCGCCTGGCCCCGATATCTGCTGGCCTGGGACATGAAAGGCCCCAAAGCCTCTGATGTGCAGAGAGGGAAAGGAACGGAAGGGAAGGGAAGGGAGAGGCTAGAGCCAGTGCCAAGGGGAAACTTTCCTACAGCTCGGCCTCAGGCAGGGGAAAAACCAACAAACACATGGGCACAGGCTGCGGATAAATCCCTGTGAGTGCAGGAGCGCGGCTGCGAGCAGAGACGGACCGCCAGCGTCTTGCCCCTGTTGTCAGCCCCAGCGTGATGCTCCTCATCCCACTGCCAGCCTGGCTGGCCCTGGGCATCCTGCAGCTGCCCCTCAGCGGCTCCCAGGTAAGGACCTGCATTCCCTCTCCTCCAGCCCTCCAGCAGACCTCCCTCTCTGGGCTGCTCAGCACCCACCTCTCACACCCCAGCACCGTGGAGGGGGGTACGGCACAGCCACAGCACCTGTGGAGCTGCCAGGGCCTAAGGGGTGGTCATGGGGCTTTTCCCCTGCAGCAGTGAAATGGTGTTAAATGCACACAGCGCATGCAGCTTCTCCACAGCATCCAAGTGCCACAGCAGGACCGGGAGGTGGGGGCTGAGGCTGGAGCAGACACAGAGCCAGGGTCAGACCCCAGCCAGGATGGGAAGGGGCTATGTGCAGGGCAGGACATCCAAACCAACCCCAAAGATGCTGCCTGCTTGGAAGAGTCCTCCCAGGCTGAGGCAGATTGAAGTGTGTGTCCATAATCCCCCAGGAGTGCCTGAACAGGCAGCAGGCACTCAGCGTGGTGCGGCAGATGCAGAAACTGCTGGTGGCACAGGAGGCCGCCCACCTGCAGGGCATCCGTGGGCTCCGGCACCAGCTCTCCATCCTCCAGAGCCACCTCCAGAGAGCAGCCACCAAACACAATGGTAATCCTGGCTGGTCACCACCACAGGTGACATCCCCTTGGGGCCAGCTCTGAACCCTGGCCCTGCACAAACAGCGTGGGCAAGCGACCCCCAGCTCCCTGTCAGGCTGGAGTTGGCTCTAGGCTGGCAGTGCCCATCCCCACCCATGTCTGTCTGTCCACAGAGATCTGCCCACAGCTGGCAGTGCCCCTGAATGGACGGATGCTGGGCCGGAGCCTGCGCGCGGGCCACGAGGTTCACTTCATCTGCGACGCCGGATTCCGGCTGGTGGGCTCGGAGACGCGCGCCTGCCGGCACAACCGCACGTGGAGTGGCACCCAGCCCTTCTGCAGAAGTGAAGTGGAGCGGGGTTGGGGTGCCATGGGCTCTGCTCTTCCAATGGGCTCCTCTGTCACCCTGAGCTGTGGGGTTCCATTGCTCTGCTCAGAGGCTGCAGCAATGGGCACCAGGGTTGGGCAAGGGTGCACCTCTCCAGCTGATGCTCATGAGCTCCTTCTCCCCAGGTATTGATGACTGCTCCAGCAACCCCTGTGCCAACAGCGGGACCTGTGTGGATGGCAACCAGAGCTACACGTGCCTCTGCCCCCCAGGCTGGTCAGGCCCCAGCTGCCAGAGCCCCATCTACTCCTGTAGGTGCCTGGGTTTGGGCTGCAGAGGATGGGGATTCTCATGGGGACAGTATGTGGCCATGCTGTGCCTGTCTCCCCCTTCCCTCGCAGCCCCCTGGTACCTTGCCCCCACCATCTCCCCATGCCCCAGCATGACACCTGCTGTCCCCTGCAGACTGGGTGACCCTGAGCAACACCTCCTTCAGCCGCCAGCCCCGCTGTGCCGAGGGCCGCTCGGGCTCTCGGCGCTGCAGCTGTGACACCGGCTTCCAGCTGCAGCCTGGTGGCGTGTGCCAAGGTAAAAGGAGGGTGAAGATGATGAGATGATGGAGGGTGGGGAACCAAGGCTTGGTGGCAATGGGACCTCTGACCATCCCCTAGATGTGGATGAATGCCAGCTCTACCAGTCCAGCCCCCAGACGCAGATTTGCCTCCATGACTGCCTCAACCTCCCAGGCTCCTACCGCTGCCTCTGCCCCCCCGGGTATCTGCTCCACGCTGACCGCAATGCCTGTGAGGGTAAGAACCCAGGGTGCAGGGCAGGGGGCCTGCCACAGGAAGAGAGATGCAGTGGGGACAGCCCCACTCACCCCGTGTCACCACCACAGATGTGAATGAGTGCACTGGGAAGCAGCACAACTGCAGCCAGGGCGACCTCTGCATCAACACCTTCGGGGGCCACCGCTGTGTGCGCCCCAAGTGCCCCCCGCCGCGCCACAACACCAGCTATGTCAAGACCTCTGCCTTGTGAGTACCCTGCTGTGCGTGGCTTGGGCTGTGTCGTGCCCTGTCCCAGGGTGATGGGTCCTGTTGTGGGCTGGGGGCTGTATTGTGTCACCCAGGGGCAGCAGGGAGAGTAGCAGCCAGCACTGGTGGGAAATTGCCACATGGGGTGCTCAGGTGTGCTTGGCATGTTCTCTGATGGTCTTGGGATGCTGGGGGTGCAGGTGGGAGCACTCCCAGGATCCTGGCCCCTCTCAGAGCCACAGCCTGGGGGGAATGATGCTGATTTTCTTCTGCTGCACATACATGTGGTGCCATCAGCTGCCTTCCAGCAGTCCCACCCATCCCACTCTTGAGATTAAACTGCTTTGTGCCACCAAATAGAGGAGCCCTGATCCTGACAGATTCCTCTTCAGGAGGCACATCTGGCTCCATCCCTGGCCTTCAGCTGGGACTGTGATACCACCCCAGTCCCTCAGAGTGTCACCCAGAGCTGAGTCCCTGCAAGCCACATCATTTGCCTGGCAGAAACAGGGATGAGGCAGAGATCCGATGATGGGCACACCTGGATGTGGCTCTCTTGGGTTGCTCTGCCACAGGAGTGACAGCAGGGCTGGAGGTGCTGCCTGTGGCACAGGCTGGGCTTATGTGCAAGGATGAGGGCAGCATCCTGAGTATAGTGGGTATTTTTTCCCCTGATGAGGGGAGAGAATGATGCATCTGACTCCATCTTATCAGAAGGCTAATTAATTACTTTATTATACTATATTATTCTCTATTACATTACATTATATTACTTTACATCTAAACTGAATCTGCTAAGCACTTAACTGCACTGAATCTTGTGGCTGTCAGCCGACAGTCCTGACACACACATACTTGGCCCTGACAGGCCAAGGAAACAAAACACCATCACTTTGGGTAAACAGTCTCCATACTGCATTCTACTTTTGCACAAACACAGGCACACCAAATGAGATAAGAATTGTTTTGATCATTCTCTGAGGCTCAGAGAATGTGAATCCCAGAATTTTCTTGGGAAGATTGCCTTGCTTTTCTCTGTGAGGACAAATGTGTCTACACTGAGAGCCAAACCATGGCACTGAGCGGCAGCACCCTTCTCTCCTGGCAGCCAGTGCGAGCGGAACCCCTGCCCCATGGACAGCCGAGCCTGCCAGCTGGCTGCCAGCTCCATCTCCTTCCACTACCTGCCGCTGCAGGCCAACCGCACGGTGCCCCGTGTCCTGTTCAGGATGTCCACCACGCGCTCGCTGGGGGACAGCCTGCGCTTCGCCATCGCGGGCGGCCACGGCCGCAGCGTCTTCGCCGTGCGGCGCTCGGACCGGCACACGGGAGAGCTGCTGCTCACCAGCCCCGTGGCGGGGCCGGCCACGCTGGAGGTGGAGGTGGAGATGAGCGAATTCTCCCACAAGGTCCTCCTGGGCAAGCACATCTTCAAGGTCACAGCCTTTGTGTCCCCATATGTGTTTTGATTGCCTTTGGAGGCAGGTGTGGGGCCATGCCAGGGCCTCTCCTTGGGAGAAATGGAGCAGGTTCAGCTCAGTGGTTCCAGTTTTTGTCCCATTGGAGATATCCCTCTGCCATAATGCTTTCTCATAGCCATCACAGCAAAAACTGTGTCTCTATAGGAAAAACCTGACTGCCAATGGAAGGACTGGCCTGGCTGCCAGCCCCCCTTCCTCTCTGCCCACGTGGCACGCAGAGGGGAAAGACAGAGTGAGCTAACAGCACCTGGCACACCGATTCAGCTTCTTATATCTTGTAATCTCTAATAAAAGAAATGTGGCTGTAGGAAGGGTGTGCTCCTTGCTCTATGTTTTGTCCTCCTGATGCAAGGCTCCTGGGGACAGCTGGTGGCTGTGCTAATGGCAGGGTCACCTCACAGAGCTTGGGGTGAGCTACCAATAGAGCTACCAAGCCCATCCAGGGTCCATGCCCCTCCCAGCACTGCTGTTCCAGGGGCCACACTGAAGAGTCCACCAGCAGAAAAATGGCAGATGGGCTGAGCAGAGAATCACAGAATGCTTTGGGTTGGAAGGGATCATCTTGTGCCAACTCCACTGCCATGGGCAGGCACAACTTCCAACACGCTGCCCTGAACATCCTGCACAGCCAAGACTGTCCTCAGCCGCCTTGGCAGTGCCTGGAAAGCACAGCAGGGCTCCCTGGCCCTGGTGAGCAGGGGATAGCGACAGGAGCTGTGCTTCCTTGTGTGCAGGAGGATTCCCTCTGCGGCAGCTCTGACACAGGCTGGTCAAACCTGCAGCTCCCCAAGCACAGGAGCTGTCCCCCTGCACCCACCTGGAGGAGGGTGGGCTGTGACAAGTGGGGCGCACACCCCACACCCCTTGGGTACCCCTGTCACTGCCAGCATAGCCAGACCCTGCACAAGGAGAGCATCCAGGGGTTCAAAAGGTGACGAGGGCCTTTGGGGACAGTGAGCTGAGGACACACCATCCCTGGCTGCACACAGAACCCTGCTGAGCCTGGGTCTGGCCGGAGCCCTCACACAAAGCACCCGCTGTGCGCGGACACGAGCAGCCATAAAGAGCTCCTTGTGCCCGCCGCCGGCACTGCCACCGGGGCCAGGCTGTGCTCAGCCGGGGCCGGCAGAAAAACCTCCCCAGGGCCAGCAGAGGAGCAGGCCGGGCCGGGCTGGGCTGGGCCTGGGTTGGGCCGGGTTGGGCCAGGCTGGGCCAGGCTGGGGTGGGATGGGCTGGGCTGGGTTAGGCCGGGCTGGGCCGGGCCAGGGCAGGCTGAAAAGCCTCCCCAGGGCCTGCAGGCAAGCAGGCCGTGCCGTGCCAGGCCAGGCCAGGCCAGGAGCTCTGCGTCACCCAAACCTGCAGCTGGCCCCTGCCCACTGCGACGGTGGGCTGGGATGAAAAGAAGGGAATTACGGGGTAAATATTTATCCCTGCACATGAGGCGTCCCAGCCAAAATGGATAAAACAACCCGGGATTTTTTGCTCAGGTTTTCTTCTATCCTTGAAACCTTCAGGTACAGCTGGACTAGGCACTAACAGCCACATCACTGACTGCTAATGATAACTAAAGTTTGCAAAGGTCACTACAAGAAGGGCATGGAGGTGTTGTGACGAGCCCAGAGAAGGGCAATGGAGATGGGGAAGGTCTGAAGCGCAAGTCTGGTGATGAGTTAATGAGGGAGTTGGGAGGGCTCAGCCTGGAGAAAAGAAGGCTCAGAGGAGACCTTATCACTCTACAACTCCCTCACAGCAGGGTGAGCCAGGGGGGATTGGGTTCTTCTCCCAGGTAACAAATGATAGGACAAGAGGAAGGGGCCTCAGGTTGTGCCAGTAGAGGTTTAAATTGGATATTAGGGAAAATTTCCTCATGGAAAAGGTGGCCAGGCACTGAGGCAGGCTGCCCAGGCAGTGGTGAAATCATCATCCCTGGAAGTGCTCATAGGGTGTGTGGATGTGGTACCTGGGGACGAGGGTTAGTGGTGAACACGGCAGTGCTGGGTTAGTGGTTGGACTCGATGATCTTTAGAGATCTTTTCCAGCCTTACTGCTTCTCTGACTCTGTTTTCCCAGTGTTCTTGCTGCTTGTCTGGGGATGCACTGAAATGAAATGTTTGCAGCACCAAACCTGCCAGACTTCAGGAAGCATTTGGACAATGCTCTCAGACACATGGTGTGATTTTTGGGATAGTCCTCTGCAGGGTAAGGAGTTGAAGTTGATGTTCCTTGTGAATCCCTTCTAACTCAGGATAATCCATGATAACATGATAACGGAATCTCTGAAATCCATCTTGCTGGAATCACTGATGCCAGATGATGCTAGGAGGGTTTCAAATCCATCAAATTCTGTGTTATCTTGGTTGCCCAGGGGTATCCTGTATCCTTCACTGATAAAGCAATCCTTAGTTCCGTGTCCTTTACTCTGTTTTACTTAAGCACAAACCACTGCAAAGCCTCCAGTAAAATTCCAAACTCCCCAGTAAAATTCTGCAACCTCATTACATCACAGCATAAATCTGAATATATATATATATTATATATATTAACAAAAATACCATAAAGACTGGTCGATACGACAGGGAATGGAATTTTCCAGGAGTGGGATGGCTTTAGCTGCCAACCAGCCTCCACCGCTGGCTCACTGGGCATCTCCAGCCCCATCTGTATGGAATGTCGCTGTTTGGAAGGCTGGAGAGTGTCGCAGACAGAGTTTCCCTGGGTGTGACACGACCTCATCCCGAGGCTGATGCAGGACAAAATCTCACGTAGGAACGATCGCGCCCGGCGCGTTTTGCTCCCTGCGCGCCGCCGTAGCCGTTGCCATGGTGACGGGCGCAGCGGCCCGCGGAGGCGCCGGGAGCTGCCGTGGAGGCCTCGGCCGGGGGCCCCGCGCCCTGCCCGGGCATGAGGCGGGGCCGGGGCCGCTCTCCACCGCTTCTGCGGGAAGAAGGTGAGGGGTGGGAGTTGGCGGAGTGCGGGAGGGGTCTTCGCGGCTCTCACCAAAGCGGCTGCCCGGGAAGCCGCTGACCCAGCCCTGGCTCCCTTACCTCCCGGTACTTTTCTCTCTATCTACCCTGATCGTGATTTCATGCTGGTTTTTATATTCAGTGTTTTCTGGAGCTGGGTATAAGGGCACGCCAGGCATACCCACTGTGGGTTTTGTAACAGGTAGCTCAAAGTGATGCACGAGCAAGTTTTCAGCAGCCTAATGAGAAAAGGATGACATGACTGGTAATGATTTCTCGTCAGAGATGAGCCAGTTGCCATGTAGCAACTTAAATGGTGAAGGCAGGCGGATACTGCTAATTACTTCAAAGGGTGAAGTTCGGAATTTTTTATTCCAGCCTATGTATTGATAAGGCCATGCTGATGAACATAAATTATATTCTCTACTATTCTTACCCAATCCTCTACCAGTTGACCCAAAAAGACATTTCCAGCCCTTCACCAGGGACTGAAGGGCTGTTGGCATACCAAGGTGGGAATTGTCCTGCTCACTGTTTCAGCAGTTGCTGTGCTTGCTCTCTTCCAGCCCTGTGGAATTGTTCTGGCACTGGAACCATTATCAAAAATACCACAAGTGAGCCAGAGACCTCCTCCTTTTCTTTCATCGCTCTCCTGTGCACGTTAATCAGACTAATTGAAGTTGTTTGTCGTGTTAGATGTTAATTTCAATCCTCTTTAGTTACTAAGGAGGGGTGGGAGTGGTGCAGAGGTACCTTGAGTCAGCTCAGGTCCAGCAGAGCTCCTTTGTGCTGGTTTTGTGATGCTGCCCTTGATCTGCTGCCTGGTTTGCTCTCCCTGCTAGCTCAAGTTTTCTGTGAAGCAGAGCCACCCAGCTCTCTGTTGTTAGAAGCTCTCCTGGCCCTGTGGCAAGTGAAAAGCAGCGCCTAATAATCCATGAGAAACTGAGAAAAGGAGAAATTGCTTCTGAGCTCAGAGCTGTTTCTCTTCACATGTGTCAACATTTTGTCTGCCTTGGAGCATCTCTCCATCACCTGAGCTCAGTCACAGCACTTTTGTTTCACATCCTTTCGTTTTCCATTTTTGATTTCTGTAGATGAATATCTGCAATAAACCCCACAATAAGATCGCTCCAGAGGATTTGGGCGAAGCTGTCCCTGAGGTGAAGGTCCAACGCGCTCGGAGAAATGGCTGGAGCTGGCCCCTGCACCTGTTCCAGGTCACTGCCTGGCTGCTGTTCCTGTTCTTTGCTCTGGTTGGCTTTGGGATCCTGGTTCCCCTCCTGCCCCGCCACTGGCTGCCCGCGGGTTACATCGTATCCTTGGATGGAGAGGGAGCAGGGCTGGTACAAACTGTCCCTGGGGCTTTGGTAGCGCACAACACTTGTTGGGTAGCACAGACAGCATAGGAGAGAAGCACCTGAGCCAGAATGTTTCTCTGAACTGTCACCATCATCTTGGATATCTCCTGATTATAAAAAAACAAGTGCTTTGAGATCCTCACTTTAGGTCACTGATGTTCTGCTTCATCACTCTCCATTAAGGTTACTGCCTTTGCCTCCAATGCTCTTCTGCTGCCTGCTTGCTTCTGCCTGTGCGTTTCCTTTGCTTTATATTATTCTTCTACAGCTATGCTGCAGGGTTTGAGGGAAGTAATACAATAAAGCCCCTCCTGAAACATCCTTGTTGTAAAAGGCAGCCCCACCTCTCTGTGCTGGCTGGGTGAGTCATGCAAGGCAGCTTGGCATGCTCATGGTTGGATCAGGGGTTGCTTGTGGTGGCTCACAGTGGATCTCCTCCCTGGGCACTCTCCTGTGTTCAGGAGGAAAGCTGGGAGTGGCACACAAGGTGGTGTGGTGTGAACCTCAGAGGAGAGGTCTCTTATGGGACAGTCAGGAGCAGCAGTTTAGTACACAGCTAATAAAGACAGTGAAGGGTCTAGAGGAGAAGCAGCTGAGGACCCTTGGCTTGTTCAGCCTGCAGCAGCTGGGGAGTGATCCCAGTGCTCCCAGTACTCCCAGTGCCACTGTGCTATCACCTGTGCCCAGGAAAGGAAATTCCTCAGAACCAGACCTTGTTCTGAAGGGGTGGAGTGTGCACTTACACCATTTGTACATCTGACACAGATGCCTCTAAGTCTTGGATATGTTTGGGATGATTTTGCTTATTATTGTTATAGTTTTTACACCTGCATGATTTAGACATTAATATAATTAGCTCAGTGGTCTTACATCTACTTAGCTTGCTCAAGTCCTTGATATTATCACAGTTCAAACCTTGTGAATTTGCCTACCAAATATGTTAATGCAATCTTAAGTTACTCTTAATTCAACAGATTAATATTTCCTCAAGTTTTACTTCCAGTTAATAAAGCACTAACATCTCTTTTGTGTCAAAGGCAAATCCCTTCCCAATCTGCTTCACCAGCCATCAGATCTCGACTGAGCTGGACCTCTCAGAGGCCTCCTTTTTTAACTTACTACACTGATCTATTTTCTGTAGGTCTTAGTATGATCAATGATGTGCACATCTGGGTGTATAGAAACAATGAACAAACCCTGGCTCCTTTGTAGGAGCCTGCTTTAAAGGTGTGCTCCTCTTCCCTGGGATTCTAAGGAAAAGGAAAGCAAGGAAATCAATACTACTTCCTTGATGTGACCTTTTTTTTCTTGAAAGTCTGGTGCAGTGATAGGGCATGTGCACAGCCTTTCCAAGGAGTCTGTATGGACTGAGAAACTTGGACCTATGTCAGCAGCCTGTACTTGGGCTCAGGTTCTGGTAAGTACAGGTAACTTTGGAAGATATTCTGTGCTAGGAAAGGCACTTCTGCAAGGCAGAGTAGTTCATAATGAGGAAGGATGTTCCTGTAGATTTAGTTGTCTTTTTCCAGGGATATTTATTACAAGGCAAATGTCTCTATCAATGGAGCTCAGATTAATGTGCTGCAATCAGTTATATAGCAGTTTCTAATTCTACACTGCAAATTTTTCATCTGTGTGGGGTTTGTGTATTAAGGATTAAAAGACATGTTAAATCCTTAACTGTGTACTTCAGTGTCCAGGAGTGTGTTTTATCTACCATTTAGTTGTTCATCTTACTGCAGTTTCAATTGATCCTGCGGATGCAAACGTGCGAGAAAAAAACTATCTGGGGCCTCTGGCCACCTTCAACCGTAAGCAGCATGCACATGTCATTGAGAACCATCACTGCCATGTCTGTGATGTGGATGTGTAAGTAGCTCTTCTTTCTCCTGCCCTGTCTTCTTCCCCATTGCATTTCACCATTAGTCCTTAATGTCAGACTATAAGATTTGAAATTGAGCCCCTGAACTGCTACAGTGCAAGTTAAGCTTCATGCTGTGGCAGGATTCAGGTAGTTGGGTAGGGGCCTCTGTCAAATGTGCACACAGGGTTCTGTGTTTTATTTCATTGCTCATGTTGTGTGGAGAAGGCTGTAGTGCGCCATGTTCCTTGAGTGTTGGTGTTTCACCTATCAGTGTGTAAGTAGTGTGTGTGCTTGTCTCTGGCTGGATGCTGGCCAGTTGCAGGAAATGCTTGGAGGGCAGGCATTAACACCAAGCTCTGTAGAATTGCTCAAGGGATTCAAATAAGAATTCAACAATCTCCAAATTAAAAATCATGCAGTGCATTGAAAAGCGAATTTCGGGATTGTGGTGCAGCAGTGACAGATAAGTTAGGGAGATGAAGTACTCCTGATGCAGAAGGTTTACTCACTGTTATCAGGATCTCTGCTGCTGTATCCCCCTGTGTTTGAGTCACTGAAAAGTCGTAGTAATGAGCTCTGGTGCTGCCATGCTAATGCCACCCTTTCCTTGGCAGGAGTGCCAAGTCAAAGCACTGTGGAACTTGCAACAAGTGTGTGTGTGGCTTTGATCATCACTGCAAATGGCTCAACAACTGTGTGGGAGAGAGGAATTACTGGTAAGAGCTTGGCATTGTGGCAGAAGCACAACTCTGCATCAATAATGTGGCTCCATCTCTTTCTGGGGTTCTCCTGTATCTCAGTCCAGTCTGTACTTAGACTTGCAGAACCACTTTTCTTTTATCCCCTGGCTGAATAGAATCTGTCATGAGAAAACTAGATGGAAAATACAAGCATAATCATTCAAATAACCAGGGATAAAATTCCTAAACTTAGAATGTTGTAGCTGAACATCTGTAAGTAAAAACAGAGAGCATAGAGTTACTATTTGGTATTAGGAAATGCTTACAGGATGTTAATTGAGTGTCCTTAGTGCTTCTGAAAGCTGAAGTAGGAATGGAACCATGATGGTGCTGTTCCAATTTGAAACAACCTGCATCCAGATCATGTGCTTTCCCTACAAGACTTGCCAGTTGGCAGGAGTCACAGCAGCATATAGGGACCTCTAATCCATGCCAGGTTTGAGATAAGAATAAGGAGACTGCCACTGATGCTTCTCAATTTACTTTCCTGCACTTAAACCCCGTGGAAAGCAAAGTGGTGTTGTTGCTGGGTGCCATGTTACACTGACGGCTGGTGAAGCAGATTGGGAAGGGATTTGCCTTTGACACATACTACACTTCAGATTTTGTGCAAGGGACCTCTTTGTCTGTCCTAGATATACTCTACTGTTTTGTAACCATGGTTGCACTAAAGGGTCACAGTTTAGTCCCTCAGAGTAACAAATAATAAGTAAAGCTGTTCACCAGTATCTATCAGAAGTATAAGAAAGCCTGACAGTAATTGGAGATAGCTGTCTCTATCTCTTTGTTTATTAGAGGCTGGGATATTGATTTGTGTGTGTGATGTTATTGAAGGCACTGAGAGCTCTCCCTTTCCTGGCAGGCTCTTTTTGAACAGTGTGCTGTCTGCCATTCTGGGCCTGGGGCTTCTGCTGCTCGTCGCTTTCTACGTCTTTGTGGAGTTCTTCGTGGACCCCGCGGTGCTTCGCTCTGACCAGCACTTCGATGGTACTGCAGTGCTCCACATCAGCATCCTGGGGATCTGCCAGCATGTCTTGATGAGGGTTTGGATTCTGTCAGCTCTTCCACTGAGGAGGAATTCCATTCCTTACTGCTTCCATTTTATATTTCTGTTGGAGTATCTCTGCTCAGCTGGATGGAATGTCTTTCCTTACAGAGCTAATTGCTCTTCCTAAAAGCCTTGCAGACACTGGATTTCTTAGACCTCCAGTGCACAATGGGTCTGCAGCTACTTTTGAGTTAGCAGGATTTCCAGCTATAAAGTTTATTTAGAGAGAATTCATACCTGGACAATCTACTTACCTCCAACTCTGTTTTACAGCTTTGAGGAACCACATGGACCGCTGGTTTGTGTTTCTTCCTGCATCTCCTGTTGAGACTCGGGCACCTGCCATTTTGGTGACAGCTGGGATTTTCATTCTTCTGAGCCTAGTGACCATGATCCTGCTGGGCCACCTCTTGACCTTTCACATCTATCTCTGTAGGTGTTTTGTTCCTGTCATCTATACCCTCATTTCATTTTTGCTTATCTTCTGCTCATCCTGCATTCACTGTGTGTTCATCCTTGTCACTAATATGCACCCATTGTGTAAAATTGGGATTTAACATAATATTTCTGAATTTCCCCCTGTACCAGGTAGGCTTATCAGTGCTTGTGTAATGTGGGGCTTGTGTTGGGCCTCTGCAGCCATGTTTAAGCTATGTTGTCCTGAAACTGAAAGTACATGGTAGGGTACTGGAGAGGCCAAGTGGGATGAACTGGTCAATGTCAGCTTGATGCCAGCGATGGCAGATTCAGATTAACTCCACATATGGCCTTTGTGAGTCTCCTGACAGTCCTCCCCAGTATTTCTGTTGTGTGAAAGAGCTTGTATTTTTCCCTTACCCCAGAGAAATGTGGATGCATGGAGCTGAATTTCTGATTGGAGCACTGCCATCCAGGTTAAGGTACCTTCATGGAAATTGTGCCATATTGATACAAGAAGATTTGTGGAATTCAGAGAAAGAGGCTTTCAGAAAGGCTTCTCTTTAGATCTACTGCTTGTTGCTCTGGCAAGAAAGGATATTTATGTTTGTTTATGTAGAAATGAACATCAAAAACTTTTTTAAGCCATCGTCTACAATTAAGCCAATGCTTTTTGGCTGCTAATGAAAGTCATGATAGGGAAAGATCTTACATTTGCAGTGGTTGGTGGTGCCAGAAGTAGGAAAGAAGGGATGTGATTGAAGAGAAGTGAGGACAGAGGTTACAGAGGATCCTTGGATGGATTTTCAGGTTCTCAGTTAACAGACCTGCAGCTGCCAACACAAACTAGGTCAGCACAAACCAGCAGGGCTCCAGAAGCAAAACAGTCACACTGCTGAAGTGTAGTGTTTGATAGGGGAGTGTTCCCAGCTGGCATGGACAGTGCACCCAGTGAGGACACTGACCATCATTTTCTTCTACAGCCTCTTTGAACTTGTCTGAAGTTTGGGCATGCTGCAATTTCACTTCCTTGGCAGAATTAACAGTTGGCTTTTCTCGGTTAATGGCACTGCCTGGAGATTTGAAAGGTTGATCTAGCACTTTTTAAAGACAAAAAGCATAACAAAGCTCCAGGAAGGTTTCTCCTGAATGAAAAAGGATTATTCTGTTTAGTCCTAGTATTTATCCTGTCCTTGTGTGCAGCTTCCACAAGAGGGTGCTCCCTGCCTGAGATGATGACCTGCTTTATCTGACAGACTGAAACCTCTGTGTGTGCCACTAGTTGTGCTCTGGGCTTGGGGGAGATTTTGCTGCTCTTGTCTTAAGGTGATTCTTTTTCCTCATTCAGAATAAATTTTGAGCCAAATTAACTTTTACTTTTGGCCCAATTTTAAATCTTTATCTTCCATCTTATGTGAAAACAGAATTGTTGCTAATGTTTTTAATGTTTTATTACATTATAATAAAAGTAGAATAAAAAGAAAAAACAGTAGGGAATATAGGAAAGCATATAGTGTTACTCACAAACTGATTATATTTTGCATGTTGTGTGCTGCAGTTTTAACTGGCCAAAAATGCAGTATTTCAACTAAATAGCTTTATTAAAATATTTTAAAAGTTACACTGTAAGTATTCAGAAACCAACAAGATCCAATTGGTTAATAGGCCTTTGCTTATGAAGCAACATTCTGTTTTTCAAAGAAAGCAAAGGGTGCCATTCTAGGAGCACTTGCCAGCACCCTGCACTGTCCCTGTTAAGTAATCACTTGGCTGCAGACTCACATTCATCTCTGTGTTCTCTCTTCTTGGCTAAATGGATCCTGATTTTTTATTTCTGCATAAGGTGATTGTGATTCCTTAATGAGGTGATTTTTATTTATTCATAAAGTGATTCTCCCCCACTTCTCTGTGAAGTAGTCCTGTGTTCAGGGCATGGTATTGAGAGGTAAGATATCAATGATGTAAATGTCTTCAGGCAGAGGGAGGATTTTAGTCCAGCTGATCCTAGGCATCTGCTTTAACTCCTGTAAAAAGGAGGAATAACCATGAGGCTGTGCACTAAAACCCTTCAGCATCCCTTTCTGGGTTTATTCTCTAAAAATACTTAAGGTCATTATGGGAAGAACATCTGCTTTTTGGACTCTTTTTGGTCTCATGAAGAAACCAAGTTGCTCAGAAATGTCGCATGCTGTTGGTCATTCATGGAAGCAGATGTGTTTGCATGGGCACCTGGAGAGCTCACAAAGTCAGGGACATGGGAACTCTGGGCACATCTGTTTGGCACGAGGCAAGCTGTGCATTTGATGCTCACTGGTTTGCACATTAAGTGTCTCAATCACTGCAGGGCACTCTAACCTGCTCCATTTCTTCTCTCCATTTAGCACCACCTTCTGCAATACCTTCTGATTGCTCACTGAGCTGTTTGTACAGTGCAGATCTTAAACCTCTTAGACAGGAATAATGGATTTGCCCTGAAATGAACTGAACAAATGACTACAGTATAGAAGGCTGTACCATTCTAGGACACTTTAGAATAGCAGGACTATAAGAAAGCATTGTGATGGTGACAAGAAAGGATATGGTACGATGTACAATGCACAGCTGCTTTTGGCTTGGATTATCAGTTTCTTCATGTTTATAGTTACTATTTGATGGTATAGTTATCCAGCCTGTTTGTGTAAGTGCAGTCAGGGAGGGGCCTTTCCTGTGCTGACAGGTCTCTTTCTTCCCTTTCAGTGTGGCACAAGCTGACTACGTATGAGTACATCCTGCAGCAGCGTCCCCAGCAGCAGCCAGACAAGGTGGACAAGAAACAGGAGTCTTGTTCCTCCCAAGTGAGACCCAGTCAGGTACTCATCCTACTTCCAGCCCATTTCCCAAAACCAGCCTTGTTTGTTTGCTGTGTAAACTTTGCTTCACTTTCTTGTGCTCCATATTTTAAAGGCAGTTGCCAGAGATAAGACTTGGTACTTTGATGGAGTTGAGTAGGATGTGAAAGAGTGCAAGGCCTGTAATTCCATGAACACTTTAGGTATAAGCAAGCAGTGCTTTCAAAGGAATCAATCCCACCCACTCTCTTCTTCCACCACTTGTTTTGGGCCCTGCACTATCTCCTCTCTTCTGCCAGCACAGCTGTTCATTAGGACAGGGTGGGGGAACTCATCTGAGTAACAATAAACTTTATTAAAAAAACAGTTGAGCTGGCCCAGCTCCCTCCCATTTGGTTCACCAAGCAGTCACATAAATGCCTGGCTCAGCACAAAGGAAGGTGACTGAGGAGTGGGAAGAATCCTTTCCCTGAAAAGGACAGGACCATCTGTTTGGGTGGCACTGCACATCCTGGGGCCTTGTGTCATGGCTTCAAATGAGACAGGCTCTAGGGCTGGGGAAGCTGGGGGTAATCACTGAGCAGCAGTAATTTAACCATCTTAAAAGGACACCAATTTTTCAGAAATTACCCAGATATCTGCTCTTCTTTGAAATTAGTCTGTACAATGATATAGGTCCTTGTGATTAGCATGATGTTGATCTATATCTCTGTAAAAAGAGTTCTACAAGCTCTTAAATGCTGTTAAGGCTCTGCTGAGGCAAGTATATCAGGCTCTGAATTGAGAGGTTCAGTGTAATTGATTTTGATAAATTATTGGATTAACTCAAATTTTGACTGGACATATTCTTTACTGACTTCAGCAGGGGCTTAAACAGAAATTTCCAAAAATTCTTCCTAATCTAAATTATTCTGTGATTCTCAGTCGTGTATAATTTTTCATTTTATGCAAGTAAGTTAGCTACTATACAAACAGTTTTGTATTTAATAAGAAATTAATTAAATACAAGCTTCATCCAAGTATTCTCTGTAGAGATACTGGGATGTCTCCAGATTCATCCATAGTTCTTCCCTATCAAAGCAAAGGGGAAAGTGAGCTCATTCACTTTTCTATAATATGAAGTCCCTAGCTTTTCATATATATTTTTTACTGTTTTGGAAAAGTTGAACTTTCAGTTTAAACAGAGGTTTCCATAACAACAAAAATATTTGGCACTTTGTTTCACAGAGCTTTGCTTACTATGAAGATTAAAACAAAAATAAAGCATTAGCTCTAATAATCTAGTTATTCAATTTTAGTTGATACTGAAAATGTATTTGAACAGGGGTGGACTTTATGTGTGCGTGCACTTTTAGGATGTTGGCATTCTCCTGTCCTGTGTTGTTCTCCTGTCTGCACTGGTTGTTATCTAGATATGTGTGAATATGGTTAATTTGAAGCAGCAAGCCTGGAAGGAGCAGGGTGAAAAGGAGTTTGATGTTTCAGGACTGCAGTTAGGACCTTGGGGAACAAGACTGGATGATGCCCAGTAACATTGTTAAGAAAAATGTTAACCCACTAGATTTTCCTTGTTTCTTACATAGCAACCAGAGATAAACACAAACAAACAGATTGGAGTAGGAGGACACCAAGTGACTTGCCTTTTGTAAGCTGTGTTGAATACAGCCTTCTTTAGCTTGAACACTGCAACCCTTTGTAATTGATCCAACATGTTGTAAGCATAAAATGGAAATCATCCTCTTCCCACTTTTGTCTGAACTGCTCATTCATTTTAGGGACTAAGAAGAAACATGCATTTCCCCTTTAATGCTTGTTTTTGAGCCTTATTCAGGCTTGGGTGTTGGTTTTGGCTTCAATTCTCCATGTTGGTCTGTGGTTAAGTCTTCAGCTATGTTCAAGTTAAAGGATTCTTGTTCAGGGTAAAGGATTCTTATGTACTTGTAGGATCTACAAAATAAGAGTCCTAATTTTGCACATTTAAGTGGTTCAGATGTCACAAAAAATGCAGAGCAGTTGGGCACATTGAGTCTTTGCTTCTGTTACCATACCTAAAGCAGGATGTGCAAGTAACCATTTTTTCTGTAGTCATTTGCAGTCTAAAGAAATATAAACTAAACCAAACCCTGTGCTTTAATGCATAATTGCCTTCATGCCAGGGAGCTGGCTTTCATATGAGGCCAGCTGGGATGTGATTCTTCTCACATTCCTAAAGCTTTGAGCTTGCTTTGGAAACTGATTCAGGTTGGTGGGGTTTGATTTTAAATTCTAAACACAGATTTTACTCAGCTTCCCTTACAGTTTCAGAATTGTTTCTTTCTTCCAATATTGATGAAACACAAACTTAGTCTTCACTCTCAGCCTCAACACTTGCAACAGACTCACCTTCCTTGGGACAAGAACTCTTTTTTTCCTGTTCAATTCTGCTTCCCTCCAGGCAGACAGCACTTCAGGGCACTTCTGACCCAGGAAGGATTCTGATTCTCCTGCTAAATGCCTGGGAGCAGAGGGAGGCTTGGCTCTGTGCTGTGGCTGTAGCTTGTGTCACACTCTGAGGGAACATTGTATTTTCTACTGATTGAGTCTCATTTGTTTTCATAGTCAGCTCTAATGCTTTACTTTCATTTATGTGGCTGGTTTGGGTCTACATTATTTATAGAAGGCTGAAATGAACAAAATGGATTTAAAAAGGCTCTTTCATTCCCTGCTTGGAAAGAAATTGTCCACGTTATTCTCAAGATGAATCATTTATTAAGCTCCCTTGAAATGCCAGTCCTGCAGTCCTGTTTATGTGCTGTGGACATTGAATCCTGATTGTTTTCAGTTGTTCTGTGCAGGGGGATGTCTCCTGCTGCAGCTCATTTCAGCCATGAGCTGCTTCCCTCTGAAAAGACCTGCATGTCCTGCCTCTACACTCACAGTGACACCAGACTGTGTCTGGTCTCCTTCCCTTGTGACTCAGGTGCATGAGGCCTGAATGTAAATCTGATTGTAAATGTCCCAAGGAGCTTTGAGGAGACATTGTGCACACTTTGTTGGTGATGAGTGATGATGTGACTTGAGTTACAAGTTCCAATTGCAATACATGTAGTAAATTTCTGCAGATTATTAATCTTGCATTCGGATACATTTTTAAATCAGAAAGACATGGTTTTGATTTCTAAACCAATTCCCTTTAGATTTTATGTTACCACATACAAAATAGCTGATTTTTTTTTCTCTTTTTATTTGTCTTTTTATTCCTAACATCTGAAATGATTTTTTGGCTGTCACTGAATGTGCAGCTCCATGGGTTCTTTTCCAGTTCAGAGACTGTTGCTTTGTCTATGAAGTTTAAACTGCTTTTCCCACATGCTTCACTGTCCATCTTTACCTCTAGCAATATTGATTTTTTTGTGCCATTTTAGCACCCTGTAATTCAATATTGCAAAGATCTTCCGCAGCTCTTTGCGGCTGGCTTTCATTTTTAATGCCTGACATCAGGGAGTGTCATCACCAGGCTTCTCACTGCTCTGCTCTTTTGTTGATTGTTTATGAATTTGTTCAAGTGCAGAGGCCCTGGATCTCTCAGGAGCTCATTTGTGCCGTGTCCAACTTTGACTTCATTTTCTCAAATTTGCTGATCAGGCTCTTCAGAAAAAAAGGTCTTCATGATCTTGTTTTAGCTATTTTTGCAGCTAATGCCTATCACGTTTTAAATCCTTCTATCTTAACCTAAAAGTTACTTTAAAATATCTTTATAGTCACTACACAGTTAAACACTTATGAAGAAGTTCTCTGATGGTTATCCAAGTTTAAAAGCAGCTGATAAGTCGTGTCCAGGTCTTTCTGAGCATGGTTTATCCTTTTTTGATAGCAGTGCTTCATACTCTTCATCCCTTGGTACTCTGACCATCCTAACTGGGTGTTTTTGAGGGAGAACTGGGGTCCTTTCCTGTAATGCAGCACTTGGATTTAGGAGACTTATTCTTTTAATTTTTCTGAAAATATGCAGTTTTCAAGTTCAACTGTCATTACTCTGAGCTCATCCATACCTGAGGCAAATAAACAATATATCACACTCATTTTTAAAAATCAGCAGGTCTTAACCATACAGGGTCACACAAGAAATAGAAAACACTTTATGTTTTTCCTGTATATTTAATGCTTCCATTCTCCTCACCTCCATTTTGCATTTAAAGGACATTTTTTGCATTCACTGCAGAGTTCCTCAGATTGGACTGTGTAACTAATGGAAGCTTTAAGTGGTATTTTGAATGT
This sequence comes from Zonotrichia leucophrys gambelii, assembly GCF_028769735.1. Taxonomy (NCBI): domain Eukaryota; kingdom Metazoa; phylum Chordata; class Aves; order Passeriformes; family Passerellidae; genus Zonotrichia; species Zonotrichia leucophrys. Next base: position 7,347,537 of record NC_088181.1, read on the forward strand.
GCTCCCAAGAAATGACTAAGCTGATCTCTGTAAGTGTGATTTGGTTTTGAGACATATAAAATACTGACTGGACTAAACAAATTAATCAAAGACTTCTAATTGTGCCAATCTTGGGTTTTTCATCTTCTTAAGCTGCAGCTTCCTGCTGTGCTACCAATAAGGACAAAAGATATTTGGCATAAGGAGAAAGAGTACATCTATAATAAAAATCCCTCTTCTCCCCTCTGTATTAGTCTGAAGTTGTTGTTTGTTTTGTTTTTTCCAGGAAGCAGAGTTATTGTCAGGTAATCCTGGCTATACAGACCCTGGAATTCGAGTAGAAGAATTCTCAACAGTAACTGCAGGAAAAAGGTGAGAAAAGTCAAGGAAAAGATTCTCCCAGCATCCTTTGTGGTGAATGGGAAGTTGCTATCAAGGTCAGTGATGGATAGGGAGCACCAGTGTTTTGAGCAAGGCATGGTGAAATCTTTGAGTTTCAGGAGGGTAGATACCTGCAGGAATACTTGCCTTCCCTCTCCTGGGAAAATATCTTTCCTAGAATATTCTGTTTAGGCTGTTTTAAATTAAATATTTTATAGCAAACTGCTTTCTATTAATTGTTCTATATTAAAATTACTTTAAGGCTGGCTGATTTCTCCTGCAACTCCTCTATTGAGCTCATTATAATTACATGAACTCAGGTTGTGAAGAAATGCATCACAACAGTTACAAATTTATAACCTAGGCAAGCACTCATGGGAAACCAGGATCCTTGTCTCTAAATTAGTCCTTTCCTGTTAACTTGTGTCCCTGGGGATTTCCTTTTTATTTTGCACAATTGTGCAGGAGAAGTTCCCCTGCAGTTTTGCTGGGAATGCTGTGTAAGGCAGGGGAGGCTGTGATCAGCCTGATCTGTGTGTGCAGGCAAAGAGGGCATCAGACTTCAGTCCTGCCTTAGGGAATCACCTTGTGTGTCTGCTGTGTTTTTAGCTTTCCACAGCTCTATGTCCATAACCAAGAAGGTGACCCCAAGCAGAGCTCATCCCCTGAGTCCCCATCTCTGCAGTCTGTGGCCCCTTCTCAGGTAAGGAGGATTTGGCACACACCAAACCTGCTGCTGACAACCCACCCAGGTGCTCAGGCATGTTCACTCTAGAGCAGGCTGTGCTTCCCTGCTCACACAGGCTCTGCCTCCCCTCTGTGAGTGTGGCTGTGCCCTGCAGTCACCAAATCCAGGTGATGTTCTCCTGTCCCTGCTCACAGGCATAATCAGAGCTGTCCTCCAGTCCCCTCATAAGCTCCCAGCTGTAACACAGCTGTAATCCAGTGCCTTGCTGCCCCAGTGCAGCTCAGTGACTCTGACTGTGCTGCTTTGTTGATGTAAGAAGCTCTGCATGTTTCTGTAGAGCAAAATCCAACAGTCTCAATGTTCAAATAAAGCAGTTTCCCGGGGAAACATGGTGAGTGTGGATGTGGAGCTGGAGTGTATGGAACAGCTCTCCAAAGTCTCAGGCTGGGCTCCTGATATTCAGGTATCTGCATTCAGATGCTCTCTCCTCTTGCTCAGGTGGCAGGTGGTAGTGCCTTTCCTCTTTCCTCCAACCTTATTAATCAGTCTTGCCATTTAGATGGTAAGAAAAATTCATTTTCATCTATACTGTATTTGGGACAAGGACTGTCCCTTTCTTGGGACATCCTGTGCTCTGTGAGTTTTGGTTCCCTCTTCTAGTTTGGCTTTACAAATGCAAGTGACCAGTGTCTCATACAACCCCCAGCTCTATGAGACAACAGCTTCAAGGTACCTACACACAGAGAATCACTGTATGCAGATAGAGTGGGAGTGTGTTCATTAAATCCCTGTTCTCTGTTACTGCTTTGTAGTATCTCAGTCTTTATTGGTAAAATATTCTTGGACTTTGGTTATACCTAGTGCTTGTTATTCAAAGTAGGAAAAATTAAAAAGAGGTAACAAGTAAAAAAAATATCTCCTTCCTTTGGGCTGGTGAAGTGACTTCCCTTCTCTTGGGCTACTTGCTTTCACAGCAGCAGAAGAAAAGAAGAAAGAAAATGCAGAAAGTTTCTTCCTGTGCAATGGACAGTGGATCTAAAGCACATGCTACACCTCAGCTCTCCTTCCCAGATCCCTCATCAGGTGAGAGTGCACCAGTCAGCTCCTCTACTGAATCTTGCATAAATATATGTGCGATTTGCTTTAACACTAGTGCATCAGCCAGAGCAGAGTTCCTGGGCTTGTTGATGTCTTTGTGGGGCTGAGGGATCTCTCTCTCCTTAAGGTTTCTTCTCCCTTTATTTCCATCTGCAGAGCTCCCAGCCATGGCTGCTGCCACCTCACCTTCCCACAGGCTTCAGCTCTTAGTGCCAGCTTTTCCTCTGAGAGCTGCTGTGTCCCCCAGCAGCATGGGCCTCATCCAGGCAGCAGCACCCCCAGCTCACTATCACTCACAGTCTGCTGAGTCCATGGATGAGATTCCTGTGGCTCAGACTTGCCTTGGGAGCCCAGTCCTTCAAGGGCCTCCTAAGAATAACTCAGGCAACTCTCAACGTTCTCCCTTGTCCACAGACAATCCCAGAGGAGTCAGGAAGAAGAATCTGTATTCTGAGCACAAGGTCAAAAGGAGAAGCTGCCAGCAGGACAGACACACGGAACGAGACCTGGAGCTTTTTTCTAAGATTCCTGCTGTGTTTGTAAGTAAGAGCAGTGGAGAACCTCTTGTCCCTCAGCCCCAGCCCAATGAGAGCACGTCAGAGCCTGACCACAGAAAATGCACCAGCAAGCAGCATGTGGGCACACAGGATCCATGCTCAAAGGACATAAGGACAAGCACCACAGCGGCCTAGGGACCATCCTTCCAAAGCCATGGCCTTTGGGAGCAGCATTAGTGCTGTGTGGAGCCCTGCAGGACTCACTCTCACTGTGCTGTCAGGCTGCAGTGGGACATTTCTCATGCTCAGCCAAAGGCAGGAGGCAGCAAGGTGGCAAACCTGAGGTAGACTTGTTGCTCATGAGAGCTCAAGTGCTTTCCCTGGAAGGCCAACCCCTCTTGGCCCTCTGCATGCTGGTACTGCAGTAAGTTCCCAGCAGAGTGTATGGGGAAGAGCAAGGCTGCACCTCTGCCATTCCCTGCTCCCTGAAAGCTGTATTTCCATCTGCCTACTCCCTGTCATTGGATCATGCTCAGGGGCTTCAGCAGGTGGCCAGGGAGTAACCTCAGGATTGCCCCATCCCTTATACCGCTTTCCACTGTGCACCCTCAAGCCAACTCCACCACCAGCATCTTCTCTGGAAGGCAGCATAGCTTGACCTGCTCCCCCTTCCCAGCAGCCTGGGGTGCCCCACACTGCAGCATTCTCATCAGAAGTTTTGGGATACAGAAGGCCCTGAAACCTTTGCAATTCCTGGGCTGCCAGATCTGTATTAGCCCCCAGCCAATCCTGGTGTGTGTGTAGTGCAGAAAGACCCCACAGCAGACAGTGGGGCACATGGCCAGTGCCTGGAGCCACAGCAGCCTGTGCTGGGGGTGAGCTGCAGAGAGCTGTCTGGGCTGCCATCCTACAGCACCTCTGCTCTCCCTGCCCTCTTGGCTTCCCCAGGCAGCATGCCCTGTTCCATGTTCCCGGCTGAGTGCTGAGGCTGGGCCTTCAGCAAGCCCTGTCTGCCTAGCAGCCAGCTGATCTCAGAGCCCAGACAGCAGCCACCAGCATGGCCATGTCTGACAGGATTTGGCACAGCCCTGAGCAGCAGCACTGGCATGGCTGGATGCACATTTCCAGGCACATCCCCAGCACAGCACACTGCTGGTGCTGTGAGCAGACAGGTGCACCAGCAAAGAAAAGGAAGCCAGGGAAGTCTTCATCACCCTTCAAAATGACCTTTCTCCAGCCTATGGTGGTTGCAGGTTAAGGAAGGACAGGACAAAGCATGGTGCTGTGAGAGCCAAGGTAAGCTGTTCTCCCTCAGTCTGCAAGCATTCCTTGGAACTGAGCAGGACAGGGATCTGGGGCCAAAGGCTCTTTGGGCACAGTCAGCATGAGACAGGCAGGCTGGACTCACAGCCTTGATGGGAGAGTCTAGCCTGAGAGAAAGACCTGGGAGTGTTTTAAAGGGCTGCCTTACCACTCTTCTCTTGTCTGATTTTTGTCTCCTGGAAGAACTGGGATGAGGAGCTTTGACTCTTCATCAATTTACCCCAGAAGAATTACCCCAATTTACATCAGAAGAAGTCAAGTCTCATGTAGCTGTTGGAGTCATTTTGTCTCAGTTTGCAGGAAGGGCTGGCCTGTGGTCACACTCCTTGCAGCTTCCCTGCCTGCTGTGGCCAGCGGTGCCCTCTGGCAGTGTGACCCTTGGGAAAGCAGGTGAGTGTGGACCAGCAGACATGGCACTGGTGTCTGCAGAGACCAGGGCATTGCTCACCTATGGCTCCCAGTTAGACAAAGCCCTTCCTATTGTTTCTCCTCATGTCTGCTGTCATCCAAGGAAACTGTGTCCTGCAGCACTGCTGGGCTCATGGTTTTCCAAGGCCAGCTGCCCCTCCACCAGAAAGCATTGGTAATTCCTCTTCAGCAGGTGCCCCTGAGCAGACCTTGTGTGTTTTCTTACTCTGTCCATGCAGAATCAGTCCCAAAATCATGTATGGAGCTCTTTGGTAGCTCTGGCCACAATAAAATTTTCTATATTCTTTGCTAAATAGTTTCCTCCTTTCTTTTGCAGCAATTCCTGGCTCTGCCCTGTTGATGATCCCCAGGCTGTTTGGGTTCACTTCTCCCTGAGCCTCTGCAGTCCCAGAAGGGCTCAGCACTGTAATTGATGTGGGGGTGACCACAGTCCCTTCTCCACAGAGCCTTTTGGGTGTTCGATGGGAGTGTCTTCCCTGAGGGGTAGGGACCAGACCATCTTCTCCCTGAGCTGTGTACCCCAGCCTGGTCTTTGTGCTGGAGCACCGGAGGAAGGAGCCCAGCCAGCTCTGCATTGTGCTGCAGAAAGGCTGCTGTGCTCTTTGGGCTGAGGGGAGCTGGGGTTCCTGGGCAATCAGATGTCCAGGCCATCCTTCTGCTGCCTTCAGCTGCAGCATTTGCTCCACTCTGCTGAATAACTGAAGGCTGCCAAACATGCAAGGCTGTGTCCGTGCATTGGAGCAGCTGGGTGCTGAGCCAAGAGCCAGGCTCCAGCAGGATGGGCTCCCAGCACTGCCAGGGTTGGACTCTGATCTCCTAAACCTCAAGAGCAGCAGGAGGATTGTCTGTGCTACATGGTGACTGAAATTAGCTGGAGTTTATGTTTTTGCCACAATCACATCCAAAGAGCGCTGTCAAAGATGCACAGTGAGCACAAAGATGCACAGAGTGAAAATGGTGAGGCTGAGACAGTTCTGGCTCCTAGACTCTCCTTCCCAACCTTGCTTTTGTCCTCTTGGGCCTTTAATGTTGATACCCTGCAGGTTCACATGCGAGTGGCATTTCTGCTGCTCTGCATGAGGAATGTCCATAGCAGACCTGTGGCAGTAAGCAAAAGGAACAGGTCACATTGGGGCGCTGCTGCAGAGTCCAGCATGGGCAGGGCAGTCCTGGGCTCAGCACCAGAGGGTTGCAATGACCACAGGCTGCAGCCCAAGGCCATAAAGAAAGCTAGGTTAAGGTCCTGACAGCAGAAGTTCTGATGTTTCAGCTCCCCATCACTGCAGACACATTGAGGTCTGACATCCTCAAGCCCTTTTTCCAGCATAAATAAATAAAAGGTTTTTGCCAGGGCGTAAACTCTCCCACCAGCTGGAGGCAGTGCTCTGGACCAGCTGTTTCCACCACAAGACACTGTGGCTTTCTATTAGGAAGAAGCAATGATTTGCAGGATGACAGCGTTCCACAATCCTCTGAAATCATGTCATGGTCCCTGGCCACTGTCTGGCAGCTGTGCCAGGCCCCGCAGTGCCCGCTCCAAGCCTCCACCTTGGCACGGGTTTCACGTCGTGGTTCCTTTAATCTTTAAGCCTGGCTCAAGTTTCTTTGTTTCCCCTTTGAAGTCAAGGGGACCTTCCTTAGGGAAATGATTTTGTAGGACTCTGTTCTTGCACTGCTTTCGACACGTCCTGAGAGCATCTCAATGAGCTGCCTTGAGCTGCAGGGTGGGCAAAAGGAAATTCCTGCCGGAGGATGGAGCTTTACCCCCTCTCCTGTGCCCGGAGCCGTGCATGGCACGCCCGCAGCTGGTGCTCGGTGGCACACCCGGCACGGCACGGCACGGCACGGCCCGGTCCCCACCGCGCTCAGCAGCCGCAGCTAAGCCCCGCTAATGCCTTGTGGACACGCCGTTGCTGGGGTGACCGTGTACATATTGCACAACCTCCGAAACACTTCCCTCTGTTTTGTAGCAACTCGCGCTGGAGAAGCGGCGCTCCCGCATAACCTCATCCCACCCCAGACACGGCCGAGCCAGAGCTCATTCCTGGAACGGGATGAGTCCCGGGGGGCTGCGGTGCCCAGCCCCGGGGGAAGCGAGGGGCAGAGGATGGGGGTGAGCGCACAGGGTGCTCAGAGGTTGTGCTTGTGCCCTCTAGCAAGCTCTGAGCTGCACCCGGAGCAGTCACAGCACCCCGAGCTCTGTGTGAGGTGGGGACAGGGACACAGCCTCAGCAGGAAGCGGCCGAGCCCGCACCTCGGGGCTGCAGCTCCTTGTGAGCCATGCTGTGTCCGGGGTGAGCGCTGGGGTATTCGGCTCGTTGTGTCTCTGGGGCAGGACACAGCCTGGGAACATCCTGACCCCGGTTAGAAGGGAAAGGCCCCGGCGAGCTGAGCCCTGAGCCGTGTGCCTGCTCCTCCATCACATCACAGGAGCTGTGCAGCCTCCCTCAACTCCTGCCCGTGCCGCGGGCTGCGGACCAAGTCACGGCCTCCTCCCGGGCTTCCTTTTCCGGGCTGCGTGAGGAACAGCGGGAGCCGGCCAAGGACCACGCTCCATCCCAACAGGGCTGTCATGGTGACAGCAAACGCACAACAAACCCCAGCCCTCAGGAACCGAAATCCGACCTGCTCAACCCGAGCCCGTGGGCAGCTCAACAGCCGCGGCTCAGCGCCCCCTTCCTTAGCCGGCTCTCCCCGTGTGCCATTGCTCGGCTCCTTGGCTCTGCAGCCCCAGCAGCAGCTGAAGCTCCTACAGAGGAGCTGCCCACATGTCCTGCTTCTTTTCCACCTGCTGCTGGCTCGGAGCATCCAGGCTCCCACGCTGCCCACGGCTGCCAAGTCCTGCTGGGTGCTCCAGCTGATGTTACCTGGAGCTGTCAGCTGGAAGCAGAGCCAGACACCTGCTTTGGTGGGGAGCTGCAGGGCAAGCTAAGGAGGAGGCTGTACCTTCATCAGGACCTAACCACCCTCCTCTGTGTGGCAGTAGTTATTCCCTTGCCCTTAAAACAAAGAGTACAGCTCCTCCCCACCTCCTGCAGGTGGGATCACACCCTGGGTCCTTGCTGGCCTGCAGAAAGGCTGGTTAAAATTCCCACTTCACAGTCAGGCACTGTCAGCTCTGACCTCTGCACTTTGGAACCTGCTTTCACAATCTATGAGGAGGAGAATGTGTGATCAGGAGAGTCCTCCTGGTGCCACCTGCTCCATGCAGCTCCCAGGCTCTCTGGCCATGTCTGAGCTCCACCAGGACAGTCCAGAGAGAGAAAAACACTTGGAGGGATCTGCCTGGACTCTGGCATCAGGTGAGCCTCCACACTTGCCCTTCCCACTCTGGACTGTCCCCTCCAGGATGTCCTTGCCACCCTGCCTCTGGTTGGGCTGGAAAAGAGCAGCTCTTGAGGGGCCACAGGGTTGGTTGGGGGAATAATGAAGTGGGGTCCTTTGTGTGTGTGACCAGCTGGGCCCACCCAAAGGGGCCAGGGGCTGTGACACACCTGGGGCCTCTGACACCAGCCCTGGCACTCACATCTGAAGTGAGAGGTAAAGTTAGTGATCCCAGACTCCCAGAGCTGGCTGGTGGTTACCTCTGGAGGTCTCCAGACCCCAACCCAAGAGAGAATCAGTGTGAGTGGGCCGCTCGTGGCTTTGTCCAGTCAAGAACAGGCAGCAGTGTCCCAGGAGAGAACAGGTACCCCTCAGCCAAGTGGGGGAGGTTGTCACTGGGGCTGTGCCCCACAGCAAAATGCTCTGGGTGCACAAGCAGAACTGATGCCTTGGGGCAGCTCAGCCATGGGGGCACCTGTGTTTGTCCTTAACCTGCAGCTTCTCTGCACAGGGAGCGGGGCAGACAGAGCACAGGGTGCCAAAGACTGATGTTTGAGGCGCTTCCCAGTCCCCAAAGCTGCTGATTTATCCTCAGGACCCCCAAGGCAGCAGCAAATCTCACACTGTGTGTCCTGGCTTGCACAGCTCCTGCTGGTGCTGCAGCTGATCACCCACGATGTTCTGCAGCCCGAGCAATGCCAGGAGGGCATGGGGATCAAAGCAGGCTCTGGGCAAACAGCTGAGGTGGGGCAGTGAGTAAGAGATGTGGCTTGTGCTGGGGCTCCATGGCAACCACAATATTTGGGTACTGCCTCAGCTCTCAGCACCCACAGGGAGCCCTGCTGTGGTCACGCTCCATGGTGCCAGGGTGGGCAGTGCTGGCATGGGGCTGCTCCAGGGGTGTCCCACGAGGCCACAGGTGCTCACCACGGTCACACCAGAGGGGCTGGCACTGTCTGCTCAGCCTGGGCAGCGTTCCTCTATGGGGGCATGGTGATTGTGTGGGGCAGGAGAAGAGCTGCAGGGTAAAGCACAGCCGGGGTGCCAGGGGCAGCCTGTGCTGAGGGGGTGATGGAGAGACCTCGTAGGTTTACGGTGGGGCCCCGGGGGGTGCTAAAGGACCTTGTGGGACAACGCTGGGGATTTGTGGGGTGATGGAGAGACCTTGTGGGGTGCAGGAAAGACGGGTCAGGTGCTGGTCAGGTCTCGTGGGGGAGCAGAGAAGATTCATGGGCTCGTGGAGGGTCCAGAGGTGGTCCGGGTGCGCGGCCCGGGCTCCTGTCCCCGCCCCGAGGGCGCTCCCGCCGTGCCCGGCCCGGGGGAGGCGGGCGGGGGCGGCCCGGCCCCTCCCGTCCCCATGGCGGCGCCTTAAACAGGCGGCGGGGCCGCCCCCGCCCGCCTCAGAGCGCGGCGCCGGGAGGGGAGCGGTGACCGGGAGGTGAGAGACCGAGCGACCGGGACTCCGGGACCCCCGCGCCCCTGCGGTGCCCGTCCCGGGGCCGCTGCACGGGGAGGGAGGGAGCGGGGAACCCGGAGGGAGGGCGGGCGGGGGTCGCCGCTGCCCCGGCACTCGCAGTGACCTCCAGGCGGGCGGGAGAGCCCCGGTGCCCCTGCGGGGCCGTGCGGGGCCGGGGCTGCTGAGCCCGAGGGAGGACCAGGCCGGGAGGGGACCGGCGGCATCCCCGCCCCGCCGCGCCTCCTTAGCGACGGTCGCCAGGCAACGCCCATCCTCCCTAGCGACGGTCTCAGGGACCACTCCCCGGCCCTCGCCGAGGCTCCGGGTCCGCATGCCAGCCTCTCCTGCCCGGGCACCCACCGGGCGAGGCACCCGCTCTGCCCCTCGGGCTGCCGGAGAACCCCCTGGGTGCTGGAGCTCCCCAGATATGGCCGTGCCCAGTCCCGGCCGAGATGCTGTGGGTGAGGGATGCTGAGCCGCCAGGGCGAGGCTGGCGAGGCGATGGCGAGCGGGGATGGGACAGCAGCAGCAACAGTGCCACCACGGGGAACAGAGATTGTTGGCTTCTTGTCACCCTGCAGGGCATCACGCTTGGCCCAGCCCCGGGGCAGTCACGGGCCGGGGTGCTGCAGCTCCGCACAGGGGATGGAGGCAGGGGAGAGGTGGGGCTGGAGACAGCGGCGGGGCCGCTTCTCCCGATGTGCGAGCGAGCGGGAGGAAGGCGGACGCATTGCGTCATTCCCGGAGAGGGCTCCCGAGGGACAGGCTGATGCTCTCACTCTGGAGCTGAGGCTGATGCTCTCACTCCCCGCCAGCCTCGGAGCCGGCAGCCTCGCTGCTGACAGCTCTCCACCAGCAGCCTCCATTCCCCGAGACGCTTTCTTGGCCTTCGGCCTCGGGGCTCATCCGAGCCTGCTGCCAGCCCTCACCCCTCACCCTCAGGTGCTGCCAACACCCCGATCCTGCTGAGGAGCCTCCATCCTTGCCAGCCTTCCTCCTCCTCCTCCTCGAGGGCCTCGAGCAGCCAGCCGAGCTCTGCCGTGCCGCCCGCAGGAGCCTGGGTGTGCCGGGCCCGTCCTGCAGCCCCATGGCCGGGAACGCTGAGGTGGCGTCCCTGGAGGAGAGCTTCCGCAAATTCGCCATCTACGGCGACACCAAGGCCACGGGGCAGGAGATGAATGGCAAGAACTGGGCCAAGCTGTGCAAGGACTGCAAAGTCACCGACGGCAAAAGCGTCACCAGCACCGACGTGGACATTGTCTTCTCCAAGGTGAAGTAAGTGACTTGGATGCCTCTGCAGCTCGGGCAGGGTGTGGGTGTCTGGGCGTGGGGTCTCCACAGAGCTCTGCTCCCCCTGCTGTGAGCCCAGGCTGTCCATCCCGCTTGTCACAGAGCTGTGGGAGCTGTCCTGCAGTGTCCCACCTCCAGGGGGGACATGTGGCTGCTTCTGCAAGACCTAATGATGAATCAACCCAAATTTGGGGGTGGGAGGCTCAGATTTGGTGCAGAGATTGTGCCCCTGCTCCCACTCCAAGAACTGGGGTGGGCCTGGTTGGCTCTGCCGGGTTCCCATCTCTCAGGAGGTGCCACAGAGAGTAGAGGAAGGTGCTCAGGGTTGTCCCATGTGATGTGGCCCTTCCTGGGCCTGGCCAGCCAACGCCCAAGCTTGGGGAGGATCCTGGTCCATGGCAGTCACAGGGGCAGCTTGAAGGGGTGAAAGGCTCCTGGAACTGCTTTTAGGGTCCCTGGAGACACAATGATGCTTCATGCTCCACACCAAGTTATGGGAACAGGTAGAGAACCCACTTCCTCCACATGCTCTCTCCAGGAATTCCCATATTCCTGGGTTGGGAAACATGGAGCTGAGCCCTGGGAGGTTTTTGGGGTGCAGGACAGCAGGTTGCTGTGCTGCCCCAGAGATGAGGACCAGAAGCTCAGGGGAGAGATGCTCTGTGCATGTCCTTCCAAATTTGACTGGAGGATTGATCCCTGCCAGGGGAGAGAGTGGGGTGGGCAACCCAGGCAGGCTGGGAGCAGTGGGGATGGATGCACTTTTCTCCTGACACCAGCACCAAGTCCTAGAGCACTTCCATGCACCCTGGTTTTTGGTAACAGGGATTCCAGCAGCAAGTGGCTGGAAAGCTCCTGGAGCTCAGCACCAGCTGTGCCCAGCTCATTCAGCTGTAGCTGAATTTCAGAAGTGGGTGAGGGTAGGACAAAGTCAGGGTCCCTCTGATGCAGCTCATCCCATTTGGAGGCATAGCCCAAAGATGTGCTGGTGGCAGCCTGAGTTTTGCTCCTGCAGAGGGAAGACAGCCCGTGTCATCAACTACGAGGAGTTCAAGAAGGCGCTGGAGGAGCTGGCCCCCAAGAGGTTTAAGGACAAGAGCAAAGAGGAGGCCTATGAAGCCATCTGCCAGCTGGTGGCAGGGAAGGAGCCCATAAACGTGGGCGTCACGGTGAGTGAGGAGCCCTGGGCTGTGGGAGTGGTCAGCAGGAGGGGAGGATGGAGCTCTGTCCACTGTGCAGGTGCTTTCCAGGAGACCCCATGGCCCTGGGTGAGGGGGGACCTGGGGGTTTCATAGGGCACAGGGGGCACAGCAGGGTCTTTGGTGGGTGTCAGGACCTTGTGTGGGGTAGGAAGGGATGGAATTTGTGTGGGAAGGGGATGGAGCATCTTCTTGTCTCCCATGTCCCACTGCAGAAAGCCAAGACAGTGGGAGCCGTGGAGAGGCTGACGGACACCTCCAAGTACACGGGCTCCCACAAGGAGCGCTTCGACGAGAGCGGCAAGGGCAAGGGCAAGAGCGGCCGGGAGAACATCGTGGACACCAGCGGCTACGTCAGTGCCTACAAGAACGCGGGCACCTACGACGCCAAAGTCAAAAAGTAGGGACGGGTGCCCGTGGTGCCACCGGCCCGGGGGCTCGGTCACAGCCCCGGGACGTGCCCGTGAGCGGGGCCCGGGAGGCTGCGCTGGGGCTGGGGCCGGCCCGGGCGCTGGGGGGATCGGGGAAATCGCCGGGCCCAGAGCTCTGCCCCAGCGCTGCGTCCGTCCCCCCCGTGCTGTGATCCCCTCCGTGTCCCCCGTGCTGTCACCGCAGCCCACACCTCACTAACAGCGCCGCTCCTCAGGGCTCCCCTGCCCGCCGGCACCCACACCTGCCCTACCTCAGCCCCGGCCGTCGGGGCCCCCTCCGTGTCCCACCGGGCACCGCCGCTGTGCTCCCTCCGGGACCTGCCTTAACCCGCAGCAGCTCCACCGCAGCCGCCTCCTGCCCTCCCCTGGGGCTGCCCGGCCCTGCCGCCCCCCGGCGCTCGAGGTCAGACCCTGCGGTGCCGTTTGTGCCGGGGCTGCTCCCGGCCCAGCCCGGGATGCACCCGCGACATTTGGTGTCACCGGGCCACCGGCAAAAGTGTCCGACCCGAACCCCGTTGGCTCTCGCTCCCTTCGTGAAGCCCAAACCAAAGGATGCTGCAGGCCCGCGCTGTAACCCGGCTCTGCAATAAACCCCGTCCGCACTGAGCTCCGCTCTGGTTTGTTCATGGCCCGGCCGGACAGAGGGGGCTCGGCCGCCCGGGGCAGCTGTGCCGGGGCTGGCCCGGCCACCGAGGGTTTGGCAGCTCCTGGCTGGCCCCGAGTTGCCTGAGCAACCGCAGGCACACAAACACTGTGAGCGCCTGGCTCCCACTGCTGCTCTGTTTGCAACCAAACACACGCGGAGCTCCTGGTAACGATCCCTGGGAACAGGCCGGGCTCCAGGGCGGCACGGCGGCTCCGGGAGGGGACGGGATGGGATGGGATGGTCACTCAGAGAGTGCAGGAAACCGCGTGTGGGGCTGTGAGCCCCGGGCACGGCTGAGCCTGCTGCAGCGCTGCTGGGGGGGCACGCCGGGATTTGCAGCTGCACATCCACCCCCGCGGTCATCCATGCACAGCCAGGCTCCCTAAATAATCACAGGGTTATCCCGGGTGCCTCAGTGCGGCATTGGCACTGCTCAGGACGTGAGGGAGGTGTCAGGGGCACCCATGGGGCTGGCAAAGGCTCACTCGCTGCCAAGGCACAGCACTGCACCCCGGCATCCCAGACACTGCTTTGCAAACGCAGGGGAAGGAAGAGCTGCTCTGGTTGTCTTCTTCCAGGCTGGGTTCAGCCCATCCTCAGTGAGGGCTGGGGGATGTTCCCTCTCCTTTCTCCTCTGAGCAGGTTGGAGGGAGTTTGTGGCTCTCAATCCCTAAAGGCTCTTTATGAACAGCCAAAGTTCCTCGAAAAATTACTTACGAAGGGAGAGGCTGGGGCACTTTAACCCTTTGCTGACTCCCTTGCCCAGCTGCACAAAAGAGCTGCAGAATTCCCAGGGCCAGGCTGCCCTGCGAGCCCTGAGGTCTGGGGAGATGACTCAGCCCTGTCCTTGGAGGCTTGGGAAAGGAAGATTATTTTGGGTAGAGGTGAGCAGCTCAGGGCCCACAGGGCTCATCCCTGCCTGTGTGTGAGGCCCTGGTCAGGACCTGGCTGTGGAGCACAGGAGCTCCCATGTGGGGACAGTTCTGCAGGGGACTGGCAGGTGTTGATGTGGTTTTGATACAGGGAAATCAAGAATCCTGGGAATCACAGAATCCTGGAATTATTTGGGTCGGAAGGTACCTTAAAGCCCATCTCATTCCAGCCCTTGCACCATGAGCAGGGATTCCATGTTGCTCCCAACCCTGTCCAACCTGGCTGTGAGTGTTTCCAAGGGATGGGGCACCCACCCTTCTCTGGCCAGCCTGTGCCAGGGCCTCCCCACCTGCTGCTCAGGTGCTGGCTCATCCAAGGCAGGGCTGCAGGATCCCCCAGGACAGCCAGCCTCTCCACCAGCCTCTCCCTGCTCAGTCCTGAGCAGAAGCAGCTTCCTCACAGCCTGTGGAGCCCCTGCAGAGCTCAGGTAAGAGCTCACAGCTCCCACCTGCTGCCACCCCCTGCATAAGGGTGCTCCTCACCCACTCCAGCACCTCTTCAAGTCCTTCACTGCTTTCTCCACAGTTTACACAGAATTTCTCCCCTCCAGCGCTCTTGGTTCTGGAGGAGGCAGCTCCAGTGCCCCCTGTTCCCAGCATGGAAAAGGCATCTCAGCCATGCCAAAGCAGCCCCAGGAGAATTTGTGCCAGTAAAGATTGGCTGGGTCTGTTGGCTGCAAAGTGCCCCAGATCAGACTGAAAATAATCATGTCCTCTGAGGTGATGGGAACAGCTTTCTGGGAAGAGTAAGATATTGATCTGGGTCTTCACCAAAAAGGGGAATCTGAATAATATCAGTGTAATGATCTCCTGAGAGCTGCTGGCTCTGTGTGTGCATGCCCAAGGCCCCCAGTTCATCCTTGCAGGAGGGTCTGAATGCCCTTCAGAAACAGCACCTGCAGTTCTGTGGCTGTGACCTGATTACAGACACATCCACAGCCTCTCAAAGTGGTCAAATCCAGGTGGAGACACAGGTAAGTGCGAGGAATGTGGTCTGTAAACAGCAGCTTTCCTGGGCAGTGTGGGCAGGAGAACAGAGAGGTTCCTGGAGGGGTTGGCAGTGCAGCACAGGACTGACAGGAGAGGCTGAGCTGGATTGCTCAGCACCTGAGGAGACCAAAACTGAAGAAACTTCCACAGGACCAGCAGCTCCAGCTCTTTGCCCAGCGAGGCTTGAGGTGGTGCCACAGCTGCTGAGCCCTTGGGGCATTCATTAGAGATCTTCTCTGTGTGATGAAAAGTGGCACTGCCCAAACGCAGGGCCTGCAGCCATCTCCTCGTGCTAATGGCCTTCCTCTGGCCAAGCATCTGCTCTGGCCTTGGCTCCTCACCAGCCCCAGACTCTGTGCAGCCAGCTGCAGCTCCCTGGCAGCAGAGGAGCCAGCAGGGAGGGGTCTCAGCCAGTTTGTGTTGTGTGCCTTGGTCCAGGCTCCAGACATGGAGGTATTTTCTCTTTCCCACTTGTCTCTTCCCCTTGGCCACCCTCTGGCCGCGCTCCCACAGAGGAGAGACACTCCAGACCTTGTCCCCTGTAGTGTCCTGACACCAGAAACTGCCACCTCTGGGTTTTAGACAAACCCAGACTCTCTTACAAGGTGAAGTCCCACCTTGC
The DNA here is from genome assembly GCF_028769735.1 of Zonotrichia leucophrys gambelii. Classification (NCBI taxonomy): domain Eukaryota; kingdom Metazoa; phylum Chordata; class Aves; order Passeriformes; family Passerellidae; genus Zonotrichia; species Zonotrichia leucophrys. The sequence continues at coordinate 7,362,822 of NC_088181.1, forward strand.
CACTGGGACGTGCAGCCCAGAAGGATCAGGTGGGTGGTTTGCAATTAATTTAGCTGTAAAAACAATGTAAAATGTGTTTTCTGCCCCAAGTCCCTTTCCCTAGAGAGCTTCTAAAACCATCTGGGCTCAAGGCTAATGTGCTTCATGCTCTGACAGCAAGTTGTGTGCTGGGGATGAGGGAACTGGCTCCTCTGAGAGGTCATTTTTCTCTAGGATGAGCAATTTGACCAGAAGGACTGATGAGGATGGATCACTCTGGCCCTCAAGGATGTAGATTTGTTCCTAGAAGAGGGAGACAGTGGGTACCAATATGGCCAGGGAGGTTTTACCCTTTGTGTCCCTGTGCAGCATCCCCAAGAAGAGCCCATGTGCTGTCCAAAGCTCTGTTCCCCAGGGAGCATCCCTGCTCAGAGGGGCTGGTGCTGGCAGCTCCTGGCAAACACAAAAAAAGCTCTGCCTGCCCTGTGCAGCTGTGCCTGCCCTGTGCAGCTCTACCTGCCCTGCTCCCCCAGTACTTTTCCATTTCACTGCCAGCCTGATGGACAATGCTTTCCAAAATACACAGACCAGGCTGTAAATCGTGTTCAGACAGGATTCAGAGTGCAGCTTCTGTCACCTAAACCAACATTTGAATTGAGGCTCCTCCTGTCATGCCCTGGGATTGGTGTGACCACGTGTGCTCAGGCAATGCTTCACTGCCAGCCACGTGCTGGAATATTGATTCAGTTCCCTTTTAGATGGAATTCAATTAACTAAATTACCATCTTCCCAGCATGGCATGGCTCCAGATAAAATGTTATTATCCAGGACTCATCCCTGCATTTTGTTAATGTAATAACTGCAGCAGAGTCGTGAGAGCACAGAGGGAGATGGAAGCAGGAAGATGCAGAGAAAGAAAACAAAAGGCAAGGGTTGGATTCACCAGACTGAAATACAACAGGAGCTACCATGCAAGGTGAAACTGAGCATGGTCCATATTTCATGTCTGTTTTGCTCCCTGTGCAGAGCACAGTTGTATAATTGCTCTGAACTCCAGAGCTGCCCAGAGCTGTGCACAGCTTCCCCGTGGGGATGAGGCTGCATTTCTCGTGACTGGTGCATTTCTCAGCTGGAAGAGGGGTTTGGGGACAGTGTGGCTGCTCTCTTCAGTCAGTGCTGCAGCAGGATGGTTTGTGGATAGTAAAGACCTAGGCAAGATTGTTGCATAAAAAAGATTAAATGATAAGCAGGCATTTGGGAGAGGGCACCTGCTGCAAGGATATTTTTCCAAAACTGATGGCCTGGTTTCATCATGGAACTGTGGAATATTTGGGACTAGAAAGGATCCTAAAGATCCTTTAGTTCTAATCCCCTGCCATGGCAGGGACATCTTCCCCTGTCCCAGGTTGCTCCAAGCCCTGTCCAGCCCGGCCTTGGACACTTCCAGGGATCCAGGGGCAGCCACAGCTGCTCTGGGCACCTGTGCCAGGGCCTGCTCACCCCCACAGGGAAGAATTTCTTCCCAATATCCAACCTAACCCTGCCCTCTGTCAGTGTGAAGCCATTCCCCCTTGTCCTGGCACTCCATGCCTTTGTCCAAAGTCTCCCTCCAGCTCTCCTGGAGCCCCTTTAGGGACTGGAAGGTGCTCTAAGGTCTCCTCCTCTCTTCTCCAGGCTGATTTCCATTATTCAAAATCACATTTTAAAACATTTGTACTTGGAGCTCTAAGCCTGTAGCCCAGAGCTCTGTGTTTGACAGCCTGCACCTACAGCCAAGATTCATTTTAAGATTTCATGCAGAGATTGCTGACAGTCCCTAATAACTGATAGAAGCAGTTCCAAGAGATCAATAGCATGTGCTAAGATAGCTGGAAGCACATCAGTGGAGCAATCACATCTGTCATTGCAGAGGCAATTGGCTCCTCTCTCCCGTTTTGACCTAAGATATTTTTCTAAAAAAAATAGGTTTAATCAGACACAGACTATTCCTGATGTGCTGCTCACTGAACTGGCATTTTCATGACTTGGCTTAGAAGCCTGTGACCAGTTCCAGCCTCATTAAGGGTACAATGTTAATGGTCCCCAGAATAGCTCTCTGCTGTGTCCAAATCCATCCATGTGCCAGCAGTGGGGGCACTACAAGAAGCAGACAGGACTGGAGGAATTCTGCTGGGACACAGGCACAGGTGAGCTGTCCCCTGCCTGTGACCTCTGCCTGCCCTGCAGGACAGCCCTGGGCTCCTGTGTTCAGTCAATGGTTTCACTTCCAGGCTTGGAAATGACACCTGGCAACTCAGATTTTTCCAAAACAACTCGTCAGGAGGGAGCACAGGGAGAAGGGTGGCTGAGCTTGCAGGTGCTGCTTTCTGAGCATCTTTCTGTCAGGCTGGGCTGCTCTGAGGGACAAAAGGGATCCAGCAGCAGGGGTTGCACACAGCAGAACATCTCCAGAGCTGCCTGTGAGAGGCTGCACATTCTGTCTGTAAAAAAGCTTGTTTTGGTCCTTCAGCAGCCCAGGTATCCATCCTGTGATGCTCTGGCTTCCTCAGAGTAACTCCACTCTTGCTGTACCATGACTCCAAGCTCCTGGAAAATGCCAGTGGGGCACATCTGGCTCTGGCAGCACATGTGTGTGGTTGCTCTGTATCAGTTCTCATGAGCTTTATAAACCATATCAGCCCCCATTTACTCAATTCTCAGCAGGCTCTGAAGGATCCTTTCATTTTTCTTTGCTCTGTGAGTGTTTGATCCTGGAGATGGAGTGGCTGGAGCAGCAGCCTGATCCATCTCTTGTAGGGTGGAAGCTGCCACATGGTTCCCCTAAAGCCTTTCATCCAGCTAAAAATCAGATAATCCCTTTGGGATGAGACAAGACATAAGAAAGCAAACCCCAAATCCCCAGAATCACAAAGGGTCATAAATGCTACAAGAAATGAATCACTTTTGTACAGTTTTCCCCATGTCTGGTAAGTCCCTGGGAGACTTTCCAGTGGTGCTGCTGAGCCTCAGAAGCAATGAATGTCCATGAATGTAACGTGGTGTGAGTTTAAGCAAACCCTTCTGTCACTGCTTTGAAGTATTTGTCTCAAACACACTTCTAAAGAAAAAAAAAACAACTTTTTCCAAGCATTCCTGCATAGGTGTGTGAAAAAAATAACTTAAACAAGCAGTAAAATCTGGAACACACCAAGATAATCTGGAGTTTTGGCAGGAAGCTCAGGTGATGTCAGGAAACAATTCTAAACAGAAAAGTTTCTATGGATTTTTTTTTAAATTTTTTTTTTGAGACATAATTGGAAACAGATTTTTGCTTTGGGTTTAAACACTTCCTTGCAGCATCTGCAGTGTTATCCCTGCCTCAGGCATGCCAGGAACAGGAGGGTATGGAGCAGAGGAGGGAGCAGCTCAGCACCCTCCTGTTCATGTTATTGCTGCAGGTTTAGGTTGTCTTTGGACAGCCATGAAACATCATTTTCTTGGGATTATTACCCATTCGATTTCAAGGTAAATTACAAAACCCAGTGAGACTCCTGTCCATGGAGGTCCATCCTTCCCCCCTCATAAATCCAGGAAGGGATTTTGGAGCTTTGAGAAGAGCTCGGAGCTCGGGCAATGTGCTCCTCTATATTAATGGTTTTGCAGTAAAGTCTTCCAGCAGAGAATGTCAGAGACACCAGCGACTCCAAAACCATAAACCTGACACAAAACCAGACTGTGAACCACTGTCTGGAAAGCTTATTAATTAAATAAATTAAATAAATTATCTTTATGTCAGCTGATACTTCCAGTAGTAACACACAGAGGTAATAATGGATAAACCCAGGAGAACATTCAAGACATGTAAACCCATCCCTGAGGTGTGACACTGCCCCATAATTGCAGCTCTTATTGTACAGATTTATTTAGATTATAACATTTAAACTATAAATTATTAACAAATATAAAATATAGATATTAAGATAGGGAGTTTGCCAGTATTCATACTGATGCTCTTTTTTAATGCTGACCTTATCTCCAGAGGAAGTTTAAAAATATTACTGTGAAAATTTGCTTAAATATTTAAATAATAAAATATTAATGTACATTAAGTAAATATTAATAAAGTATTGAGGAGCACTCCTATATCTTTATCTAAAGCCCTCTTTAGGTTTTTTAACTAAAAATCCCACATGATCAAATTGATTAGTTAATTTATTAGCTGCCATATTCCAGGTTTTCTTGGGTTTTTTAAAATTTTTTGTGTCTTGCTTCTCACCTGTTCCCTATTCTAAGAAATGACACATAGAGCATCTAATTAAAGAGCTCTGTCATGTTAGCATGGTGTTAATTGGCTTTTAAATAAATTGCAGCCCTGCTCCTTCCTCCAGGCCTGATGGGATGGGATGGGGCAGCGTGGGGTGGAACGGAATGGAATGGGTTGGAATGGAATGGAATGGAATTGGATGGGATGGGATGGGATGGAATGGAATGGAATGGGATGGAATGGAATGGGATGAGGAGGCACAAGGCAGGGCTGAGCCCCCTTTGTGCAGGGGGAGCTGCTGGCTGGGCACTGCTGCCCATCAAGGAGCAGCCTGGGCTGCCTGGATTCCCCCAGGGATGTCTGGGAGTACTTTCCTTGGAGCAAGGGTGCCATGAGGGTGTGTTGGTGGTGCTGGCTTTCTTCCACTGTCCCCTAAAATTGGATTGAGCCTCAGAAATACCAATATTTTAAACTCCAGTTGTTTTTCTTGAAGTTTTTCATCTTTCTTGCTTCAACAGAATCAGCAATAAGCAGTTGATCTGACTATCTATGAAAAAGTCGTGTTCCCCACATTATCTTTGATTATCAGTGCAGTCTGGAGCTACAAGCTGTCTCTGGAAGCTACTGACTTTAATTCTTGCATCCATTTACAGAGGATTTCCCTCCGCTCCCCATCCATTTCCAGATGTGCTTTTGAGTCCCTTTTCTGTGGCCATTTATGAGAGAAATAGGCTAAAAACCTTCCAGACATCAGATTGTTCCAGAATGTACAGGTTTGTTCTTTCCCCTCAGTGTTTTCTGTGTGGATGAACCAGAGAGCATTGTGGGATCTGCAGAAGAAGAGTTAATTCATTTTCATGTCAGTGACTGGTATTTCTCAATTCCCAAAAGTAAACTCACTCTGTCTCCTGAATCTCTGTTGTGGAAAGCAGCTCCTGCACAGGGTAAGTCTGATAATCATAAATTATTCACTGACCAACACAGTTTTGTGTTTGGGCACCTTCATTTTTACATGCAGACCTCAAGGTTACCTTTTCTCAGCTCTGTTGAATTTATCCTAAGAGCAATCAAGGTTACCTTTTCTCAGCTCTGTTGAATTTATCCTAAGAGCATTAATTCTGCAGCTGAAGCCTTTCTTGCTGGCAAAGTGGGATTTTCTATGTTGTTTTTTAATTTTTTTTAATTCTTAGATAATACTGTGTGCAGATGGATGTCACAGACTTCTGTTAAAGTTTATCAAGGCTCCTGATAAATATCCAAATAAAAGCCACATTCAACTCTTCTGCTCTGGTTGGTGAAACAAGATTTCATGCTTGACCTTTCCATAAGAGCTCATTTAATGGTTTTGATTTCAATTAACTGCAGCTGAAGAAAGCAGCTGCTGTTTGAGGACAGTTTTACACTGCCCCATCTTATTGAACACAAATGTTGGAATCTGGAAAAGGTGGTGTTGCCCTTTCTAGTGCTCCATGAGCACAGCTGGCCTTAAATTAATTCTAATGAATTTATTGTGGTAAATTCACCACTGAATTTACTGTCATATGCAAGAGGGAAGTGACAGTTCTTCCTCTTCCCCTACACTCTGTACCTGCACAAATGAAAATGCTAAATAAGTATCTCTAACAAAGATTTAATTTGCTATACAGGTGCAAGTATTTTTTATTTTAATTAAAATGTACTTTTGTCTTGTGCCACTGAAGGGTGAGTCTGTACATCCTGGCTGGATGAAAAGTCTATTTTCAAACATTAATATCAGCATTTCCTCCAAGCTTTTATCTAAACTCCGAGTTTCTTCTGATTTCCAATTTCTTTTTTTTTTTAATTAAATTGTCTCCAAAAAGTTATGCTGCTTGATATTTTTAACATCAATTATTATAATTTTGCATTTAACATAATATTTTTTTTCTTTTTTTCTTTTTTTTAATTTTTAGGCAGTGTTTAAAGTTGTTCCATCCCCAAATGCTGGAAGAGCAGCAGAACTCAATAGTCTATTACTGCATTAACAAAGAGTGCACAATGACATTTACAGTGGCCCTGTTGAGGTATGGCCAGGACCACATCCCACTGAACCAGAATTCCTGCATTCTCCATCCCTGGAAGTGTTCAAGGCCAGGCTGGACCAGGCTTGGAGCACCTGATCTATTCTAAGGTGTCCCTGTCCATGGCAGGGGGGTGGAACAAGGTGATTTCTAAAGCCCTTTCCAGCCCAAACCAGTCTGTGATCACAGACTTGTGCAATGTCTGCACATCTTTAACAAAAAGGAAAATTGCACCTCTCTTCAGATTTTTGTGGGGTTTTTTTTAGGGCAGATCAGCAAAGTCAGATTAGTCCAGCTGAAAAATACTCCATCTGCCCCCTCTGCTGGTGTCCCTGCCCTAAGGCTGAAAAATGCTTTCCAGAACTGCAGTGGTCAGGAGAACTCAGGGATGTTACAGGAGAGGGCACCCTCCCTCCACAGGCACAGCAATCTATTATGTCTACAAAATTTATCAATACCGGAAACTGAGATGGCTTAAAACACCAGTGTCCTGTGAATATTCCACATTCCACTAAATGAGAATTCTTGCATTCCCCATTCCTGCAAGTGTACAAGGCCAGGCCAAGGACACTCCAGGGCTAGGAGTGACCTGGTCTAGTGGAAGGTGGCACTGCCCATGGCAGATTCCAGGATTTTACAACTCTAACACCTGAACAGCCATGCCTGGGAATTGCTGGGAGTACAAACTGGGTAGGGCCAGGCACAATGGCCATTACTGGCAGAGATAAGGGAGTTCTGGGAAGGGTGGATTCCCAAACTGCCCCACTGAACCCATCTACCCTCTTCAGGGAATTCCCTAAATGTGGAAAATGCCATGATGAATTTTCCATGTGAGGTGTGTCATGAGTGTCACAGAGCAGAGTGGGACTCCTGCTTTTCAATCAGACTTTCTTTATCCCTGGTTAGTTAAAGGGGGAGAAAAAAAGAAGAGACAGAGAATGTCACTTATCTTGTAGAAAGGCTGGAAAAAGTATTGAAAATTCCAATTCTGAAATCCAAAGACTTCAGAGAAACACCTCTGGTTTAGGAGCTCATTTACTTTGGTTGCACCCTCTCAAAAATGCATTGTCTAATCTGGGATTCCTGACATGCAGCTCACTCTGTGGAAGTCAAGGTTGGCAATGGAAATATTTCTACTTATGCCAATAAAACCAAATATTTTTTTCTCATTGTTTGAGTAATATGGAATAGGAGGAAATTTTTTTTGGTGTACTTTTCAGTGTTTAAAATGACAGGCACCATCAGCCTCACCCCAATAACCTGCTGGCTTATGTTTGGTCACAGAAATGTTATTCAGTCCGTCCCCAGTACTCTGAGGGAGTATTTAAACATCCCAGGGACAACTGCTCCTCTCAGGGCTCCCATGCTGAAATCATGCCACAAAGCAAGTAAGATTCATATAAAGAAAATAACCTTTATTAGACAAATCAATCAAACCCTGAAGAAAGAGTGTCAGGTAAACAATACTAAAGGTTTGTCCAGCAATTTAGAAACCTTTGAAACTGAGAAATTCCAGACGTTTCATGTTCCTCTTGTTGCATTAGTAACTTCTCTCCCTCTTGTGACATGAGCTATTGTTGTCTTGACAGTCCAGAAACTTTGCATTAACCCAGCAATTATCTCAAAATAGTAACTTGTAAAATATTCCCTGTATAACTGTTTCCCACGCTATTTTGTACAAAGGTGTCAAATGCATTTTCCTTGCTTTCTGAAAAAAGAACAAGGTTTAAAAACATCCAGCTTATTAAAAATAAACAAGTGTTTTACATACAGTACAGGAATTTCCAAACTTGAAGGAACACTGTCTCCAGGGTGGCTGTGGGGTGTAACACCATGTCTGCCAAGGGGAGAAAATTGCAGTTAAATAAATTACTACTCCATCCTCTTCCTCAGGCCAAATGTAGCACTTCTCCCACACCTGCAGGAGCTGATTTACAGCCCTGCACAAACCAGGAGTAAACAGGAACTTGGCAGCCAAGTGTTTCCAGAAATGCTAATTTTCATTTTGTCCAAGAACAGAGGGAGGGTGTCACAGCCACACAGTGACCTTGGATGTTACTCATGAAAAAGCCACCTTGGAACACAGGGCTCATTTGTCCTCCAGTTATGCTGTGTTACTTAAACAACATCCACTTAAGGTTCAGCATTATGATCAAGCCATTACACTCAAAACCTGTTGGTCTCGAATGCCAGCACATCCAAAGCTCCTCAAACAAGCCACAACAGTGGGACTGAAGTACCAGAAGAGGGGCTGAGTCAGAGATGAAGCAAGGAGCTGTCAGCCCAAAACCAGGGGCACAGCCAGGACAAAGCACAATGGAACCTGAACTAAGCCACTGGAATCTGAGCCAGCAGGGCAAGAGAGGAACTTGCACTGGCACAGCAGCTATGGGGGCAAGTGGCTAAAATTAGAGCCAGGAATTTTGGTGCCTCCTGAGCTCCACCAGACACAGCTCCCTCTTCCTCACTCCTACTGACACCTCTGCTGGCTGCTCTCCCTGGGTCAGCCTCCCACTGGCACCAGGGGAGTCTCTGCCTGGGCATCTCCCCCTTCTCTGGTGAATGCACTGAGGATTTACAGGGGGAGCTGGCAGTCAGAGCAGAGGTGGCACAGGCAGAGTGGCAGAGCTGACAGATGGTTATGAGAGAGATTAGCTCAGCACCAAGGCACTGGAAGAACCATCTGAAGAAACAATTCATAACAATGAAATTGCTTTTATTAGCATGGAAGTATTAAGCCAAGGAAATAAATTATTGCTACGATAGACATATTTAGAACATAAGGAAGGACGTTAAATCTTGAGCTTCAGGTCACTATAACCCTGAAACAGAAAGTTAGACTACTTTTTTTAAATACCTCAATTTCTCTTCATGCCCTTCCAAAAACTTTATAAAATGTGCAGCTTACACAACAAATAGTAACAGAGTCACTTGTAATAAAAATCTGTACAACTCATAGCTTTAAAAATAATACTTTTTTTTTCCCAAACTGCTATGTTACTTATTACTTATAAATATAGGGCTAACGAGCTTTAAATGCCCAAGGTCCCATCCAACACCAAAGCTATTACATTTAGTTGACAGAAGCCTTCCTGGGACTTCGCCTCAGGCAGAGGTCAAGTTTTGGGCTGTTTGAAAGAGCCTGTTAATGGGCAAAAAATATCTTCAAGGATGAAGACTGTGTCCTTCTGCTGGTCAGAGGCCTGGGGTCTTCAGTGAGTTTGAAATGGCAATCAAACCTGGAACACAGCACCGTGCAATGGGTTAGACCAGCTGCACTCCTGTGGGCAGGATCCCACAGGTCCCTCTGTCCTGGCCAGCAGTGACCTCACAAAACACTTGAAATCCACTGTTTGTCAGAGGTAAATTGTGGTGGGGAAAGAATATTCTCCTTGCAGGAAAAGCACAGCTCTTCCCTCTGTGCCTCAGGCTTGCCCAAAGGTTTTGTGCTGCTGTCCCTACTGCTTCTGTGGCCACTTCAAAAGTCTCATCTGTGACCCTCCAGAAGGGGCTCAGGATGTTAAATCTGAACCTTGGCTCGTTCTGTACAGCTGGTTCTGAACTCCTGCACCTGCAGCTCACGAGCCATGGGCCTGCATGGTGCGACACCGCACAGTGCCAAACCTATGACCATTCACCACCTGTGCCTTGACCATTCAAGCCCTAATCCTGTCTCTCCCATACCCCTCTGCTCCCTGTGAGAAGGGAGGCTCAGCCCCAAGGACAGAGAGGAAAAGGCTGAGACCAGAGCAGGCTGGTTGGAGTGACAATATCAAGGGCTGCCAGCCACGAGCAGGAGCCCTGCCTGGCTGCAAGTCCTGTCAGGGTTCACCCTCCTTAGATCAACAGTGACTTCCTTGCAGACAAGGCATCCTCCCAGAATCCCTAAATACTGCAGCGACCTCTGGCAACTCCCTCAGGACATCCTGACCATAACCTGGCAGGATCCTTTGCCTGGCAAAGTACCATTTCCTTTGGAGGTTCAAAGGAAACTGTGGGATAAATCTGCCTTGGGGAGAATACTGTGATTCCCCAAGGCAGTTCAGAGGGACTAAGAGCAGGATTTTGGCAAACAGCCACAAGAAATAGATTAGTGGTTAGACAGGTGGCAGCATTCAGAGGAAAGCAGCTCATCTGAACACTCAGGGGGTGGTCAAGCCTTTACTACCTGAACGTGATTTTGTTTATTTTGCTTCTGCAAGGCAGAAAGCATCAGACCAGCTGTTCAGAGTGTGGCTCCATGGGAGCTGCTCCTCTGTAACCAGATGAATCAGAGCCTCAGACACCAGTCAGGAATGCACGGGGAAAACTCACAGAGGAGCTGAAGGTGAGGTTCCCCTGACTCAGAGCTACTGACAAACCTGACCAGCACTCAGAACTGCTGGAAAATCCCCTGCAGGGGCTACTTACAACAACTCCACTTCCTGAGGCGGGGCCGAGGGGCTCACACTATTCTTGAGGGACTTATGGTGACCTGGCCTGCTTTCTGCAGAAGAGAGAAGCCAGTGTTAGTAGGGGGGTTAGAGGACAACAGCATCAGGACAGGATCTAGTGGGAAGGGAAGCAGCTGAGAACTCTCAGGAACACACCAACATCTCAGAGCAACAGGTTCCCAGTACTCCCTCTCATCATTCCCCAAAAAAGGCCCAAACCTCCCAGGAAAGGAGCTTGGCAGCAGGTGCAGCAGAGCTCCAGCCACTCCAGGAGGTTACATATGTACCCCAGCCCATGGCAGCATTATAGCTCCTGTTTGTGCAACATCTCCTTGTGCAGCCTCCAGCACTCCAGGACTGCAGGTCCTTTCCAGCTCATCTCCTCAGGGATCCTGGCCACTGCAGGGGTGGCTCCTGCACCAGAGGGGCCAAGTCTCTGCAGGAGGAAATGTCACTTCCCCACAGTCACCCCAAGCCCTAAAGCAGCATCTTCGGTCCCCCTGTGAGAGGCAGTGGCTTGAACTGGAGAGGCAGGTACAGGAGCAGGCAAAGTCAAGAGAGTGTTTTGGCTGCTTGCACTTACTGCAGAAATGTACTGGCTGTTTGTGAACCTGGGTCTGCCCTCCATGGCAGAGCTGTGCTGTGGGGCTACGGGCATGTAAGGGGGTGAGCCCATGTCTTCACAGAAGCTTTCTTGTGGGATGTTGGAGACACAGCCACTGTCGGAGCCGCTGGAGCCCGTGGCTGACATGCAGTGCGATGACTCTGAGCTCTCTGTTGCTGGGGAAAGAAAGGAAGGTCACTCTGATAACCACAGACCACTAACAGATCACAGATAACTTTGGGTTGCACATAACCCATGCCACATAAGCTTGATAATGTACCTGTCTGCAGGGCACTGGCCACACAATCCCACAGACCAGCCACACTCCTGTCTGGGCCTCTTTAAGGTCACAGACAACAAACCAACACAAGGAAGAAGAGCTATAATGGGGCTGGTGATTGGTACGGGCTGGCCAATGAAGTTCACACAAGGGAAGGCAAAGGGTGATGGGGCCAGGATGGTGAGGGCAAAGGACAGAGCACTTCATACCAGAGGGGCAGGGACACAAATCCCCAAGACCACAGCAGCATCAGTACACAGCACCAAGCCTGCCATGGCTAAGGCTGCAGCTCAGCAGGTGCTTTATAAGCCCTCTATTTGAGCTAACTCCTGTCATGGAACCTGAGACAGAGCTGGCATAATAGAAGGGCAGGGCCCTCATGCCCTGGTCTGGGTAGGAGACAGGGACTGCCATGACCCCAGCAAGCCTGGTCTGACCACACAGCACAGAACAAGGAGCAGGGATGAGCCCACACACCCCAGGTGCTGCAGAGCAGAGGGGCTGTACGTACTCATTGAGGGCTGGCTGCTCGTCTCGTGCTCCAGCTCATCTTCCTCGATGCAAGTGCCAATGTCAAAGGGACGTCTGGGGGCCAGGACCCCTGGCAGCAGAGCCTGGTCCAGGTACATGTGGAGGTTGAGGGGCCCCAGAAGGGAGGAGGAGGAGGAAGGGGAATAGGCAGTGGGGGTGCTGCCAGTGGAGAGCTGCGTCTGTGTCCTCTTGAAGGGGTTGGAATGGTCAAACAGAGACACTGCAATTGAGGCTCTGGTCCTGGCACCTGCCAGAAAACATACAAAAAAAACCCTGAGAACCAGTCCTGCCTCACTGACAAGGATCAAGGGGGAAGGCACAGCTGGCACCTACCTCTGCCTTTCATGATGTAATCGATAGCACGGTCATTAATAGCTGCCTCACTGGGTTTGATATCCAGGAAGGGCTTGTTACCCACACCCATGGAGACCATCTCCTGCATACGGATTTCTGGAGAGGAAGAGACCCACAGCCACATTGTGAGGCTGACCCAACCCAACCCTCCCAACAGGCATTATTCAGCCACAGGTTAGAGCACTCATGGGCTGCTCCTGAACTGCTGAGATTAGATCTCTTCTCCCCTTGCTGCCCTCCCCAGCACTGTGGAGTCTCCAGGAACAAGCAATCATGCCCTGCTCTGGCCAAGTAGCTCAGCGCCATGCCACCTATGAGAGTCCTGCCAAGCGGGAAGCCTGTGGGGGACAGGAGGGACTTGGTCAGCATGATTCAGTAGTGAGCTCCAGTAGTGGCCCACATCACTGGGGAGACCAACAAGTCTTTCAGGGGCACAGCCTGTGCTCACAGGACAGGGAACCCTGAGCGTGGATCTTCTGTTTCTCTCATGGAGAACAGGTGGGTGTCTACAGTCAGAGCTTGGACCATAAAGAGGTGAGTTCCCTGGGGATGAGGGGCAGGGAAGGGACATGCCCAGCCAAGCCCAGCACATGCTCCTGAGGCTGCATGCTGGCACACAGCTGCTTGCTGCACAGAGCTGCCTGGTAACAGGATCCAAACCTACTCAGGACAGCATGAGCTGAACAGGGCTCCCGCACCTTTTGCGGCACAGAAGGAATTCCAGGAAGGAATCACACCTTTATTGCGGGCTGCCTGCTGCCACAGGATTTTGGCAATGTCACTGGTCCAGGCCTGCTTAGTCTCAGCTGAGCTGGCCTGGAGGATGTAGGTGTCACTGGACTTCCGCCTTCGGAACCAGATCTCAAAGCGCAGGCCGCTGTCTCCACAGTTCTCAGTCAGACCAATGTCTGCAGTCTGGGAGGAAGCGGAAAAGCAAAGCATAAACCAGACTGTACCAGGAGCAAAAGGAGTAAGCTGCTTGAACATTGTGCTAGAGCCATCCCCAGCTTGGCAGACCTTAGAGGAAGGAGCCTCAGGGTCTGGAAAGCAGCAGGTATGTCCCGGACACAGCTGAGCACAGACAGCTCAGGCAATTCCTAGTACTCCATCCAGAATTACCACCACTTCCCTGCCACATACACACTGCCTTTCTCCCATACTCCATGACCCTCAGAAAATGCTGGCCCCACATCCCACAGCAGCCTAGGCATTAATGAGTGAAGTATTCCCTTCCGACTTGACTGCTTGGTTTGGAGGAGGCTTAGAAGTGGTGGGAGCAGCTCTTCTGCTGAAGGTGCTCCTGCTTCCCATTTCAGAGGCATGTGCCATGGGGAAACCAGCCATGGACAGCTCCCACACAAGAGGGAGCTGCAGGGCTGCCCTTACCTTGAAGGAGTGCTTGTAGATATACACATCAAAGCCACCATCGATCCTCTTGGGCTTGCTGAAGAGGATGAGGTCCTCAAAGAGGAAGATGTGTCGCTGGTACTTCCTGCGGCCCAGCCAGATGGTGAACTCATCCTGCCGCACCAGCTGCCCCTGCTCCTTCAGGTTTACCTGGACAAGAGAGGACATCCTTGTAAGACTCCACCAGCATGACCCAGGCAGCCCTAGACCTGGACTTGGAGAACATGGTCCCATATGGCTGTAGCCCAGGTGGTGAAGAAGTGGCAGCTACCTGACATCTTAAGAGGGCTCTTGAAGTTCAAGTCAGGCTGCATGGCATTGTTGGGGACCACATGAGGCTGAAACACCTGGCTCCAAGCTCAGGGGAGAGATGGACCCATCATTGGTAAGCAACCAGGAGCATGTTTATGACAAGCAGCTCACCCAGCTCAGGTAGCAGCACCCAGGCTGTCTGCCCTAGGAAATCAAGCAGGCCTCCAGGCCCCACTGCTCCCTTGCCCCATGCCTCAGCAGTCTGCTATGCTGTACTGGCAGACAGCTCTCTGATCACTGGGGGGGGAACCTGAGGGGAGGCTCACAGTACAATCCAAAGACCCCAGGTCTAGAGAAGGGGAATTATGTGGCTCTGCTCCTCTGGGCAGGGAAGACACTGGAACGTACGTCACAGTCACGGATGGCATCCATGGCCAGCAGGTCATTTCCATGCCGGAGCTGAAACTTCACCATCTCCTCAGCAGCACGGAGATAGCCCAGCTCCTGCTCCTGTGCCTCGCTGCACTCCTTGATCAGGTCCTTCAGGAGCAGAGCATATTTGCTCATCCGCTGGATGGGTTTCAGCAGGTAGGAGGCCAGGTCCATCTTATCCCCCAGCTGCACCTGCTTGAACTGAGAAATGCAGCACAGTGAAGGCAGCAGCCTCCCCAAGGAGAATTCTGTGCCCCCAGGCAGGCACTGACATCTCTTGACTGGGGTACTCAGGGAAAATGAGTACTCTTAGGGAAATGCAAGGCCACAGGACCAATGCTGCTGTGTGCTGGGCTCCTTTCTCAAGCCCTCTCTGCACCTCTGCCCTGTCCCTTCCATACAGCTGTGCAGAGAGTTGTGCCAGGGAAGCAGAGGCAGCACTGAGCCTGCCTTAGGCAGGTAAGTTGGCTTTGCTTAAACAGAGCAGTGACCAAACACACTGAGCAATCCTGATACAGGCAGTGGAACTCACCTTGAAGAAGTTATTCCCATGGCTGGCCAGCAGCGAGTCTGACTTTGGCTTGTTCTTGCTATACAGCGCATACATTCCAAACTGGTCTTTCTGCAGAAGAAATCCATCCTCAAGTGAGACCCATGCACCCAGGACACAGTGACAGACACAACCCTGGTAGGTTACTCTAGTACTTCTGCCTCTCCTAGGCTGCACCAGAGCCTCCTCTGATAGCAGAAATAACTTTATTTCAAGCTCACTAAGAGCCAGGGAATGTTCTTGTCTTCCTACTCTCAGAGTAGCTAGGACTTTTTGATTCATTGTTCTGCTATCCCTAGTTTCTTCCATACCCCAATAGTCACCTGGTACAATTCACAGCATGTAGCAGTAAAATGCATGGGGCAGCTGACCTTAAGACCTGTGTCCCTGCACTTCTGCCCAGCAGCCGTTTTCTTCCAGAGCTGGTCTGTACCTTTCCGCTCACTCTAGTCATTACCTCTGACACCACAGACAGAAAACATGTAAGGGGTGTCCCTGAAGAAATAGATGGGTTTTAAGGAGCAGACATTCTGTTTCCCTGGCAGTGTCTCTTGGTAGCAAAGCACAACATGAAAGGCACAAAAACCAAACTCATGTCTGGAAGAGCCCGACCCCGGGGGCAAGGTGCTGATGCCTTACGTGTCGCAGGAAGCAGTGGCTGACCCTCAGTGGGTGGTTGCAGCAGCTCTCAAGCTCTCGAAGGAAGTACTGGCTGTGGAAGTCATAGAGTTTCTCCAGGTTTCCAAAGATGACGCTGCGCTTCCCGCGCAGGTCCTGCGGCAGGTCCAGGCGCTCCATCTCGGGGAAGTAGCTGTCGATGATGTAGCGGAGCGAGCGCACGTACTCCCGCTCCGTGGTCACCATCTCATCAATGATGTGCCGCAGTTTGCTGCAACAGGGAACACCCAGCCCTGAAGGGACCCAGAGTGCCTGCAAAGCACTGCACTAGTGCTACAGAAGCTCTCTCTGACACCCAGCATGGAAATGACATGATCCTCAGCACAGACCAAGCTCAGATACACAACCGCCCATGATTGCTCTGACTCTGAGCACTGACAGGACTCAAGGGAACAGCATGAAGCTGTGTCAGGGGAGGTTTAGGCTGAGGCTATTAAGAAAAGGTCCTTCACCCAGAAAAAGGGTGCTAAGGCACTAGAACAGGCTCCCCTGAGAAGTGGTCATGGCATCAAGCCTGTCAGAGCTAAGAAGCATTTGGACAAGGTTCTCAAGCACATGGTGTGATTCTTGGGGTAGGTCCAATGCAGTCAGAAGTTGGATCAATTATCCTTTTGGGTCTCCCTTTCAGCTTGGGATATTCCTTGATTCTAAGGACTCAGGAAGGGAGTGCCCAAGGCTGGCTGTGATCCTGACCCAAACTCAGCAGGACACACACCCCTGGGCCCACCCAGCCCCTGCTCTGGACACAGTGGGCTGCTGTGCAGATGGCTGCTCTCCTGAAACAACAGTGACAGCAGAAGTCACAGTCACTTGTGTGAGGAGTCAGCCTGATGACTAGAGACTGAGGGAAGCCATGTTAACCCTGGGAGAACAATAGCTCTAGAATTAGGTTCTGTTGGGCTTGTCCTAGTAAAAAGTGAGAGAGTAAAACTTAAATGTCCAAACACTTCTTCAGTGAACTGCAGTTCCTAGCACAGGTTGCTCTCATGTATCTCAAAGGATGCCTCAGGTACTCGAGGTTTCCACTGTGAGGCAGTATAGCACCAAGCATAACTCCAATGGGTCCCTTCCTCCCCTGCATTTCAGCCTTTCCTCGATTCAACACCTCTGGCTGTTCAGAGAACAGAGCAATGGAAATATCTCAGCACCCAGACATGAGAGGCCTCCTGCATTGCTCCCTTGAGAAGCAAAGTGGTCACCCTGCTATCTGCTGGCACACATTCCCTGCCATGAGCTTTTCTGGCTATCCCAGGGATACTGGAGCCCCCTTCCAGAAGATTTCACTGTCCCCAGCCATTTCACTCAACATGGTCCCCCAGCATCCAGCACTCTTTTCTCTGCCATTCATTTTTCACTTATATTTTAATTTTTTCCAGTGAGAGCAACTGAAAGACGTGCCTGGAGACCCTTTGTCAAGAACAGCTCTCTGGGCTCTCCAAAGCATAAGCACACATTGTAGTATGACAACAAAGTTGAGATTCTCAAGGATAGAGAAGAAAAGCAGCACAAATGCCAGCTGTTGGACACCCAGAGATTTCAGCCCCAAAGCACAAATACAAACACCCTCTCACCTGTGAAGCTGCTGTCACAAGGTGCTGGATGTGCCTCCCTACCAGTCTGGGTACAACACTCCCAAAAGTGTGGGGGACAATGCCCTGAGCTTCTGCTCTCCCACTGCACCTGTAGTCCTGGCTTTATTAGGTCACTGAATACTGCTTCTGTAATCCCTCATTCTCCAATGGAAGCAATGTTCAGAGACTCCCTCTCCTGTCTGGGAACTGAACTTTCTTCCCCTAGAGGAATCACGCTGTGAGGGAAGAGCCACAAATCCCATTTCTCTGTCGTCCCACCTAGGTAGGTGCCAAATTATGTGGGGACATCCCTGTGGGCTTGCTCAGCATCACATACACACATGCAGGGAAGCTGGAGCTACATCTCCATCTGTCCTGTAACCAGCACTACAGAACTCCTCTAATCTCTGCTGGCTGCCTTTTCACCACCCTGAGAAAGGGAACACCAAATGTCACAGACACTTACCTGCCCCAGCTCTTGGCTTCTGCCCCGGAGAGGCAGCCCCTCTGTCCCTCCAGCAGGCAGTCTGCAGCCCAGCTGCTCACAGCTGGCTGCCTCAGAGCGAATGTCCTGTCCACCAGCTCAGTGCTGCTCACCTCCAGCCCCTTGATGAAGACGCCGGTGTTGCCGTACCGGGCCGGCTCGCTCCTCTGGCAGCTGGCCCACAGGCTCTCACCATAAGGCAGGTCAAAGCTTTGGGCCTTCCGGAGCACCTTCCCGGGAGGCAGCTTCCCAGGGACTGGAGTGGATGTAGAAGACTGCCTCACCTCTGGGGCTTCTAAAATGCTCTCCAGGTTTGGCTTTTCTTCAGGCAGCACTGAAGACTTACAAGCCCTGCTGGCGAAAGAAATTCTGCTGGAGTGAGGACCAGGGCTGAGAGGAGCTGGGCAGACAAAAACTTCCCCAGCATCGACATCTCCAGGGCAGCTCAGGGAGGGCGAGGGAGCTTTCTCCCTAGTCCACTCCAGACAGCTGTTGCTTCTGTTGTAGCCATGAGATGTGCTCGGAGTCCTGTCCCAGTGGGACCTGGAGGTGGCCCCCTCAGAGTGCCTCCGGTGGGACAGAGTGCCACTCTCACTGCCAGCCTGGGGCTGCTCCCCCACAGCTGGGTTGCGGTCTGACAGCAGAGACTTCCTTGTTCTCAAGGCTGCTTCCAGTTTCTTTTCAAAAACCAGCTTGGTCTCCTGGCACTTAGACCATGCGAATTTCCACTGCTTGAGCCCCTTGTCACTCTTCAGCTCACAGGCCAGCTCCTTCATCTCCTGGAACCGGGCAGCACTGATGTCCGGGTGCTGCCCCTTGTAACTCTCCAGGCACTTGATGACATCTGCACAGTGCTCAGGAGAGTTGCAGTCCTCCATGCTGATACAGGCAAGGTGTCGCATCCCTTCCAAGGCCCACTCGTACGCCTGCAGAGCGAGAACAAAAAGCAACAGCCAGTCAGAGGGACTCAGTGAAGAACAACCCTAATTCAGTGCCTGAAGATAAGAGAAAGGATCAGTGTCTGGCCACCACAGTTCCTTGAGTGTAGAGAGTGGGGGGGGCTGCTATTGTCAATGGGGCTTAACAATTCAGCAAAACAAACAGCCCCTTATGCAGAGGGCTTCAGCTGTGCTGGCTGCTCTGCCACAGCCCCACCTCCCCGCCAGGTCCCTGCGAGCTGGCGCCCACACTGCTGGGCATGTTTGTCCTCTCCGGGCAGGGGGGGCCAGGGAAAGCTGCTGCTAAGACTGCAGGAATTCACACCTCAGTGTGGGCCTGCTCAGTATAAAACCTGGAACTCTCTCTCCTCTTTTGCCCGGGCACTTTCACCACTGTCAAACAGGATAAGGTCAAAGGGCACCAGTAAGCTGCAGGCAATGGGACTGTTGCTCCCTACACTGTTTTCCTGGAGCTGACAGCACACAGAAGCCACACCTGGGCTCTGTGGATCACCCCAAATGCTCTGACCCATCCTTGCAGCAAGGAAGAATCTGGCACCGTGCAGCTTGTGCATTTTCTGTGACTGCTGGCAGCTTGTGTGGTGTGCTGTGCCTGCCTGGCTCTGCTTGCCACTGCACTACATGCTTGTGCTCGTTAGTCAAATACTGAGCTCAGCAGTTTATTTCTAATACTCCAGGAATGCTGGAAGCAGCTTCATGGGGCTTAACTCTAGCAGTGGTGCATATGCTGGCCTTGCTAAAACAGTTCTGCTGCATCAGTCAACCAAGAGAAGTGGGACAAAATGTGGTCCAGTGGGACAGATACAAAGGAACAGTGAGTGTATTATCACCATGGAAAGAATGGGGCTCAGCACCAAGACCTGTCATCAATCAAAAGCAGAAGAAAGACAAACATCTGACTTAGGCTGAAAAGCCACCATTTTCTCTATAAAGCAGAGATGGCAAGATGTAATGATAGAGTAAATAAGATGTGATCAGCTGCTGTAGGCCTGGCTAGAGAATTTTAATGGCCATCAGCAAACACACAGGGTTATTTGTTGAAATCAGATACACAAGGTGGGGAAAACACCCTGGACAGGGCTGCCTGGCATCTTCTGCCAACTGCCCAACATCAGTGGATTTGCAGAAACACCACTGGATGCCCAGAAGTGAGCCAGACCATCTCTACCACTTGACCTGTCAGGCCCTGTGTACCTGCAGAGAAACAACATTCATAATGAGTGCCAGGAACAAAGTGATTGGTTTTTCCATTTTCCATTTCCTGAGCAGCCTCACTGTAGCAACCTTCACTCAGCTTAAATAACTTACTGTTATGCAGCTTTAGACATCAAGAAAATCTAGCCAAGCTTTATGCAAGCAGACATCGCTTCCCCATCAGGGACATGGTGGTCAAACATCTCCGGTGCCAGGCTCACTCTCTGCTGGTGGCACAGACAGGCAGGGCAGAAGGTATTTCATTCACATGATGCTCAGTCCCTGATGGGGATGGCTTTGACAGCCAAACACTGCTGTTTGTAGGAGAGCTGAATGCCAGCACAGCCTGCAGCCTGAGCAGAGTCACTCTAGGGCCAGATTCCACAGCAGCTCCCACAGCCATCCACATTCTCTTTTGAGCTGCAGCTGCATGGTGTGCGTGCAGCCAGCCCCATTACTCATGCAGAGCAAGGAGCTGCTTCAGAAGCACCAGCAGCTGCTCAGGGAAAATGCTCCTCAGCACCACCCAACTGCAGCACGGGACAATCCAGAGAGCAGCAGCCCCCTTTCCTCCCATCACCCTGCCTAGAGCAGCAACAGGCCCCTGACCTGCCTCTCCCTTATCCAGGCTTTATGCTCCAGACTTGCCCACTGCTGGCAGCCAGGAGGGGTGTGCAGAGGCAGAGGACATGTCAGATTTTGGTGGGAATCTGCATTTGTCCTTGATGCAGAGGTTTTTCTATTTCCTGGAGGTGGAAGCATTTCAAGGCAAAATGAATCCCCAAGCCCAGCAGATCTGCACAGCAGGGACAGATGGCCTATTCTGCTGTGGGGTTTTGTGCTGCCCCCTCCAGCTGGACATAAACCAACACAAGCCCCTTCCAGCTCTGCCCAGAGCAAGGGCTGGCCATCCTTCTGGGCTAAGAAAGGGCACATCTCACCTCTCTGGCTGTGCAGGTCAATGGGTGATCCCCACTGAAGGCTGCATGCTGGCTGCCATTTGCTTGATGGGAAAAGTTGAACTCAAAAGACACACAGGGCTGTCCAAGAGGGTGCTGAGAGCAATGTTCAGGAGAGGGACATCCAGCAGGCCTGCCTGGACTCTACAGGAACCAGTCAGGAAGGCAGATGCCCTGTGAAGGCCTTATCGACTAATTTCCACGCACAGATAGGAGAGAGAGAAAAGAGACTTCTTTTATTTCCTAGAAATTCTTCTGATCTGCATGTGATTACTGTGAGGAGGGATCAGGGCTGCAAAGCACACAGGACAGCAGCCCCACCACCTCTCATCTTCATATGGTCTCTGTCTGTTCTTGGCAAGGACACCAGGGCTGAGCAGAAATGACTCTCAATCTTGATGGCATTTCCTTCCATCACCAGTGCCTGTCACAGGCCAGCAAATAGCTCAGCTTTGTTCCCTGCACAATGGAGCAGCCCTCCACATCCTGCAGCTTTGCTTGGTAACATGCTAAGTGACCACCAAGGCTTTCTCCAGTCACATCATCTGCTTCAACTGCCCCTTTTTGCACATAAATGGCAATCCTCTCCAGGGACCAAGTGTGCCCCCATCCTCCTGCAGGCAGGGCTATTGCTGTCACCTGTCTCCCAGTAAGGCTGCAAACAACACTCAGCCAAGCCAGGATACAGCCCTGTGGATGAGGGGCTTTTGGAGAGCAGGCAGCCCCACAGCTTCCCTGCAGAGCTGCAAGAGCTGCTCAGATAAAAGGAGGCACCTGTGCACAGGAAAGCTGAAACCTTCCCAACCATGTCTGGAACCAGGCAGGAAAGAGCCTGTACCTCAGCTTTTGATCTTTACAGGCAAGTTGTTACTGAACCTCTCAATTACAGGATTAAAGACAAATGTGCTTCCTGCATACGCCTGACTGATCTATCCTGCAACAGCATCAGCAACAGGTTGGTCCTGCCAGGCTGCCCAGGGCTCTCAGGGAGCTGCCATGCTGAAAGGAAAAGCCAGGGACTTCACTGGATTATGGTGCAACCATCAAACCCATCATCCTCTGCTGGTCTTCTGGTCATTTCACCATGGACAAGGCTTGCAGCACATTGAGGAGCTCCTGGAGTCTGTTGGGTTTGGCACCACTCAAGTACCATCTGCAAACACAGGCCCAGAGAAGTTGCTCAGCCCTGGCTCAGGGCACACTGCCAGCACTGAAAGCCTTCCAGGGGTCCTGGATCCTCACCTGAGCCACTACTCAGAAATTACACCTCCCCAAACCAAACCCATCACAAACCTATCAGGTTCCTTGCATACTCAAGGTTAAGTGACCTCTAAGACACCTTCTGGGTAGCCAAAAGAAGGAGCAGGCACTGTGCATCTCACATATATGCCAGAAGGGGCAATTTCAGGGGCCTGCCTTTGTCCAAACCTCCTTAATCCCTTCCTGTGAGATGATGATAGTACCTATAATTCCTTTACAAATAGCAAACTGAATGTCTGAATAGGCAGAGGTGGGCAGATCAATTTTCTGCAGAGGAAAAATGCACCCAGGTAGGTAACTGACTTTGCTGTGAGAAGGTTTCCTTTGGAATCTCAAGTGCCTGCACAGTGCATCTTGAGACAGTCAAGATAGCCCTGGTGGGAGCAACAATACAGGCAGGAATGGAATCATGCTTGTGGGTATGATGACTGAAGCACAGCAACAAGACAAACCAAGTTTCTCACTCTTCTGTGCTGATGTCCCAGGACTGGAAGCCCCCACCTGCCTTGTTCTCTACAGCTCAGAGAGGGGGAAGCAGCACAGCAGCTGAGAACACTGCCCAGGACAGCAGAAAAGGAACTGATATAAACAAGCCCTGATCCAACTTGGTGCAGCTCCTGCACCCAGGCTGGGCTCCACTCTCCTGCTTCTCAGTGAGACACAACTGACTGTAGGTCTCTGTGGAAAGAAACAACTACACAGCCCTCCATTACCAGACCTCCTCTCACCACCATTGTACTCTTTTTAAATCCCCTTAACTTCAGCTGTGAGCTTTAAGAGCAAAATGAGGTTAGCTTGCAGCAAAAGAGGCAAAACTGGTGCAGCCAGAAAAATTAAAAGCATCACAGGTACTGCTGTGAACTAAACAAAGCACTTCCCAGCCTATGCAGGGTGTCACACAGGCTCTGAATCCTGCAGCTGCTCTGCTGGCCACCCACAGCCTTGGTACTGACCCAAGTGCAGCTCAGACACAGCCTGCAGCACTCCCAGCACAGGGGTAAAGAGTGACAGGGACTCACCAGAACACCATTCCAAAGTAAATGCAGCTCAACTGCAAGAAAATGCTACTGCCATTGCTGATGTTTACTTGGGCCTATTCCCTCTAAAGTCCAACAAGGCTTTAGGTTGATTTGAGAAGTGACTCCTGCTCACAGCACTGGTATGTCCCTTGTCACAGGCTGCTGCATGCACAGTGGTAGCAGGGACCCATGGCTGGAGACTGCTTTATATGCTGACAGTTCAGAAGGACCACGATTAAAAAGCTATTTTACATCAAAATATACTGAAATCAAAATTACCCAGGCTTACCTTACTTACCACAAGAACTGTCAGCTGGCAAATGGTGACAAGACTAACTCAGAGACCAAGCAGCTTCAGCAGAGAGTGGTCAGCTCACCACACACTTGGATCTGCCTTAGGCTTTCCTCAGGCTCCCACCTACCAGTACTAACAGCACCCGTGAAGAAAGGAGCAGGGAAAGAGCAAAACTTCAGGATCTGCAGATGTTTCCTTGGCAAGTCTATCTGTTGGTTAAAAACAGACTTCATCCTACCTTCCCATCTGTCCACAGGGAGTCCATACCCTGGCTGTGCCCAGCTCTGTGCTGTACATCATCCCCTACAGCCAGACTGAGGCAGGGCCCTGCTTCAGTGCATCATCTCAGCTCTGATTATTCACAAGCAAATGCTGCTAGCCTAAATACCAGATTGGGGGGCCTGGTAACCAGAGACAAGGCAGAGGGGGAAGGGGCCGTGCTTCACACGAGAACTACTGAAGTGTGCAGAGAACATCCTGACTGGGCACAAGCCAGATACCCCTTCACAGTGCAAAAAACAGGGAGAGAAAGCATTCCAACTGACCCCAAATTCTAACAAAAATGCAAAGTAAACCACCACCCAACATATAAGAGCTATGGAGCAAATACTGATCCCTCCTAAACATTGTGATGTTTTTCCACATCTCTAAGAGCCCAAGCCCCTGTTCACTTCTACCAAGATCTGCAGCTCCATGAGCAGGCAGCTCCACTCACACACAAGAAACCATGTAATTTCAGAGCACAAGCATTTCAGCAAAGCCACCAAGTTAGAAGCAATCCCTCCTCTATGCAGAGGTTTGCTGTTACTCTCCTATCCTTCTGCAGCAGTCAACTTTTCCAAACTGCCTTTGCAGCCCTGTCTGTGATTCATTAGCAGCACAAACCAAACTAATCAAAACTGTGTCCTACATGGGATGTAGCTGGTAAAAGCTCAGCTTTAAAGACTAAGAAAAAGACTCAAGCTCTTGAAATGAAGAGCTAAACTATTTCTGAGCTGCTGTGTAGCTCAGACAGCCTCCCCTCCTCCAAGGGAGAACAGACCACTGAAATCTTTAGTTTGCCTAAAACTAGCTGCTAAGGAAAATAAACTTTAAATCCTGTATTTGCATTTCTGCCAGTTACCAAGTGCCAGCTGCTGAACAAACAGTGTGGGAGGGCAAAGGATGAGAGATGAGCACAAACTAGAAACTCCTTGGATTTAAGCATAAGAAAGGAGAAGAAGCAGATACCCCACAGCTGGGCAGGAAAGAACAACAAGGGGTCAGGGAAGCAGCACCTGTCAGGGTTGGTCTGGGCATGCCACAGTCCATGTACCATCAAAGGCTGCTCATTAGAGCAACGTGCTTGGCCATCCTTTTGCAGCAGCTCTCTTGAACAATGCTCAAAAATCCCTCAATTTGCCCTCTGGGCAGCCAGGCATGACAAGTCCAGGAGAGCCTAATTACAGGCAAATATAATTGGCTAAAATAAGATTGCACATGATTTCTGCTCTCTTGACGACAGCACGAGGACCCAAAGGGCAAATGTGGCTCTGTGTGCTGGAGCTGCCGTGCAGGACGCGCGCTCGCCCTGCTCTTCTCTCACTGCTGCCACTGCCAGGCAGCACCCAGGGGGGTCAATTAGAAACAGGGTGACTCACCTGGTGAATCATGAGCAGCTACAATAATAACCCCTGCTTCACAGCAATTCTGAGATTCCACAAGAGCAGCCTGTGCCAGTTTCACCATAAATCTGTGTACAGCCACACACGTACATGTGTATGACATGTGTGTGTATATTTACTCGTGTATGTATGTACAAAATTACTCCCTAGGTAGCAGGGCAGCAAGTGGCAGATCTGCTTTCTTCAAAGCTCCAGTTTCTCATGACTGTAGCTTTAGGTAGATTCTGCACTGATTATTCTCCCCCTACTCTTCTGTCTCACTACAGAGATTTTCTCAATATTTAAAAGCTCCCAAGTCCAGAGGATCAGGGGCCAAGTCTGCTCCCAGTAAAACCAGAAACTTCAATGTTTGCCTTTGCTGCAAACCAGCCTCTTCACATTTGAGGCACTGCCCATTTTTTCAGCAGCTTTGTTCACCAATGAGCCAAGAGCCTCATGCTACCAGCCAAGCTCAAGATCAAGCTACAGCGAGATGTGTGAGTCACCAAAGCTGGAGCTGGCAACTTGCACAACAGCAACAAATTACCCTTTCAGAGACTAATGTCACCTCCAAAGGTTTTTTGCATGCTTTGCTTTTACATCTGTCCCGACAGTCACATCATCACACTGCTCAAATACCCCACTGTAATATCACCCCACAGGCAAGTGTGGACAGACTGGACTGTGGTGGGTGTCTCTCCTCTGCCCTGGCTCCCTCTGATGAGGTTCCTCATGCTCCATGCTGGGGATTGCAAAACCTCCAGTATGCCCTTGGGCCTGCATGGAGAAATGGGGTGCTTTCTCTGTAGTCTTCATTTCACATCCTTTCCCCTGTGACAAGCTGAGCCAAATTCTGCTTAACTATAGCATGATGAGTTGGGATCTCTCTGCACTGCACTTTGGGTGCTTGTGCCCAGGGAGATGTGGAGCTGAAACTGGATCCAGACATCCAGCACGTTCACTGGCTCTCTCCTCTGCAGGGGGACTGACAATGCTGGAAAGAGCTCCTTGTTTAAGAGCACACCAAGATGTACTTGGAGGGTGCAAGGCCCTGCAGAGCAGCCGGTGCCTGGGAGAGCCCTGTCCATATGTCCAGGGCTTTGATATGCAGATTGAGCCATTGTGAGCTTCAGTTCCATCTGTACACTGAGGGGAGCTTCATGACCAGATTGCTTGAACAGATCTATTTAACTCCCATGACTAAAGGGAATTCCAGCCTCCAGGAGGATCCCAGCATCCAGATGGATGCCAGCACACAGAAATTCAGAAAATCTGTCACCCTGTGCAGATTCTATCCCAAGATTAGAGGGGAAAAAAGTACCCAAACTTTGCACTGCACACATGCACAAGGCTGGGCCCAGCTGAAGGGAAATCTCTGCTGGCATCAGATCTCACACTTTAAGAACACACATTCCCCTTGCACCTCAGTTCCAGTGTGAGCTGAGAAATCCCTAAACCTGCTGGGTGGAAATGTTGTTTCCCTACCATGACTGACTGGCTCCCAGTGTGGTGACCCTGAAGGAGCTTTGAACACACCTGACAGAGGCCCAGGTCTTAGAAATAACTGTCAATTTATGCTCATGGCAGCCAAGGACACAGAGGAATTTTTACACAGAGGTGCTCTGACAATCAAGGCTGAAGGTGGTTTCAGCATTACTCCCTGCATACATGCAGTGGCAGAACATGCTGGCACTCCTTGGGTCAGGGAAGGCACATGGAGGGCACATACCCCACATCCCAACATGTGCCACACACTGGCTGGCTCCCTCAGACTGTTCCTGCTGTGTCCTCCACAGAGGGGAACTGGGCCAGCACGGCAGGAGGGAGAAGGACCCCAGATGAATCAAGGCTTTGCCTCTCTGCACATGTCACAAACACAGCACAGAGCTCATTCTGCACTAAAGCACTGCCTGAGGTGCTGGAACAGGTGCTCAAAAGCGTCTTAACCCAAGAACCTCTCACCTTCAACTGCAAATTGCACTTGGATTTAGCACATGACAAAAACCTAATTAATTCACTGCTGCTGCCCTGCAACACTGAGGGACAAATGAGTCTCACACCTATGTTGTGCAACCAGAAAGGAGCACTGAGTGCTGCTGCTAACTACTATTTAGCTTTTGCCTCCTGCCACAGAGCTTGCCAGGGCTACTGCTGTACTGCCCATTTGACCATACAGTTTTTGCTGAAACATAGCAGAAAATAACTCTAGCACCAGCAGAGCTAACAGTGATTTACTGAAGAATTCATAAGACAGAACAGATTCCAAATCACTAATTTTGCAAGACAGAAAAATCTGATCTGTAACAGATCAGATTTAAGTGTTCAGGACTTCTTGTTTGTACAAGAGGGCTATCTCCAAGGCAAAGCAGAAACTTTCTAATGCATGAATACACTTTGACAGGAAAGTAAACACTAGGCTCTTTTTAACCTTGCAGGAAGATTTCTCCAGCAAAAACCTGGCAGGAAGGAGAGGGGAGAAATTTCACACATTAACCTTGCATGAACTCTGCCAGAGGATCGATTTTCCTTGAGGCTCATTCCCCCAACTGCTTCAGGCTGTGCATGAAAAAGGACACCCCTGAAATAGGAGAACAAATCAGACTAGATGTCTGTCTAGGGGCACGACTTTACAGGCATAACTGAGGAAGGAGAGAGAAAGAGAGATGAGACAGCTGCTGTCAGACAATGCTGCAGCCAGACAACAGTGGCTTCCCCTAAAACAGCACAGTAACTATTCCCCTCCCATGCCTTTTGGATCTCCTTTCATCATCCTGAGAACTTGCATCAGTAACAAGATCAAAACTGTTATTTGGAAATGTTATGCAGAAAAGCAAAGACAATCTCTGCACAGAGGTGTAGAGAGAATAGTGCATGTTAAGTCCCAGGGACTTTATTACAAACCACAGCAAAATCTCATTTGCTCCAAGCTGCTGTGGGGTAAAACCATGATCTGACCTGTGCAGAACTGCTGGCAGCATCATGGAACAGGGACCTAGGTCTCTGTTTACAGTAAGCTACAGTAAGGACACACTAAATGTCTTTTTTTCCACTTTGGTGCTGAGTTCTACTCTGTGTTTCTCCAAGCACATTCCCAGAGCAGGGAATCATAGCACTCTTTCAGTAAAATTACTTCTCAGACTCTGCCAAACAGCCTGCTACAAAAAAAATCACACTTTCAGGTTGCAGACACCAGGATCCTTTCCAGCTTCCCACAGATCAGCATTCACAACCCTCCTTTTTTCACCAAAGGCTAAGAAAAAAAATCATCAATAATTTATCACCTGGAAGGGACTTTTTTCCCCTCTAAAAGATCATCTGCAAAATTGTATCTGGTACATAATCAGAAAGGAAACACAGCAGAAAACTAGGTATCAGCAGGTCTCTGTTCTGAAACTTTTGAGGAGAAGTCAGAGATAACATTTGTGGAAGGCCACTTATTTAGCATACTCTGGATATCTGCTGACAAATCTAAGATCAGATCCATCTCTAAAAGCTGGGAGTGCTGTGCCAGCAGTTCTCAGTCACCTGGGGGGCAGGAACCCAGCAAACCTTGGAACAGACCAGGAGAGCAGCCCCTTCCTGTGCTGTGTACAATATCTGACAGAAGTCCCGGAGGCTGAGAGGTACCACCTGCCCTGCACAAACATCCAGTCTGTCTGCAGCAACTTCTAGCTGCAGGGAAATTAAGCCCACTGAAATAATCATGCAATTAACTTCTAATAAAGAGAAAGAGGGAGTTCTAATAAAGAGAAAGTCTGCTCTGCTACAGACAGCACAGCCCTGGGATTCAGGGGGACCAGGCAAAGATGCCCACAGCCCACGGGGCTCTGTCTGAGCGCACAAAAGCCGCACACAAAGCGCTCTGATTCACCCTGGATGCACAGACAAGCACAAGCAACCCAGTGAAAAGCCTTCTCTACATTGTTTCAAACAACATCAGCACAGCTCACACGTCAGCCGGCACTTGGTACTTACAGGAGGGTTTGCTGTGTCCGTCTGCTGCTGCCCGAGCCGGGATGGGGCGACTGAGACTTGCAGGGAAAGGTGCATGGAGATGTGAGAGAGAAGAGCGATGGGAAGAAGGGCCCCGGCCCCTCTTCGGGCCCCAGAGCAGCAACACTTGCTCACGGGATGGAGCGAGAAAAGGCTGGCATTCCTACAGCAGCAAGGACAATGGGGAGGGATGAGGAGGCACTGCCATAATCAAATGCAGGCCAGCTGGCCCTCCCCCAGGAAGGGCAGGCACCTCCTTCACTTGCCAAAGGCTTTGTTTTCTAAGCCACAAAGAACAAAGTGGCTGAGGAGGAGAGCACAGGAGAACCCACTGTGGGGGCAGGTCCTTCCAGAAGCACAGGTAACCCATTCCTGGAGATGTAAACACAGATGGAGAGGGGCTGGGCAATATTCTGCCCACTCCAAGCAGAAGTCAGAAGGAGCAGCTCCTTGAGTGCAGCAAAAAAAAAAGACAACTGAGGAATAAGAATCAGCAGAGGCTGATGGTCAGGGGTCCTTTGAGGGAAAAGATCCAAGGGAAACAGAGAACACCACTGAAGGAATCACTTGTGGAACAGAGCCCCAAGAAATCCCAAGAAATGGGAAACCCTACCATTTCTCAACCCACCTTGCCCCAACAATCCTCAGCAGTGAGAACTCAAGCTGAACAACTTCCCGCAGAAAGCAAACATAAGGAAAGGGCTCAAGCTGGAAGAGACCTACCAGCTGTGTCAGGGCAATGACCACACTTTCCCTGAGCACCAGTGAGGCACCATCTTGCACAACATCCTGAGAAGCAGGAAAAAGCCCCCGGAGCTGCCTCAGGCCCTCCTGTAATGATACAGGTAGTTCAGCTCTGGGCACCACATCACCACACAGCCACAGGGTATGCAGGTGCTGATGGGACACTGCTCCTTCTGGTTGGGTCAGTGTTTTCTTCCACTTGTACCAGCAAGGATCATGCACCTTCACTCCTGACCTTCAGCAGGACTGGCTGTCATCCCAGACCTGGTAGAGACTGTCCTGTGTGCTCTGGCTCACTGGACATGCTGCTGCAAGTAAGGTGCTCTGTTCTGACAGGGCACATTTCAAACATGCAGTCCAGGTAACCTGCACTTCACTTATGGTAAAGTCAACAACATGGGATATAAGAGTGTTCTGGGAAATAATTCACCCAGAGAGAGCTTGAGGAAGGAAAAAATATGAAGGCTAATGAGATAAACAAGGAGAGGAAGACTTGCTGGGGCTGCTCCTGGTGTACGTATGGCAGTGTTACTGGATACTGGGGACTGTCCTGCAGGAATCCCAGAACAAAACAGACATCAATGCTTTTGGTGCACCATCCATGCCCTTGCTTGTTCAGCTGCTCAGTTTTTCCCCAAAGCACTGTATGGTGCCAGATCCCAGCAGAGTCTTGGAACTGAGTAAACAAGGGACAGTGGCCAAACCAGGCTTGAAGCTACAGGGAGATGGCAGGACCCCGAATATACCCACACTGACTTTGTGGGACTGAAAAACAATCCTCCAGCCCACAGTCAGGGGTGGGGAAAGCAGCTTCCTTCACTGTTCTCCTGCCTCAGCCCAACCATCATCCACCCCCCTGTCAGGCACCAAGGGCTCCTGCCACAAAGGAAGCGGGGACAAATGGAAACATCCAGCTTGGCACCAGTCATGTCTTTGGGGAGGGAACCCTGCCAGCCCATGTGCAAGCTCCATGTGGTCTGGCCCAGCTCAGGCTGCCTCATTGCAAGGAGCTCTGACAGGCCTTCAGGAACTGCCAAGCAGTGAAAAAAACCAGTACAGCATCCTGATGGGGCATATGGGGTTATGCTGTCCTGTCCCACGGCCTGTCCAGCACCCACAGCCCTACAGAACACCTGCCCACCACAGGCAGGAGGGCCAGCACAACACGCCTGCCATTCCCAGCAGGCAGAGAGGTACGTGAGGGATGAACACCAGGATCCCCATGGTGGGTGCTCCACTCCTTTGGCACAGGCTGAGATGTTTGGAGCGCTGAGCTTGCCAGCTCATTTCCATAGTGTACATTGCTTACGCATCCTTGGGCTTCTTCCCCAAATCCTGGGGTTTGGCACTCGGCAGGCTCTTTACGAGAAGGAATATCAAGGACATGGCTTGTTGTAGACTCCTGCTGTAGATATGCCCTCAGATATTAGGGCAGAGACAAGGGAGTTAGGCAGGCACTGACAAGATCAATGCAGGAGGGTCAAAAGCAGCTCAGTATCAGAAGAGAGTGAAATCAGTTTAGATAAGATCTTCTGCTTATCCCCCACCTCCCAGACCACACCACTAACTTTGCTTTGGGAAGGCAGAAAGCATTCTGGAGATCAAGATCAAACTCAGGCACTGAAAGAACTTTCATGCTGTGCAGCAATTTCTGCACTGATCCTACAGCTGCAGGATGTATCCCCCTCCACTCCTTGTTTCAGTTGGCCACTGGTTCACAATACACACACAGTATATTTACACCACCAGAATTGTTTATAACTCTACTGAAACCAGTGAGATCAAAATCCTCCTCCCTCCCTGAGCCAGCTGCCTCTCCTCCACACAAAGCAGTGTGAAAACACACTATGCCACTATCATTTTGTTTGCACTGGGGCCATGCAGCATGAAAGGCACAACCAAGAGGGCTGCTGCTGCTGCCAAGGACTGCATCCTGGAGTTTTCATCCACCAAAAAAGCTGCAATGCCCTCAGAAAATTAATGGGCCACTGTTGGGGTCTACGTAGCATTTGTGTCTCTAGAAATGAACCAGGCTCTGAAAAGGCTTTGAAGCTGTGGAGGAACACACTGCTATAGAGTCATGTCCCACTATCCTGGCAGCCCAAGAGCCACCAGCACAATGTAACTTCCATGCCAGAACAGAGCACTGAGCAGCCTGGAAGCTTTGGGGAGTCCTCAGAACACCTTGGAGAACCTGAAGAAGCTCCAAGACAGCTGGAGAGGGACTTTGGACAAGGGCATGGAGTGACAGGACAAGAGAGAATGGCTTCAAACTGACAGAGGGCAGGGTTAGATTGGATATCAGGAATAAATTCTGCCCTGTGAGGGTGGTGAGGCCCTGGCACAGGCTGTCCAGAGAAGCTGTGGCTGTCCTGTTCCTGTAAGTGTTCAAGGCCAGGATGGGGGTTGGTAGCAACCTGGTCTAGTGGGTGGCATCCCTGCCTGTAGCAGGGAAGCTGGAACTGGATGATTCCTTTAAAATCCCTTCAAGCTCAACCCATTGTTTGGTTCTGTGATCATGTGCTACAGTCCACATTTGTGCTCCAGAGACTTCCAGCTCTGCCTGGAAGGGTTCACATACAACCAATGTTTGGCTTGGCTGCAGAATTGTCAGTATGCCAAACAAGGCTTGGTGCTTTTGTGTGCCTCAATTTATCAAAAAAACATGAGAAAACCCTTCCCAGGATCCTTCCCACGATCCCCCATGATGGCAAGGGGTGTTCAAGTACCAGAGCAGCCCCTGAACATCTCTGATCAGTGAGGCAGAAAAGCACAGGTTCTTGCCATTCTCCTATGGCACAGGAGGCAATTCTCTCTCCATTGGGATGAAAAAAAAATTACATATTTCTACAGCACAAGAGGATCCTCCACCTGCACAGCAAACTGCAGAGATGAGCCAGAGCAGACCTGCAGAGCATCACCAAACAAACTCAATCCTCATTGCCCTGACAGCAGTGCTCTGGGCTGTTTTCTCCACTTTCCTGCCTCACACAGGATGCTTTTCCATGTTTTCATGTTTAGCTGATTTTCCTCCCTCCTCCCTTGAGCACTTCTGGCTGCCAAGGCAGCTCAGAGACAGCAA
Source organism: Zonotrichia leucophrys gambelii (assembly GCF_028769735.1). Classification (NCBI taxonomy): domain Eukaryota; kingdom Metazoa; phylum Chordata; class Aves; order Passeriformes; family Passerellidae; genus Zonotrichia; species Zonotrichia leucophrys. Next base: position 7,395,807 of record NC_088181.1, read on the forward strand.
CTAAGTGGCACCTACATCTGGTACAGCTTAACTTTTAGTGTCTATTCTTTCTGGAATTTGAGAACTTCAATACCCAATGTTTGTACAAGTGTGGAATAAATGGAACACAGGCTCCCTGGCTTTCTGTTCTTGCCAAAGTTGTATTTTAAAATGCACTTAGAAAATCCTACTGCTTTTTCATCTGCAACTTTAGGAATTAAAGAACACCAAATCCAACTGCAGATCTGCTAAATGGGTGCATTTGCACTAAACCAAACAGGTGGGAAGGTCAGGTACTCAGCACAGTCACCACACACATGCTGTCCTCCTGCTTCCCACATCCCTGTGATGATCCAGGGATGCCTTGTTCCCTCAGCTGCACTTCCCAGCTCTCCATTCTGGTGCTCCCTTTCCTCATGCAGGCCTCCACATGGGAGGAGTTGGACTGTATTTAGGACTGACAAGCAGAGTGCTACTCCTGATGAGTTAACAGGTTGAACTGGCCAGTGTCTAAGGATATAGCAGGAAAATGCAGGCAGCCTTCCCTGGCATGATGGCAGGACTGGACACAATCAGCCCAACTCTTGGCCCTTGTCATCAGAGCCAGCACTGCCATAATCCTTCTGCCCACTGTTGCCATGAAAGGGGTTAAAAAGCTCCAGCTCAGAGAGGAGAAAACCTCTATGCTTAACAGATGTGGACATTTTCTGGAAGACCCACCCACCCCTTCTCCCACATACTGACTTGAAAAAAATCACTGCAGACACACGAGCACGAGGGGACTGCTGCAGGTTATAGATCCAGCTCCCTGATGGAGCAAATACTCCATTTCACACCTTTCATAAACAATCTAGCACTGGACTGAGTCCAAGCAGACTTTTTACACCCTCCTCTGTGCAGCAGATGCCTTGTCTTACCTTGTCAAAGAATTCATACAGCCTGACTGTTTCACAGACTCTGTGCCTTGTTTCATCCAGCTGGGTGCAGAAATCCTCCAGCTCATCTTCGTAGGTCTGCAGCTTTACCCTGTAAGAATGCACATCCACAAAGGAAAGATCTTCCCATTGATTCATCTTCTTTAATGCTTCCTGTCCCCTTCTGCAATATTCCTGAAAACAAAAAGGAATTGTTTATGAGGATAAAGAGCTGGAATCAACACTAAGTAGTCTTCAATGCCATTAACAGCTAGGGCTAACTAGACCGGTTTTCAAGGTTCAAATCACATGAGCAGGGGTGTCTTTGTCTACAGCAGAATTTTGAAGCCTGATCTCATGATTTACACTTGTCACACAGCAGCTTGTAAGGCCTACATAGCAAGACCATGGCTCAGTCATGAAAAAGGCAGTGTTACACACACATGAAAGGAGGAACAAAAAAATCCAGCTTTCAACCCAGTAGCTGTTTTCCCCAAGACTGGTAAATGCCATCTACTAAGTGTTGAGCTGGTGGCTTTGTCTGCAAAAGGAGAGCAGGGAGACTATGCAGTGAGAGGGAATGACACACACTTTGGTGGTGAACCCTCTTAGCACCATGTGTTTGGCTGAGCACATACAAGACACACATGCTACCAACTCAGATGCTGGAGAATATAATTTTCCAATTTGACAACACTTACACTGGCAACAAGATCAAACTCCTTGAACTGCTTTTGTGCTTGAAGCAGCATCTCCAAAGAATCATCCAGGTTGACAGTTTCCTTTAGCCGTTTTCTGCCAACATTCTCAATCCAACTGCTGACCTAAAAGAAAAGGGATAAGCCCTGCTTGTTAGTCACCCTGTGCTACTCACCAAGGCAGGCCTTTATGTGGAAAGAGCAAGGAACTGCTCTCATAATGCTGGTCATCTCATTACTGGAAAGAATGAGTGTAGACTTCTCCCCCCCCAATCCAGCATTTCAGTCTGAGCCTCCTGCTCAGAGTTTTTCCACTTCAGGTTACAGAGTAATTGAAAAGCTCTGCTATTGCTCACTAGCCTTAGGCATAAACAGGGCAAGTGGCTGCCTGGGCTCTGTTTTGGGTGAGCCATGGTCTAAAGCAAGCTCTGCAACTTGCAGACTGGCCTGACATTCCTATTATTGTTACCCCCAACTGGGATCAAATCTCCCTGCTGCCAGATTTCCTACATCACTTCCCTTTTCTGACTGGCAGGACATGAACCATGTCAGTGTGAATGTATTGATGGATTCTCCCCATCTGCAATGCTCCACTGGTCTCTGGGACTCTCAGCTAATGGTTTTCTGAAGGCAGCTCTCCACGAAGCTGAGCAGCAACTGCATGTTCCTCAGTGGAGCCCAGCTACTGCTACAGCTATCAGCCCATATCCTCAAAGAGGGGTAGAGGCCTGACTAACAAGAGCATCCTAAGAGCAAAGCAGTCACAGGAGGCCAGGCAGGATAACACAGCACCTCTATCATCACTAGGTTTTAAAAACAGGCTGGTAAACTTGTCTGCAATGCTCCAGGCATAGGTGCACCTGGGGGAAGGGACAGACTAAGTGCTTCCTAACGCCCACACATCCTGTTTGCCTATGTCACCTGAATCCATATCCCAACTCAACCCCATAGTCAAGGACAAACTCCTAGTTTTGTGGACTGTGAGAAGGTTACATGGAGCAAGCCCACTGGCAAGAGGAAGAGATGATGGTGGGCTCTCAGAGCTGCAGAGAGGCACACTGCTGCTGCCTAGAGCTCCCAGGCAGGCTTAACAGCAGGAGCAGCTCCTACCACCACTGGTGATCTACAAGCAAAGTAACCCAGGAGCGGATGATTGTTACTCAATTCAACAAAAAAATAAAATTCAGCTTAAAGCAGAAAGAGGTTGCAGTGCTTGCTTTTGTGCCTTTTTTCATTTGTGTTTGGTATTAGGAACCTGTGAGTTTAGCAGGAGTCTCTACCAGGTTCTTGCAACAGACTTCTTGTCCCGAGCACATCCTGCACGGCGCCCCAGTGTCTACCTGCAAATGGGAAGTCATTAAACTCCCAGATCCACCTTGGCCTGTGAAAACACTCGGTAGGCTGCAGCCTCCTTTGCAAATCCAGTTCCCACTAGAAGAGAGGAGCCCAGAATCCCAGAACAGCAATAGTGAAACTGATCCTAATCATGATTTTTAAGGACACGCAAACTTCTCATTGTTGATGAGTTACAGCACAGGAAACCATTCAACCCCATAATCTCAACATTGAGTTCAAGCTTAGGGATCTGCAACATGGAACATCTGGGATCTGCAACACTGAAAGGACTGATCAGCTCTTGGAGGATGCTCAGATATGAGCTGCTTTATGACTTTTTGAGGTCCTTTATCAACATGGCTACAGGTTTCAAAGGTCTTTCTGAAAGCCAGTGCCCGTTTGCTTCAGTTATCCCATGGCTGTCCAGAGTTTCAACAAGCACTAAATGAAGGGAAGTTGAAGGTCCCACAGAAGCTCAGAGGGTGGGAGGCTGAGCATGGCTCTTGGGCTAAGAACAAGAAGCTGCTCCCTTCCTGGAGCCTGCAGAGAGGGCTGCACCCAAAGGCAAACCGAGTGGGCCTGGTCTGCACCCAGAGGGGAAGGAGTGTGCCTGGACTTATCAGATATCAGGGACTTGAAAACAGCACAGGAATCTAAACAACAGAGTACACAACAGGGATGGGCAGCCAGTGAGGGGCAGGGATATTCTGCAACAGGATGTAAGGTGATCCTGCAGGAGCTACAGCCCAAAGGGGACATGCAGACTTATCAGCTTGTTGACATCACTCTGCTGCTTCTCAAGGTGAAGTATGAAGACTATTTCATCAACAGTCTTGCTGAGAGGGTCAGAAAAGACACCCAGCCTCCAAGTGTATGGCTTACATATGAGCCACTTCACAGATGTTTATGGGGTTTGACTAATCCACACCTAGAGAGAAGCCAAGGGACTTTCACTTGGCATCAAGAGATACCAGGAAAATAAGTGGCTTGATTGTCAGCACTGCTGAAACTCTACCTCAAATTCTTATGTTCAGTTGTTCTTTTTAAGCATCAAGCATCACTGTACACCTTCACACAACAGATCAACAGGTGCAGTACCTGCTGTGGAACACAGTCAGAGGGCAGCAGCCACTGGAACTGACAGGTAGGGGCCTTACCTCCTTAAAACACTCTTCCACTTTCTCGAACTCCATCACCAGCTCCAGCTCCTGGATGCGCTTGTTTGACAGCATCACCAGGCGGTGAACGCCCTCATCAACCTGATTGTAGAGCACGCTGGCAGCATCCAGTGCATCTCTGCAAGGGGACACAGGGCTGGTCAAGGCTTTTGCATTAGGTCCTTCCCCCAGTGCTTCATGCAAACACAACCTGGCCAACAACAGCACTGCAGTCATCCTCCCCGTGGGACCCACACAGGCCATCTCCATATGGAGAACAGGAGAGAATATTGCTGCTCCTTGCACATTACCATGATTCACCACCCTGACCCCAATGCAGATAACCTGGCAGGAAGGACAAGAGCATCTCCTCCCAACCAGGCTCCTTACAAGATTTACCATATTTCTCACACTTTCAGCTTTTCATAAACACAGATCGTTGCATCAATGGATTTTCACAAAACACAGGGTCAAGCAATTTCAGCGTCTAAAACCACCATTTGCATTTAATTAAGTAAATAAGCCACCACTAGTAAGCAAATCTCTCCTGAGTGACAACAACAATATTAAGTGCCTGATGCCCCACTTACTGTCAGGATTTCCACCAGCCAAACAAATATGCAAAGTGTACAACAACTCAGTGCCAGGAGAAATCAGATTTTACAGTGCTGTGCTGAAGAGATTCACAGACTGAGCTCCCTGCCTCCCACAGGCAGCCGTGCTGACCAAAGTGCAGCGGGCAACACCAGGAGGCACTCTCCCTGCCAGCCCTGCCAGCCTGCCCACAGCACACAGGCAAGCATGGAGGGGTCAGGATGCAGCCCAGTGCCCTCACATGCTGCAACCACGGTCTTGGTTAGATGATGAGTATTAGCAAACTCCTTTCAGATGTGTGCAACACCTCTCCAGCACAGGCTTGGGTGAATTACAGATGGGATCCAGGAGACAGAAGAACATTCAAGCTTATTCTTCTTGTATTTCTTTTGCTTCTAGAGTTCCCCTCCTACAATTATGGGCTCAAGAGACAGCTACAAGAAAACACACTACAGCCTCCTTCAGCTGTGCTCTACACTGGCATGTTCAGTTGCCTGGTAATCTCCTGTACTCACCCTAAACCAATTTTCATTTCATCGTCTTACAACCTTCTGACTTATTAGAGTGTGGTTTTTTTATCATACTATTAAAATTATCTAAGGCACTTGCAAAATAGGTAGCTAATATTGCTAATGGAAAATAATTCAAACCAATTCAGTATACGTGCTTATTTCTGTCTGGGTTTACAGGCAGACTTGAACCTATGAAATGCAACTGAATGTGAGTGTTTAGTAGCAGCCACTCTGCAGTTTTAATTGACACGAGGTAGCGCCATAGGTCTGGACAAGCAGCTCTGCATAGCAGAAATCCACACTATTTTTCCATTCAGAATTCCACCCAGTGTGCAACAGCCAACTTCTCAAACCTCAGGCTCTTAGATACTTTTGTTTTTCCTCTTTGAAATGCCATTAGACTGAATGAATTTCTCCAAAGTGCAGCCAAAAATACCCGAATAGTTTCTGGACTAAGATCAGTGCTACTGCGGTACAGAGCAGACAGGTTCTCTACAGAGAATCTGCAGGCTTCAATGGAAACATCCAAGCTGTAGTGCTGCTCTGGCATTTCCCAAAACTGCCATAAACAAACTGTGATGATATGAGCCTTCTGTTTTGTAATCCTTTCCTATGGACAGACCCAGATCCAACCCAGGAGACTCACAGCAGCAGAGTCAGAATCATTGTCCAAGCTGAGCTCTGGAAAGCTGTTTACAGAGCAGGTTGTGGAGGCCAGTTCCCGTCAGCAGCAGCGACACAGCTGGGACAGCTAATGAGAAACAGTTTGGACGATGGCTGCAAGTTAAATTTGGCAACACCATTAACGCTGCTCGGTGTTGTGCAGCAGAGCGTATCTGTCAAGTCCCATTTTCTGAGTAAGTCTCCAGCATACTGATGGCCAGACAGGCAGACACCCTTTGGCCTCACTCCCACAGGGCTGAATTCCCTGCTGGCATGAATGCTCTCATCCACTCAGGAAATGGATACAGCAAACACTCTTCCTCCCGCTGGCACAGACAATCAGCACCTATAACTTTAGGCATTCCAGGCTGCTATATGCAAACCTTTTCAATTACCCCCTCACAAGGCAAAATATTTTTCAAACCTTTCCCTGAGCTTCCATGGAAATCACTTTGGTGTTGATGCTACTTCTTTGATGGCACTCATCAGCAAGCCAGACTGACCTGCTAGACCTTTCTGTAATAGGAGTCCTTATGTCCACCCAAGCCAGTGACAAAGCGAGCATCCATGGCTTCAGCACTTAATGTGGAATTGTCAGATGGCAACCTGATGACACAAGGGTTCCAGCTCTAGCATTGCCTGACCTAGCACAGAGTATGATCTGATCAGGGGATGGGAGCCAAGGAATCCCACTCTGCCCCTTTCCATACCTGACAGAGGAAACAACCCCCCCATTGTAAGTCTGAGCAGTTTTCCTTGACAGGAGTCAGTAGCAACTTGGGCTGCAAGGCCTAACAAATGCTACAGATTCTAGCAGAGCAGACTGCACATTTCCCAAAGGCACAAAACACAGGCTTCCCTGAAGACAACACTGCAACTATGGGCAGGAAAAAAATCACCCTCAAGGTAGAGGGAGAGGAAGTGATTATAAAAAAAGGCTAAAAAACCCCACATTTCAAGGTTTTTTAAACCAGAAATAGGTGTACCATAAAGTCACTGTGTAAAGGGGCTAATTCACTGAGCCACTGTGGAAAAGACCAGTCTCTTGGAGACCACTTGAGCCCAGTGCTGGCCTTAAGGCCAGCAAACCCCTCCAGGTTAGGTTCAAAACAGCAGCAATCAAGCACTCCTGCTGGCCCACCAACCACAGTCCAAGGAACCCATTTCAGGAGAAGGAGCTTGAGTGAACTTCTTGGTATCCATCTAAATGATTGAGAAAAATCCACCCCAAACAACAATTCTGGCCCCACACATTCCCTCCACATGAGTTATCCTGCCTCTGAAGATCTCAATCCAACCAAGCCTTTATGCACATTTTTAGAAGGTGGAAGGGAGCTCCAGTTTAGAAGTGAGCCCTTTGCCCATTGGATGTAATCATAAAATACATGTCTCAGTAAATAATGTGGCAGCTACAGATGTACAGAATCTACATATATATGCACATCAGTCTCTGTCTCAGCTGATACAATGGTACTAAAAGTGACATCCTGTTACTGAAGACATACACAGAAAACCTTTGCTTTACTGATCCATAAGCATCTCAAACTTACCTGAAGTCAATCTAAGATGCATTTGGAAGTTTATGCTATAAGCAGGGACTAGACAGAGAATTCAGTTCAGAAGAAGGCTGGAAATTTACTCTTATCAGTAATTTGGGCTGTTTGGGGATATATAAACCAAAATCCCTTACTCTTGTCATTTAAAGGACTTTTTTTCCTCTGTGAATGCTTGCAGCAGTCTATTGATGCCCTTATCAGCCACAATTCAACACTGTAGGCTGCCCCTTCTCATGGTCCTGCCAATGGTTTCCTGAGTGACTGCAAACAACATGCACAGAAAAATTATTTCCAAACAGCTCCTCTGGGCTCAGAGTCCCCAGACAACTTCAGGTGTGGCCTTACACCATTCCTGCTCCTCTGTGAGCTCCTCCAGCACCTCAGCTCTTTGTTTCAAGGACCAGCCACGCTGTTTTCACACGTTCTGCCTCGCTTGGCAGGCATTCATTAAACCCTCAATGTCTAGTTGTTGGTCTTCTGTGGCATCTCCAAGGTAACTCCATTCATATGTTGTCAGCCCCTGACAGTTCACTTTTACCAGCTGGACAGGCTCTCTGACTCACATCCATCTTTTACTCTCTTACACACAGGAAAATATAAGCCTTTCTAGCTGTAGTATAAAGTAGGTAGGCAAACTGAGCCCAACAAAGAAATCACTCACAGTCCATGGGAAAGTTTGTTTTTTTCACTTGGGCACTTCAGTGCTCACAGAGAGGATCCACTGGGCATTAAGCCTGTTCTCCCAAACCTCTGTACATCTGTTTATCTATTTACACACACACACACACCCATTTGCTGATCTAGATCTTAAAAACTTCCTAAATGATTTCCAGTACACTAGTAAACTCCACAATATCCTGAAACAGGGAGTTTTATGGGGAAACTGATACTTCACACAAATATCTATTTCTTTTTCAGCTTCAGACTGAGAAGTTTTTAATTCCTGTCCTTCAGTGCCTTCACAGCAGCTTGGAGGAAACAAACCAAATATTGAAAATTTGGTTGAAGAAAAAAGTGACTTCCATCCTGGCACACAAAGAAAACACCTGGCTGTTAAAGACTTTAAAGATATTTTAATAGTGGCCTGTGCAACTCTGAGCACAAAAGGCAGAGTTCTTTGAAGTCAGTGGAAAGTCTCAGCTCAGATTTGTGTGGATGCAGTGCAATTTCCCTCAATATGGGAGTGTGGTATTAAGAGTCTTTCACTACATTCTTCCATGGTCAAATCATCAAAAGTAATTTTGCAATAGTGCAGAGTCAATATAATTTATAGCAAAAAGGAGTAGCTTGATGTCAGTTTATGTTTCCCCAAATCCTGTTTTCATTGGGCAATTATCATTTCAGTGGAAAAGGTTCCAAATGTCTTCAGCTTTCTGGAGAAGTGCCAAGCTGTTGTATAATGGTAGGGTAATTTTAAACCTATAATTTAGAAAGACCATTTCTGTCTAAGTCCATTCTTCAAAAAAAGCCAGCCTTGGAGAGTTACACTTTAGTTTTCAAAGTAAAATACCTGTTTTGTTTTCAAAAAATAGATGGCCACAGAAGAAGCTTCCAGCAGAGTCACAAAAGCAGGTGCTGCCTGCACCATGCCTGCCAATGTCAGTGAGATGCAAACAGGAGAGCACAGGGAAGGGAGCAGCAGAACCATCACCATTCTGCACCTTCCTGTCTGCCCCTTCAGGAACTGCTTTGGCAATCAGCAAGAACAGCAGATCTAACAAAAGGGCTGAAACCAAGAGTTCATCCTCTGACCAGCCTTGGTCAATTTTAAAATGGCAAAAATTAATGGATGGAAGGAAATACAACATGCTGGTAGTGTATTTGATGGGGTTTGGGCAAGAATAGGGCAGCTAACTTGTCCTAGGAAAATCAGATATCCTTAATCTGATTTGTTCTGTAATTTAGAAGAAACACAGTCAGATGTTACAACATTAGCCTCATCTATTCTTCCACTCTCTTGGTGCTGAACTTCCCTTGTGGATGTCCATGTTTAAGAATAAAATGAATAGGATCTGGAAATTAGGAGGTTTAAAGGATGGATTAGCCCAAGGACATCACCCAGATCATGTGTGCTGATACCTTGGCTACAAATCACTTCAAACATCCTGAGCAATGCTTCTGGAAGAAATCCTTCCAGGTCTGCAGGGACACTGCTGTGTGCCTGAGGGATGTTTTGCAGGATGAGAAATGTCATTCGTGGTCATTAGTGCATTTTGGTAGCAACCTACATAACATATACATATATACATATAAGTGCCGTGTTTATAATGATCCCATGAAAGGAGGTCAACCTCCAATGCACAGTCCTGCTCTCTGAGCTGAGAGCTTCACATGCAGCTGAGGTTAAAATTCAAACTAGCCATGGTGAAGCTAAGCAGATATGGCTAAATAAATATGACTAATTATTCTCTGCAGCACACAAATAGCCATGGTGGTTTCAATTCCCTGACTGAAGTATCTGAGGAACTGGGAACATTTTTTAGAACCCTGAGGTGTCCTTACAAAGGCACAGAAGTCCAACACCAAATCTGCAGTTGCCTGTGGGATGGCTGTTCCCAGTGGATGTAGCTGAGACCACAGACCTGGCTGAATCCCTCCTCACTAGGTTACCTCACCTGGGAGCCATCAATTAAAAACCATCCAATTAATACAACACACTGGAGACCACAACTGCCAAGAGAATTCTCTTCTGGAGCTCAGTTTGTTTAAATGTGTTTTTAGCAGAAATACACTCAGAAATCCCTTTAAAAGCCAAGGGATCAATGCACACAGTTAAACAAGTGTCCAAGCACAGTCCCAAGATGTGACCTTTGTTTCTTTCTTCTGCCTGGCTTGCATTCAGTTACAATAAAACTGTGTTCAGACTCTGGTTGATTTAAAATCCCAGTAAGATCCATAAAACTGACTGGCAAAAAAAACATTATAATAAATACCAAACCAACAAGTAGCCTGCTTATGGGGAAAGTTCCCAGTGCAGTGGAGCCTTGGATAGATTTGGAAACACCATTCTGGGAACACTGAGCCTCAAGACGTGGTTTTCTACCAGCTGTAAACAATTTCTACCTCCAAACCTTGTCTAATATACATTAACCTGCTTATGTTTATACTTTATATCCTGGTCAAATGCACCAGTCTGAGAGCTGTGTTCCTGAAGCTGAGACCACCATTGAGATGTCCTGCACAAATACATACACACTTCATTTAAAGCCATATCCCTATTACACTGATACATCCTTTTGCCCACTTCCAGGACTATGATCCATATAATAGTAGGAACTGTTCTATTAACCAGCCCAGCAACAGAAGTATCTATCCCAACACAGTTATATAAAAAATGGTGCTTTTGGGATAGCCTGGGCTAAGGCAGGAATGTCAGGCAGTTCAGCTAACATCCTATACTGGAAACTTTTTGCAATTTTTTTCCATAATATTTTTAAACAGATAAAGAACAGTGTGTCATTAGTTACCTAATGCCCTGTTGGCATGACAAGCACTGCAAACAAAAACAAGCAAAACTGAAGTCTTCTGGGTAAATTCTCACTGAATCCAAGAAGATTTAGGACACAAGCAGAAAATGAAAAACAGAAAGAGAGCTGAGGGGAATCATCTATAAAAAGCCCAAGAGGACAATGAAAACTTACCTAGACAGAACTCTGCAATCTTTTTGCTCTCTGCAAATGCCACAACTGCCGTCCCACAGCACTTCATGCACTCAGAATGACAACAGCCCCAGCTCCACTCCTTTATGTGCGGAGCAGAGAGATTTGTTTAATGGGAGCCTAAGTGCTTTTTACCAGGCTAAAACCACCACGCCAACAGAGGGAACAGGTTAGACTGTAACCAAAATGAATCCCAAGTAGCACAGCGTGTGTTTGGGTAGAAATGTCGCCCTGTGCTCCTCCCTCCACCTGACACAAACAAATAAGACCCAGGAAGAGCACTGCCACCCATGCTCGGCCAAAGCTTAGTGCTCGTCAGCACCTTCTGTGTCACCAGCAACAGCACAGAGGCCTCTCGTGGCAGCCTCTGAGGTCAGAATTCAAAGGTATACTGGCTTCAAAGCTATACTGAGTATACATCTGTTCCTGAGGTTTTAGGATTGGGTCCACAGGAGGAACCAATGAAAAGGACCCTGCAATGAAAGGTGCCTCTCACAGATCATGTTAGGAGGGTGCACTGTGGCAAGTGGTAGCATGAGAGGCTCCCAAAGCTCCCAGAGAGGAATGAAAACGGGCAGGCACCAGCTCAACTGCCATCAGTGAGAGGGACACAAGAATTATATCTTGTGAAGCATGCACAAGCACACAGAGCCACAGCAGACACACATCTCTAAAGCAGAAAGGGGATGGCAGAAGACAATAATGCCTCCAGGAAGGATTTCCCAGTGTAAGTTGCCTGGCTATGACCACCAGCCTGTGGCAGCAGCTGGCAGTTTGACAGTACACACACTGTACCTTACAAACCAAGCAGTCCAGCCATCTCAGTCTTACACACCAGACACCTCTCTCCCCGCTTGTTCCACATTTTGGATAGTCAGCTTAGTCTGACTCTGACCCAAGCTCCAAACAGTGCTGTGCAGTCCCTCAGCAGGGGCAGAGAGCCTGTACTTTATCCAGGTTTACTTCCACCACAGGGAGCTCACACACCACTCTGCAGAATGGCACATGCAGGCCTTGCAACATCCCAGGAGCTGCTACTAGCAAGAGCCCAGCTGAAGATCCATAAACAAGAGGTCTGCAGCACCACACAGCTACACCCCACTTCACTGTTATCCAGCCACAGCTTCAAGGAGGCCCAGAGTCTCAGTGGTGTGTGTGGAAGCCAGAACATGAACTGTGGAGGCATTCAGCTGTAAGATCACCCTCTCTGTCACTGTAATTGAGTCAGGTCCAGCACCAGGAACCTGGCAGCTCAGGAAATCTGCTCTGTACTGTCCATTCCCTCTGCTCAGCTCAGGTCCCCACCCAGGGCTTCCAACTAGATCACCAAGCCACACTAAAAATAGCCAGCTCACAAAACCAGCTCTTGGCTCTAGCCACTCCACCCTCAAAATACAGAGACTAACTATACTGCCTTCTGCAAACAAAGGAGAATTCACTCCTCCATCTATTTATAAGCTGCTTATTCACAGCTTGTAAGCACAGATTCTTTTCAGATGAGGAGCTTGGGGGAAGAGATTAAGCTTATTCTGGTTCCCTGGTGCACAGAGCCAAACACTCAACATGATCATTCCTTCACCATCTGAGGTTTTTCTCCTTTCAGCTCTCACCTCTAGCCTTGGGAATATCTTGCCCATCACCATGCAGATCATGACACCATCCCACTCCTGTGCCATGGTGACAACACTGTGGTAGAGCCAGGCAGGTGCATTCTGGTTAAAAACCACCTATATATTCATAGAAAATGGTTATACCTTCTTTACTCTACTTGTGACTCATAACACACGTGCAGGATGAAAGGCATTCACTGGGCACTTGTCTAAGCACACGTTTCCAGCTCTTGGCTATGCAGGAAGAGGAGCAATAATGGGAACAACAGTGAGAAACAGCTGGCTAAAGACCAGGTTAAAAGGATCCTGGCTTTGTTGCCCAGCCCCAGCCTCACTTCAGCAAGAGCTCCCACTGCTGCTGCCTGGCTTCTGGCAGCTTCTCTGACATTGCCATCAGAAACTGTAAGTTTCTGACATCCACTACACAAGCAGCAATAAATTAATCCACTTTTCACAGCTGGCTCAGTGAGTTGCCTGCAGGTTAGCTGATCACTACACTAGATAGACAAAAGCCAAAGCTACACCTGCTAACCAACTCTATGTACCTTATTAAAACAATTCTGGTTATTAAAAAATTTCTCTTTGAAAGTGCAAAAAGAAGTATTAACAGCATTGAAGTGATGGAGGTCTCTGTGACATGTGGCCACACTTACCAAAAGGAACTTCAGCTAGGCTAACAGCCCTGCATTTCAATCCCCAGAAAGACTGGGACAGCAAAACCTCAAAGAGTTCAGCTAACAGACCTGGAGAAGCACTGAGCCTTCAGTGCAGGGGATGGTGTGAAGGCAAATGTGCTGGCTTTAAACCTACCAACAGTGAGCCAGTGGCAATGCCACCTCCAGCAGGGCCCAGGCACTCTGGGTGGCCAGCCCTACCATTACAGCACCTAAAGAGGGGCCACAAAGATACACTGGCTCACCAGTGCCACACCCACACCCACTCCAGGACAAATTCAGCCTGGTCTTGCTGGAGGTGGGAGATCTCAGAGGGAGCAGCTGAGCACACCACAGCCCCTAATCCAACTCCCTGCAATGAGCTGCCTGCAGGATGTGTATTCTGGGAACTGAGCTCCTCCTTCCTAAGCTGGGAAAAGGCAGTTCCAAGCAGTTCAGCCTGCTTGGAGAAGACTCTTTCCTTTTGTGGACAAGCAGCTGGATGGGCAAGGCTATTTTCTGCAGTGGTACTTGGTGGAGAAAGGAGTATGAAGGCTCTTGGTCAGCTCACAATGGGAGCAGTTACTGCTCAAAGCCACTGCTGTGGTGCTACAGCATCTCAGGGTGAGACCATCCAGGAAAGACTCCAAAGCTCTTAAATCATCTGCTAGAGAAACAAATGGATGGAGCACAACACATCCCTCCTGCATGCCCACATCTCTGATGGAATGAGTTCAACTTTTGCAGGAGAGAACCTGTGGCACAGGCTTAGCAAAGCCTCACAAATCCCAGGTCAGAGCTGAGCAGCAATGAGATCCCACTGCTCTGTGCCACAAAACACTCCAAAGGGCATCTGTGCTCTCCAGGAGGGCAGAGCGAGCAGAGAAGGCTCCACAACCAATCCCACAAGAAGAGTTTCATTACTAAAGAAAAACTAAAACAATTCTTGTTTACTGTGTGCTCTTGAAAGGTATTTGGCAGATAACATCTGACTGCACTTACATGCCTGCTTCCTTGCCTGTTTTAACTTACTGTCTCCAACCTGTGGTCAGGCATTTTCAGAAGGGTTCATCCATCTCTATTCTTACCAGCTCCTGGTGTTCTTTTTCCACATGAAACCACAAAATAGCAAGACATCTGTGACAGCTAGAAAAATATATTGCCTAAAAAAAACCCCAAGTCAATCCCTTGCTTGGTTAATCCCAAGGTGAAGGTGCAGATGGGCTTGTCATCTTTATTCTTAAAAAAATAATAATCACAAATTAACTTTAGCTCTCCACTTGTAGTCGGCATATTTTAATTAAGTGGAGCCAAAAGTCCAGAAAACTGCTCTTTAAACTGTCTTCTCTATTTATATGTAATTCATGCACATTCAGACAGTCACCTGTTCACAACTGGCCTCAATTTATGACTAAGTAGTCCTGGCAGTCATGACTATTTTATCAGACTTTTGTACCACAAGAGACAATAAAAAACAACAATGGGACACGTGATACACAAAAGAGCCAAAGGTGACTTAGAAGAGTAAAGCCATTTGACTTGCTTTTGTAAATAATTTATTTCAAGTATTGGGAGAATGGGTGTGGAATTAGGCTGCTAAGCATTGATCAAGATTTTACAATTCAAAGTTCAGAGCAGCAGTGCCACAAGCCCTGCTGAGTGCACACACAAAGGGAGTTCTGTTCCATTTTCACACATCACCAGTTGGAAATCAAATATTGGACCTACATACATCAATAGCCACTCCATGCTAGCTTAGCTGGCCAGCTGCAATATTTTGTCTCTATCCTGCTTTGATCATATCTATTAAAGAAGCCTTTGAAAACCATAATCTTTGGAGTATTAGCAGAACTTAGAACCTTTAATATCTGCACATCAGATAGGAAAGAAGGAGTAAGTGCAAAGCCATGGAGGACCAAAAACCAGCAGTGCCTTAAACAGAGTTCTCTAGCCAAGTGACAGAGCCCCTTTCCCCACTTGAAGGGATCCTGAAACAAAGAAGAGTGGACTTCTTTAGTCCTCTGCCTCAAGTTAGATAAAAATTTAAATACTGCATGGATTTTAGTTTCTGCAACTACTCCACAGCCTAGAAAAGAATAACTTTCTCCTGCTATATTCAGTTATTCTCCTTAGGCTGGAGACAGTCACATATATTTGAGCCATTGCATACAGTCTCTCTTCACACAGGCGGACAATGAATATAACCTGAATTAAGCAGAGAATATGCTACACAGCTTCAGCATGCACTCAAACACCGTACAATCAAAGAACTCTGTGTGTATCCTCCACCCCTGCCCTTGCTAAAGTAATCAAAGCAGTAAATTATCCTTAGGGGCTCTGTCAGATCAGGTTTCAAAGTTGATAATTTCCTGCACAAAAACACAGGCTTAGCTTAAAACCAAAACAAAACATTAAACTCATGCACATTTTCCCATTCTCCTAGGACTCTAAAGTTGCTGTGTTACTTAAAATAAAATAAATAATAATAAAAAAAAAACTAAACAAAGCACAAAACCCCACATTATTGTGCTTCTCATGTCATGTGAGAATGAAAAGATTATACTGTAGCAATTCAATCCAAAATTGCATCAAGATTACTTCACCAGTTCAGCAAGAGAACTGTGTCTGCATAGTCTGCCAGAGCTCCTGACAGGAGCCCCAGCAAGCAGGGAACAGAAACAGTTACACAGCCTGCCCTCATGCTCCTCTCTCTGCACCAAAATGTGGATCCTCTTCTTCCAGTGACAGGCAGCAACTTGCACTGTCATGCACTTGCTGGATTTTAAAAGAGAAATGTTTTTTTCACAGTGTTTGGTTGAGATACTCCATAACTACTTTGTTATCTTCTCTGGATTCCCTCCCTTCAAACCTCCCAGCTTGTGATGGCAACATGGAATTGAACCAGAGCAAAGCTGTGGGTGCATGGAGCTGCTCCACACCACCCTGCCACCCCCTGTGCCCTCACCTGCACCCACATGCCAGGGCTTATCTCACACTGGGCTGCAAAGGCTGCCTTTCTACCTTGCTGTTTGCACAGCACATAGCACAGAGGCCTTCCCATGCTGATAGGCTTCAGGTGCTTTAGCAGCACAAACACAAGTTGTGCAATGCCCTGGGGATGTCACACAGCTGGGCTCTCTCAGTCCCCGCTTCTCATACCGACCCCACAAATGGGCAGTGAGCATTTGTTTGTGCAGAGTGCACCAACGTGCCAGGAGATCAGAGCCTGCCTCAGCCAGCAAGCATTCCTCCCAGCTAAGGTCCCTGCAAATCCCCTTGCACAAGGAGTGCCTTAGGAAATCACACACTGATAATGGCCTGCACCTAAACATCCATCACTGCTATCATCAATTAAGGCTTGTGTTCTACAGGTGCCCAAAATACCCACTTCTCTCTCCACTACAGAAGATAAGTCTGATTTGGCTTGAAAAAGGAAGTTGAACCATCTAAGTGAATTCACCTGGACTAGTGTTTGGACTGGGGAAGAAAAAATGAAGATAAGAGTAAAATCAATTACATTTTTCACCTTTACTGTTTTTAACATAACTCCTTGCTACACAAAGCTGTTCTCCAGCCTGCACAAACCATGGGGCACCTCAGGGAGACTTCCAACACCTGATTTTTGCTCATCCCCATCTCCTCTTCTCCCATCTGGGGGCTCACCTGTAGTCTTGGGTGAGGGTGACACAGGACGCCTCCTTCCCCAGTCTGGCGAGGAGCGCTCCGCCCTCCTGCTGCACCCTGACCAAACTTGCATCTTCCAGAACATTCTTCATCAACTGCCTTGAATTCCTCAGCAGCACAGCTGCATCCTGGAGGGATCACAAGAGTGAGGTGAGCAGATATTGCAACCTACAGGCAATGAGGGAACAGGCAAAAACCAGAACCTAAACCAAAACACACCAAAATCCCATCTCACTGGGCCCACTCCAGGAAAAGGGGATGTTGGATCCCATTGCTGCTTCTCTCCAGCCTGATAAGTCTAAAGTGATAAACAGTGCTCTTTATACTGATACCTTCTCCACCAGGCTAAAATTGTGACCCAATTCCCATCATTGTTCTTCCATTCATTTGCTGGGCATAGAAAAAATAGCTTTCCAGCCTTGCTTCCCACTCATCCTCAGCTCCTACTGTTCTGGGAGCCTGGATCTGCATGGCTCCAAGCCTTGGGACAAGGTGCACATGAAGGGTGTGTGGAGATACATATGTGTGCAGGAAGGCCACTACCATATCCTCCATCATTTACTACTGGCACCCTCAGTGAGAGCTGGCAGCAATTCCCTACCATGTCAGGGATACAGCAGCTTCTCAAGAAGAGAAATAGAAGGTTTGTGACCACATAGGCTTGGTCTTTGTCTCTTTGTCCCTTCCCCTTCTTGCCCACTTCCAAACTTTGCCCACATCCAAGTCTGTACCAGCTACAGAGCTCTGGAGCTGCTGAGAATGCACCCCAATGCTGGAGCAAGCACCCATCAGCAACAAGCCCAGCTGGAAACATCTCCTGGGTGACTCTGAGGAATCAGACAATCAGCTTCCAACCCCACTGAAGCCTCTATCCCTTCATTTGCACCAGCTTCTACTAGTATTGGGACACCCTGCTACTACAGATTGCAAATTCAAAGCTACAGCTTTTCTGCAGCTGTCCAGCCTCACGCTCCCTTCTGCCTCAGGTCCACCCCTGATCCAAAGTGAGTGACATGCTTACCTCAGCCTTTCTTGGTAATTTTGTGGATTCCACTTTATTAATAGCTCCCTGAAGGAAGGCACAAACACCCTGGCATTGCTGTAGCAAGTATTCCAGCTTCTACAAGAAGAAAAGACCAAGGCAGAGATTATTGTCCCATGGCTGACAGGAAAGGTCTTCTGAGCTTGCAGAAGCTTCAGAGTACAAAAATCAAGAGAGGATCAAACACATTAATCCAAGGGTTCAATTATATCATTCAGTGAGACTGTATCAGCAAAGAGAAGCCCATAAGAAGCTTCAGCTGCATCACACTAGACCAAGGCCTCTTTGCAGACCTTAGAAACTTGCATACTCATGGCTTGGATGGGTCATGCTTTACAGAAAAAAAAGCAAAAAACAGTCCACTTATGTCTCACATTCTTCCATTAGCATTTCTTGTAACTTTCCATGATGATGAATCACACTGCATAAATTTCAGAGAAACAAAACATAAAACAAGTACTTGGAATTTTTCTACTTTAAATAATTTCTCCTCCTATTAAAAGTAGTGTAAATTAAAGATTAGGAAACTGGAAAGCTTCCAAAATTAAGCACCATAACCTATGGACAAATTTGAAATCCTTCCGCTCTCCAGGGTGGGGGGGAAGCAGGGAGAAAAACAAACAAAAAAAAGTCCAAACATTTCATAAGGGTTTGTGAGGCACTATTTTTTAGAAAAGTTAATGATATAAAGCCTGAATACTGCCAGATCCCACCCTCTAGCCACTAAAATCAAGAGAAGGGAGAAACAGTTATTCCAAAATAACTGTGTTTAAAACAAAACAAAAAAGCAGCTGTTTGAATCTTTACTGAATTGAACTCCCTCCTCCCCTGGAGTGCTGGAACACCGCCAGCAGTGACAGATTAGCAGGCAGGATGCAGGTGAGATCACCAAGACAGGAAATAAATGCTGTTTGCCACATAGCTGCAGAGCTAAAGGAGCTGAGCACACGGGTCATTATCACACACAGTATAAACAGGCATTCCATACAGAATGATTCCCATATTAACTCCCTTTGGTAATGTTTTACATGCCAAGACAAGAAATAGCCTGATATTATGCTGCTTCCTTCATGAATTACCCTTCTGCACACACAGAGCACCTCAGCTCTCAAGGTATTCTCAACTCTGTCCATTAAACTAATCCGTAACTTCTTGCAAAGTTTCTCTGCTTTGTCATCGCCAAATAAACTTCAACTTCTCCAAGCCAATCCTGGGCACCAAGATTAGGCCTCTGGACCTCTACTGCATCAGCACAGGTTCATACAAGTACTTTCAGATATAAGCTGGAAAAAATAAGTTAACATTTGGCACATGCCAAGCCTATTTTCTGAAGCCTGCCACCAGCACCACAGTGGTGCTATCTGTGACATCTTAATCATGGCACTCTGGGTGGCAAGGTCAGAGCCAAAAGACCACTGGATCCTCTGGAAGCTGAGGTGACAATTCTGTCAACCACCAGGGTCAGCAAACTCAACATGAAGACAGCCAGCTTGTGTGCAGATTTACAGAGATTTAATCCTGTCTAGTCTTAGTGTGCCAAATAACTCAATAGAGCTTTTAAAGATTCAACAGGCACATGGCTGACAGCACTCAGGCTCCCCCCACAGCACAAGTGCACAAAGAGTGGGTATTGGTGCCATGGATGCCACCCCTGCAGGCTTCTGGCAGTCTGCACATCCCCTGCTGCTTGCAAGTAAAAGATATTCCTAGAAGAAGAATTCTGAACTGATTATCCAGAACTTCCAAGTCTCACTCATGCAAGGACTGCAGATATCACCAAGGAGATAACAGCTTGATCTGGGGTCTTGCTCCAAAAGCAAAAAGATTTAATTTGTTATTACAGTTCTTCTTCATTAGTTCTTCTTCATTAGTCCAATGGCAACATGATACTAACACCTTCTGCTGAGATTAGTTTCAGATATCTGTCCTCCTAACTCAAGAGCCACTTGTGTACCACAAGACAGGATTCCATTTCAGATTTGACCATATTTTGAAGGCAAGAAAGAATAGAAGAATTAATGCAGTTCAAGCAAATGAGTAAAAAACTAAAACTTCAGCTCCTGCAGTCATGCCAAGAGACCACAGTGTGTACCCATCTTATGAAGACAGTATTAGCATTTTTTTTGATACCAGAGATTCACTTGCATTCACAGCTTTACAGGAAAATTGTCTTTTCATGCTCGTAGGTTCAGCTGCTGACAGGTTCCTGCTGTTCCCATCTCTCAGACCCCAGAGCACACAGGACACCGTACTCACCCTGCGGAAGCTCAGCCAGCTCTGGTGGCAGTATGGGAAGGTCCCTTCCAGCTCCAGAGGCAGCTGGGAGCTGTCTATGTGCTTGTGGAGGGATTTCATGGAGGTGAGAAGTTCAAACTGCACAGGAATAGAAAGGAAAAGGAAAAGAAAAAACTCACTTGTATTAGGGTGTGAGTACTGGAGGAAGAGGGGAAGGTTAACAAAAGGCAGAATTTATTATTTCTTTATCTGTCTTGCACAGAAGCACAGCATGCTGTGTGTAGCTGCAATATCACTACAATATGAAGGGGAAAAAAAAAACAACAAAAATTTAATCTTAGAGCAGCTTGTTAAACAGCTCAGTGGGCAAACCCTGAAGGAATGCAGGCCACAACACGCTGTTTCACCAGGCAGAACATCTGTGATGGAAGTCTGGCAGCAGCCAGCCTTCTCCAGAGCCAGCACCTCCTGGTGTAAGCAGAGCAACTCCCTCGAATGTTCCCACAGTTGTGCTGTGATTTGCATCTGTTTAGAGAATCTGGGAGGTTAAATCCAGCCCCCAGCTTCCCCATCTCACTTCCTACAAAAGATTCTAACAGAGCAGTCTCTGCCCTGCCCTCAGCTCTCCACTCATCACAGCAGCTATCTGCTCCAAGAGTTTCTTGGAGCTTGGCACAGGTAACTTGCCCTCTCCATGTCTGCAGGACCTCAGAGCATTTCTACACTCACCAGAGCAACAAGTGCTCCTGCAGGTACATGGAAGCCAGCCCAGACACAAACTCAGGTGCAGACATTGAACTCCCACACACACACACACAGTGTGAAGTTTCTACCTCCTTACAAGATTGTGATGATGCTTCCAATTCCTCCTGCATGCCCATGTGTTTATTAGCCTTTCCTCTGTTTCCTCCTACACTCTTTGTGTTTGTTCAATGTGTTTAATGTCTTCTGTAGCTTTCCTTGCCTGCACATGCCTGCAGCCCCCATTCTGACTCCAAATTCTTCCACATGGGGGCAAAAAGGAAATGGACTAATAGCATTTGTTATTCTTTAGCCTTTGGGGACACCACACCACATGCACAGCAAACCTGACACCTGTCACAACAGCTTCATTCACAGGAGCCAAAAGGGAGCTCCTGGCCTACTCTGACACCTACAGAGCTTCATCAGGCACAGAATTCTTGTAGCTTGCAACAGTCTTGGAGCACAGGAAAGACTAAGATGAAGTCTGCTCACCACAGCATGGCTGGGAGCCTACATTTCTTATACAACTATAGAATGCAAAGAGGTGTTTACTTCTAGTGGAGGAGTTCAGTGATGTTGTGGTAACTTTCCCTCCTCTTGGTCTTTCCAGACATTTCAGCTACAAAGGGAACCTCACACAAATGTCCATCTCATCTTCCCCTTCTTGCTGAAGTCTCTCAGGCACTGGCAGCAGCAGGTATGAGAGGAAACAGAGGAGATGCAAAATCCAGGAAAGCAAGAGGCACCTTCAGAGGTGGAGTTCGGGATTTGGCATAATGTGATCTCTTCCTGACCACGCATTTCCCCCTTGTTAATGGGAGAACATGAAAAGCATCTCTAGCTCATTGTGCAGGGCTCCTCCAAACAGTTATCCCTGTTCCCAACAAACCCCCTGTGTTCTGAGAGCAGACTGACGTCATTGTGGTGCAAATGTCACTGATGGGCGTGGCAATAAACAGCGGGACAGGGATCTGTTCAGCTACAGAAACACCACAAGCCAATAAATACCACACCCCTGGAGACCACAGCCACAAAACACAGAGGACACCTATGGAAATTTCATGTGAGAATGAACACACATCAATGACAGGGAATTTGCTGTCTGGAGAGTTAAATAAAGAACATCAGGAGTGGCCAAGCAAAGCCCAGATAAATGGTTCCATTACCTGCCCTGCTGGTGGCTTCTCCATCCGAAAAGTCAGATCTTTTTCAACCAGAAGCAGGACTCCATGAATACAGTGAGGATCCATCTCCTACAACAGAACAGAGCAAAAATCCATTAGTGATCTGCCTTGGATACTAAGGAGAATGTACCACATCAGGTTCATACACAAGTTTGCAATTTATCCTTCAAAAGCATCTACAAAGCCTGGAGGCAGTCACCAGAAATTAAGGAAGGTCTACAGAGTACCAAGGTGATGTCTTGAAGGTAGTTTGCTTCAGATCAACTAGTCCTGCAATATTTAAGGAAGCAATGGAAAAGGTCAGATGTTGGATGTACTAAAGAAGCTCTGCCTTCTGCACAGGGAAGTGAATCAGGGGAAAAAAAACCAAAACAGAACTTAAAAAAAAAAACAACTAAACCAAAAACCATGTTCTTTGTCCAAGTTTTTTCCTGATAACTTTCCTGGTCACTTCACCTAACTGAAAGGAAGTGGCTTTCCCCCCTCCACCCCCAACCCAGTGCCAAAAACATCATCTTGTCTCTACTTACTGCCAATTTACAGTCAAGTACTTGCATCCTGTTTCTACTGTAAACTGACAGAAATTCCAAATACAAGGGATGTTTGGCAGCTGTAGTTCAAACTCAGCGCTCCAGGAGCAGCTCTCCCATTATAGAAGCATTCTACAGGGAAGTGAGAAGCAGGCAGAGAGAGCAACAGTAGGAAGGGGGAAGCATGGCAGAAAGATCCAGACCATGGAGACAGGACTCCCTACATGTGTGATGCCTGGACCAGGAAAGCAAGGAGAAGAGCCATTAAAGCTGTTGTGCCACATGATTAAACAAAAGCCATCCCATTTTGATGCCTCCTATGCAAAGAACTCAGGAATTGTCAAGCAACAAATCCTTTCTGGTGTTGCTCGAGCTGGAAGGAACCTGGCACACAGCAGGTCACAACAGCAAAGGAAACTTGTTTAAATAAGCAGCTCCAGCAGTGAGCAGGGTTAAATATCTGCCAGGAGCAGCAGAGCCAGGGTACAGAGAGCAGTGGACCAACAGAGACTGAATGACCTAACCTGACACTGGGCCCAGTTCAGCAATTAAGAAACAAGGCAAACACAAGGAGCCCAAACCCTGCAAATGAAAGTAGCAGCAGAGATCCCAGAACAGAGGAAAAAGGCCTTTCTTCATCCAGTCCTAAAACATGATCCTTTTATACAGACAGCAAAAAAATCCCAACTGAAACACCTTCCAAAACCATGAGAAGTTTCTAAATTGTAAATTTTTCCAGTGAATTATTCACACTTTCACTGTTATTTGAGCACTGATTGAAAGGCCAAAAAGGATTGATTACATAATTAGGCTGCATTAGGTAAATACTGAAGAGAGGATGGGGAGATATTACAGCTGTATCACTAGCTCTGAATTTATCTGCTAGAAAGTACTGAAGGAAGAAAAATGGACACAACTTCAAGACTGCTGATGGTACTAAACAAATTTTTTCTTACACAATCCCTCTTCTATGCCAACAGTCACAAGATGTGCAATAGGAGTGAGGGATAAAGGTAGAGATGGTGTAACAAGAGGTTACCACAATAGCCACAACACTCATTTGTTTGTTACTCCTGAAAATAGAAACTGAAAAACCATTCACAAATAAAGCTGTCAAGGGAAAAGTTCAAGGTTTTCCAACTCAAGAAGAAATTGTATTTCCAAAGAAATCAAGTGCTTTTCACCACAGTTTTTAATTTAAACAGCTGAAGATAAGTCAGTCTCATCTAGCACTGACGGAGCAATCCAAAGACTGAAACAGTTTACCAGGAGCATCTCAGGAGACAAGCAGAGCTGGGAACAGCAGGATGCCACTTGAGGAAGCTTCCCTGCAGCTTTATGCACAATCTCTTACCATCTCTGCTAACAAAATCAACTTTATGGAAGCAAAGAAACAAGAGTTTCATACATATAAGTGAACTCTTCTCCTACCAAAAAAGGTATAGTTTCGACAGCATAGAATAGAGGGGCATCAACAAGAGTTCAGAAAGCACCAGGGTAACTCCAGAGCCTTTTATTATTATTCCTTTTAAAGAGAATTAGATATTTTTTCCAATGTTTCTCAGACTGAAGTTCCAGTTTTCTGGCTTCCTGCCCCAAATGGAAACCCATGGCCAGACTTAACAACGCTGGCACAGTCTGAAGCACAGGAATGTTTGCGCAGAGGGGAGAGTCCCCAGACACCTCAGTCAGCCTCCAAGTGACCACTCCAATGGAGTGGCAGGGGTTCCCTGTCTTTAACATGAGACCAAGTTCCTCTGCACTTCTGCACTAAGTGAGAATGCAAATACACAGAAAGGTTTGCACATAACTTCTCTGCTTTCAAATGCTAAACTGACTCTTCCCAACCCAACATGAAAACAGACAAATACAGGATTAAGCCTTCACACTGATATGGGAAATTCAAAAGAATCTCACTCTATTAAGACTCAGGCAGAGGGAAATCCCAGATACTTGCTCACTGAAGGCAGGGCACACATTCCACTCTCCATGCCCTGTCTGCTCACTGAGCAAGGGATCAGTCTAGGAGCAGCAAAGTTCCTCTTAAGAGCCGCCCTCCACAGCACAGAGCTTACTTGTGACAACCTGTAACCAAACATTACAGCATTTATCCTGCAAAACTCCTTGCTCCAAAGCATCATTACACAGTTTCCCACAGGAACAAGCCTGATCTATTCCTGCAACATGCACGCACTGTGCACTTCCCTTCACCTCCGCACAGAGCTGCCAGAGTTCCTCCTGCTTCTTCCTGAGATAACTCTGCAGCTCTTTTTATTCTGCCCCACTCCCTCTGCTCCAGCTGCTGTCTGGGACAGAAAGATTTCCCAGCCACCCAATATTCTAAAAAGAAGGGGAAAAATTTTTGCAGAATACAACTGGCCCTACCCTGAAGGCAGAGAGGACAAGCTCCCACCAGTTTACCAGGTGGTTCTGGACAGAGCAACTGACAGACTCCCAGTGCTGTAGGGAAAACTAACCTGCAAACACCCAAAGCTGTCTACTAGCACTTAATTCCAATCATGCATTCACTCTGGAAAGATGGAGAAATGGAAGAAAGATTTCCTCAGGCTGACATATCCTGACCCAAGAATCTTTGATTCCCAGGAGTCTCTCTAGGTTTAACAGACCCCAGCAGGAAGGGAATCTGCAATAGGGCATCTCATCTGTGCTTCCCCACTGTGAACCCTGGGTTAAGAGGAAAACAGGCACTGAGAATTGAATAAGCAGTGCTGGACCTCAATATTAAACAGATTCCAGCACATTATCATAGCAGGCTTCACAGAAACTATGTAAGTAAAATCCTCTACAAGGGGAGTGGTGGACAGCAGAGAAATGAGCTCTAGAGACAGTCTGCCAGAGCCAAGAGACACTGAGATGTGTAAGGGATTCAGAAAGGACCCCAAGGAGGTGATCTGCACTGTGACCTTAGAGGTGTAACATACAGTCTGTGCCTCAGTGCAGTCACTGGCCAAGCTAATCCTGCTGCACTCCAGAACTCCTCAGAACAGAGCAGAGGACAACATTGCCATGGGATTACAGAGTAAATGCTGAGGATCTTACTGGGGCCAGGAATTACTCCTGTGCCATAACTAGGTGATGAGCTACCTGAACAGGTCTCCTTTACAGAGTCTTCAGAAGAGTCAGTGTAAGGATCAAAAACCCACAAGCAGAGTAATCAGCCTTTGTAAACAGTCAGAGTAACCAGTCACTGTTACCTAGAGCACACACTTAGGTCCAGCAATCTGTCTTGCAGCACATTAAACTCTGTTAAGTAACTGTAGCACCACCCTGATAAGGAGGTGCTCAGAGCCCAACAGCCATCACAGCACAGCAAAAAGCTTCCCCCCTCCCTCGTTTCAGAGGGGAAACTTGAGGTTAAAATAGCATCATTACCATGCTTGTATGAGAAATGAGACAGCCAGAACATGTTACTGACTTCCAAATCAGGCAACTAAGACTGCCATGCAACTTACATGGACAGTGAAATGCTCAAAAGCTTTAGCAAGCCCACTGCCATGTGGGCACAGCATAAAAGAGAACGTGTTTGCTTGTTACCTCTGCAGAACTGAGCAGGGCACAGATTACTCCTTCACCACAGAGAATGAGCACGCTGATAGAGCTCACAGCTCCACCCAGCCCAGGAAGCAGGAGGACAGACCTCTGAGTCAGACTCAACTCTCAGATGTGGCACTGAAGCACATAAACCACAGACATCAGCTTCATTAAAACATTGCCCTGTTCCAGTTTGCAGAGATTGAGTCCTAAGAGAGCTAAGCTCTGATTTAAAAGGAACACCTGCTTAAACAAGATTAGTCATAGCTACAACCCATCATCTCCCTGTCTTTCTAAGAGCAGCAGATAGTTTCTATCTGGGAAGGGGGGCAACACAACCCACTGGCTTCCCAAGTGCCTGATATGAAAGCCTTTGACCTGAAGCAATATAGAGTTACAGCACATCCGATTCTAATCATTCACTGACAGCCACATCAACAGCTGCACGTGCTTTTCCACCTGGCACAGCAAGCAGTGTCCTTCCCTTCCCATGACAGCAGCAGAGGCCTCTCTCCCTCCCTTCTCTGTGGCAAGCAACAATCCCTGCACATTCCACAATTCCACACAGCCCCTCAGTGCAGGGGACAACACCTCCAAGCAAGACAATTCATGACAGCATTGAGACTTGGGTATGGGCTGTCCTCAGCACGGAGATGAAAGCAAATTTGGAGGGGTGGGGAGGGGTGTTCTCCCCTAACTCAGACTGGCTTAAGGTTTTCTGCTTTGTCTGCAGTCTGGCAAGTCCAGGTCATCCTCCTAAAGCAGGGCTGGGTGCCTCTCTCCACCTCCCAAAGCCAACTGAAAGCCAGGTGGCAGATGGAGACATAAGCAGCAGATGGAGATGTAACATCCAAGGATGGCAGCAAGGCAGCCAGGGCTCCTCTGCCCGCGCTCGAGGCTCACCTGCAACGCGCTGAACGCCTTGAAGAGAGCAGGGACGGGAGAACAGCGACGAGCATCCACAAGAACAGTCAGACCCAAAGCCTGACACTCTGGTCTGCAAGGACAAAGATAAAAAGGTCACCTTTGTCACCAATGAAAATTAACCAGACTATAGAAACAGAACCTGTAGTCATGGCAGGGTGAAAAACACTTATGGTTTTATAATAACAGGAACTAATTGGCCACCTTCTCCTAAACAAAATATATAAACAGAAACCACCAAATAATTGTTGTTTTTACCTTTGCCATATGATTCTATGACTTCCACCCAACTTCCCATTTCTCCTATTCCTAGAATATGTGTCACTGATGGCAAAGGAGCTGATGCACACTGGATAATCCACACAGGAAAACCAATTCTTAGTAATTGTGTTCAGAGACAAGCTTGGTTTCAGCCTCACTGTTTCAGGGGAGCAGCCAATGCCTACCTCATCTAGAATCAGATTTGAATGGAGAAGCATAAGAAACAAAGCATGAGTTTCTCATGGATTAAGCCTGCTCCCCTTATTAATGGTTTAAAGGCCTCAAAAAAATCATTATGAGAGTTGCTTTACCTCTTCTTATTTAATCATACACAAGTGAAAAATAGTGATGAGCTGGGGAAGAAAAGTCTGTCATAGTGAAAGGAAGAGAAGCTCCAGCAAATTCTAGCCTGCAGACAGAGCCTTTTTTCAGCCACACATCAGGCAGCCTCTCAACCCTTACAGATCCTGCCTCCCTCTCAGCCTGGAGGCCTAGCCCTAAAATATCATGTCACAACACTATCACAGAGCTGCTGCATGACTGCCCCATGATAGCTCCTAAATCCCATTTTCTGAACTAATGAAGGATAGCAAGAATGGCTTGGATTCATGGCAACACATGAAAACATTCAGTGCACACCCAATTATATCACACCATGTGCACACAGCATATACAGAACAGGCAAAGTGCTTGCTGAACACAAGCAGGAGATTCCCAGCTGTGTAATTTCAGAACTCTCTGGACCAAGTTCCTAGGCCAATAAAATCAACCTCCTTCCATTCCTGCCTCAATTCCTGCCTCCAGGAAAGGCA
Source organism: Zonotrichia leucophrys gambelii (assembly GCF_028769735.1). Lineage (NCBI taxonomy): Eukaryota > Metazoa > Chordata > Aves > Passeriformes > Passerellidae > Zonotrichia > Zonotrichia leucophrys. The sequence goes on from NC_088181.1 coordinate 7,424,105, forward strand.
AAGCAGACAGGGCAGCAGCTGTCAGCCCAAGAGCATCACAAACCTTGGGATGCTGTGCAAGTACAGAAGCAGGCGCACCAGCTCAGTGGTGTTGCAGTGGGGGTTTAACCAGGCCGTGCTCCTTGCTGTTATTATGGCCACTGCACGCCCCGATTTGTCTCTCGTACCTGTAAAAAGAGGGGGGTGGAAATAAAGTCATTCAACAGAGCCTGCTTCCAACTCTGCATGCATCATATTCTCCCACTAAGACCCCACCACCTTCCTGGAAATCCTGCACAGAACTCAATATAGTGTATGTTGCAGATGGTAGGAGGCTACAAACACACTTCCAAAGTACCCAAATGCTGCCCCAGAGTGAAGCAGATGAGCTCAGCTTCTCTCTCTCATGGCAGTGTTAAATTTGTACTGCTGTCTTCCACCCAAACAGACATTCTTCATAAATATGGCTGAAGTTGCCCAACAATAACCTAGAGAAAAGTAGAAATCTCATAAATTCAAGGTACAGAATCTCACCTTCACATTGCTGTCAGATGAGAGAATGCAGACAGGCCTGCAGAACATGCACCATGTTAGGAGAGTGGGCACACGCTGCAGGCTGAGCCCAGAATGTCCCCAGGCAGCTGCAGCAAGCAGAGCCCTGGAGCAGGAGCCCAGAGCTGCTCCTCAGAGGCTGCAGAGAGGACAGTCCAGGAGCACAGCCCTGCCTGCCACAGCTCTGACAAAGGACACAGGCAGTGCCAGGCCTTCATTAGGTGCAGAGCTTGCTCAGTGCCCAGGGAATAGATACAGCACAGTATGGGCAACCCAGCTGAGTTGTGATACACTCAAGAAGGAGAAATCCTCTGCTTCAGTTAGCCAGGAAGGACAATGCCTCCCTGCCACCCATCTCCCAAAAGCCCAAAGTCACAGCTTATCACAGGAGGACAAGGACCTAACAGTGCCAGCTTTGGGATTGAGTCCAGCCTCCTCTCCAGATGCAAAAGCAGGGTAAAGAGCAGGTGGACACAGCACTGTGGGAAGGCAGAGCTGCTTCTGAGACTCCACATCAGGCAGTACCTGCAGTGAGCCTGCTCAAGCAACTGGGAAAGTAAATTATTTGGGGAACAGGAGGGAAAACACCTCTTTTGTGTGAAAAGTAGTTCACAAGAACAGGAGCCATTTCCTGTCATACAAACAGTATAAGAATGATGGGGAGTGGGCAGAAATCCCAAGCACAAGACAAAAGCAGAGACTTAGAGAAATCTGCTTCTTTCTCTCCTTAACTCTGTTCCTGCCACAGGAGATCCTGTCCTGGACCACCTCTCTCCCCCACCCCAGGGACAAGCATGAGAGCTGTCAGGTAAAACAGACACAGATGGACAGGCACAAGCATGGAAAGCTGCCCCAGTGTCATCTCCATCTGTCACTTGGACATGACTTGAGTAAGGGCCACAGACACAGATGGGCACCATTTTGAAGCAGGGCTTTCTGCCTCCCAGGGATCAAAACTGCGACAGAGGCTTTCTCCTGCTAACAAACATCTTTCATCATCAGTGTGATTCAGGAGGACTTTCATTACTCCTGAAACACTGTAACCTGGATGCTGCATAATCAAAGAGATGGAAAGAAATTAGAAAAAGCTCATTAATATAATTTGTTTCATAAGCTAAGGGGACCATCATAAAATAAAATAAAAAAAACCCTTAATTACTAAAAAAATGGCTCAATAAAAGCTTTTTAATTTTGAAGCAACATCTACTGTCCATCAAGCAGGTTGGGCATCACCAGAATTTGATTAAACCTTGAACTTCCACCTAGTAATCTGGGAATTGCCTGACCAGGTCAAAAAAGCCATTAGAGCCACCAGGGCTAGGTCTCAACAGTGGCATAATCCAAAACTGAAACTATCCTGGAAGTTTCAGCTAACTACATCAGCTACTAATTTACTACTTAGCTCTTATTTACCATTCATTATAAAAGTTATTCCTTCTAATGTAATTACTGTATCATTATCACTGACTAACATAAAGCATTTAATGAGTGGTCAGTACATTCCCTCAGGTGTGAGGATTGCCCACTGAAACCCCAAAGAGGCAGAGAGGTCATTCAAATCTGATAGTGCTTTTACAGGAAACATAATTCCTTCCTTAGAGAAAAACTTGCTTGGAAGCAGTATCAAACCCAATCCTTGCTTCTTGTGGGCATTTGATATCCCTCCATCATATATTCAAATGTTTTTGTCTCATTTAACATTGGTACATTTTGATTGGAATCTGTGACAAAGGGAGCATTAGGTAACATGGTCAGGCTCCTGCAACAGCATGGACTGAGAGCTTCTCTGAAAGACCCTCTCTATTCCTGTAACTTTTTGGGCTGTTATATACAGCATAAAAATGTCCAAACTGACCAGCAGATTAAAAATACTCCTTTGGAATTTGTTGCAACAATTCATCTACTAAAGCAAAGTTAGATGTATGAATCTACCATTATTCTGCCCTGCCCTTGGTTTTCCATTTCATCTTCTTCCAGAAACTGGAAAAGTTTTAACTCCCTTCTTCCTTCCTGGCACAAAGGTGATTTCACCTCTTTCTCAATCATCCTGTGAGATAAACAACCTTCCAGTCTCTTGTTGCAAGACACCCAGTTTAGTTACAAGAAAAGGCTGTAACCTTTCTCTGCACCACCTCTAATATTTACCATTTCCTTTTACAATACAGCCCAAACTATTTCAGAGGCATCACCAACAAGTATACAGAGGTAAAAATCTGTATTTTCATCAGTCTAGCTGTCTCCTCCCCTCTACACAAGTGATGTCAAAATGGGTCTTGCAGAGCCAGCACCACCTGGGAGATGCCTGTGCTGCCTTTCTGCTCTCCCTCCCTGCTCCTCCACACTGCACAGTCTGCCTGACCTCTTCTCTGAGCTTGGGCTCTCGGCCCAATTTTCAACTCATACGTGGCCCCAGAGCTCCTCCTGCCCCACACTGAACAACCCTCTGCTGGCTCTCAGAGGACAAGCCCACAGGGGCTCCTTACACAGAGCTGCCAAATGCTGCTTCTCACTAGAGAGGTAGCTCTTACTTCCTCTGCTTCACTTCATGTTTGGTTAAACACAAAGACGTCTTGTGTGGGCCCTGTACACCAAGCAGCCCTGGCTGCTCTGTCCAACAGCCTCAGCTTTGTTCACCCCTCTGCCAATATTCATCCCATGCAGAAATTTTATCTGCAGCTATTTGATACTCATTGCTCTATCAGATGCAAACACTGAATAACATTTGACCTAAAACCTGATTCTGGCAGAATAATTCTGGGAAGTTGTCCCTTGATAGCTGGCAGGTTTTGTCATCTGCTATTTAGCTACACTATCATTCACCCTTCATGTTGCTCATCCACTTTACTGGGACATTTCTCTCAACACCATGTCTCATGAAATCAAATGTTTTCCAAAAATCTATTATATCTACATGGCTACATTTAGTCAACCAAACTTCTAATTACCAAGAATAAAACTGGTTTTCAAGAGTCCTGTCAAAGAGCATCTTCTACATTCCTATCCTTTAATTACCTAGCAAGTGAATCAAGTTCCTATTCTTCTGACCAGGTCTGATGTCAGGCCCACCAGCCCATCATTAGCTGCATCCTCACTCTGCTCTTTTTGAACTCCTGGTATGAGCCCACAGATTTGGCATTTCTGACTCATACACACTTGGTTAACATTTTGAGACTCCTGAGAGCAAATTAACATTAATGGGAGGGAAGTTCTGCTTCCTGTCCTGCCCATTCGGAAACTTCAGAGGATTCAAGAAGTGGAATTTCTGAAGAGGTTTGGAAGAAACAGAATTGGCACCAGCCTCCAGTGCTGCAGAAGGAGGCTCACCTCCCTTGCCCTCCTGCAAACCACATTTCCAAGACACATTCTGGCTCAGCTACTCACCAGGCAGGTAGGCAACTCCACTCCTGAGCACTTCTGGGTTCACATCCCTGGCCATGGTACGTGCAAAGTGACCACCCCAGGCACTTCCAGAAGTTGGGGATGTCGGGGGAGTAACAGGAGGTGAACTTTCCTCCAGGGCACTGCTTTTACTCACTGCTTTCAACACACCTGTGCCAGTTGCCTCTTTTCTCATCTCTGTCTCTTCTGGCACCATCCCTGTAAGACAAGCAACAAACAGAAGCTCGAGCAGAGTTCCACCCAAAAGATCCCAGGTGAGTACCAGACTGGGGAGGGATGTGCTCCCAGCTCCAGCAGTCTGCAGCTCCTCCAGCCCTTTAGCCAGCAGCATGCATCTAAAACTGGTTATAACATTAATACTACTGTAATTCTAAAAAAAGAAACCAATTTATTGTGAAGTTTGCAAAATATAAAAGCTCAATTCAGATGGAGATTACTGTAGTCAAAGTCCTTTTTAAAGGTAACATATCAAGCAGTACATGTCTGCTCACAGCCTGCAAGTCTGGCACACTGCAAGTCCCTGGCTGAGCTCCAGCAGCCTGAGCATGCTGAAGTGATAAACCAGCTCCTGACAGGGAGGGCTACTCCATCAGGACAGAATTACTCCCCCAACACCACTTTCAGATTAGTTCCTGAAAATATGAAGTCAACTGGAGGCTGACAGATCAACTGGAAATTGGCCAAAGAGACCTTGTTCTCCTTGTCCAGCCTTTTTTAATTAACATTTAACTTGAAAGTCAGAAACACATTTAAAAACACTGAAGAACAGGATGATTACACCAATCAGCTCTTGCTCAAGAACTGCAGAAAATGCTTCCTTTGTCTGACACCTCAGCTTGAAAGTACAAGTTATCAGAATCAGTTAATTCTAAAATTAAATATCTTGGCTATTACATGGAAACTAAAGCTAACTCTATCGAGTTTCAATTTTCATGTAAAATTATCTGGAAAGAAGGAAAAAAGTGTCTATCCACTGTGCAAGAAGTATTATTCCCCATTTCCCAACATCACAAGAATTGGATGCCAACAGAACATCTTCCATAATAGATCTTTAGTATCCTAAGTGCACAACTAGGCTATCCCTGAGTTTGCAGAAAGCTATACCAAATAAAAGACTTCACTACAAAACCTGATACTTCAGTATCTACCACCAAAAATATCAACCTTTCTTCAGGAAAATAAGAGTGGAATATTTATTTACTGGCTCTGAAGTCAGACATTTTAATTGCTATTTAAAATTTACTTCAACCATCCTACCTTCCTGCTGCATCAACAATGCTGACACTTGACTCAGTTTATTTACTAACAGATTCCAATACTTCATTAAAGAGCAGGACCAGGAACAAAGCAGCCCTTGAAGTGGCTTTCAATACAAGTTTTAGCAGTGAAGGAGATTTACAGGTTGAAGCTTAGCCTGAACTGCTTTCAAAATTGCTAAAATGAGTGAGAGAAGTGCCCTGAGCAGCATTGCTCACTGCAACAAATCATGCAGCAGTGAGGGGAACTAGGAGGAGCTCCCAGGCACTGCACCATCAAGGGCACGATAGAACAGCTGCTCATTCCTCTCTGGCAACACCCCTGGTTGAGGAGCACCCCTGGGATCCAGCCTGGCATCATTTGGCCACAGAAGCTGCTGTGAGGGCTTTGGGGCTCTGCCCAGGTCTGGGCTGTGCCAGAGCCCCACTCTGTTCCTGGGGCTACCTCAGCCTCCATCTCCCAGTGGTGCAATCCACTCCAAACACTGCTACATCCTCCTGAGCAGCACTTCAGAGGGGCACTGATCTCCTGCAGAAAGGGTTTCTTGAACATCACAGAGGCATGGAAGTTGTGCCCAAAGGTTTCACACTAAGAGCTGGTAGACTTTCTAGGAGAACATGGAATCATCTTATCAATGAGCTGTAAGGACTGGCAATAAGAAGAACTACACAGTTTTTAGTAAAGGGGTCCTCATAAAATGACAAAAGCCTGCAAAGAGGATCAAAATGTGAGATTTAAAGAGGACAAGAAACAGAACATAGCTGTATTCCACATAGGTTACACACCAGGGCAAGAGAAATACATAAATGTGTGTGACAGTCCTGCCTTGGATATCTCTTAGGAATGAGGCAGCAGCTCCCAAAAGGTAGGAGAGAAACATTTTGCTCAGCCCACCACACACAGTCACGGTACCGGGGCTTTTCAGCCCTGGAGAAACTTCACTAAAGCTGTGCAGCCTCCAGACTATGCACGTCTTGCCCAAACAAAACTCTTCCCGAGCTCCTGAAGGCCAGCTCAGCTGTGCAGATGCCAGCTCTCCCAAGAGGCCCAAGCCCACTGTTTGTTATTTGCAATCGGGGCGGAGGCACTCGCTGCAGCGGAAATTGTCCAATGCGGAGGATTACATCTAAAAGCAAATTGAGAACAGGGACATCTGAACTCGCCGTGTTTGCAGGTTCCACCTTCCCCCGAGGTCAAGGAAGTGGGAGAGGAGGATTTGCTTGTGTGCATTTCAAAGAGGCATTAGCATTTTCCCTGCAAACTGCCCCAGCACCAGGATCACCCATGCTAACACCAGGCAGTAACCGGACCAGGAACGGAACGCCCTGACAGGTGCTGCTGAATATGCCCCAGTGGGGCTTTTCAAACTATTTCTTGAATATCAAGATATTTTCCACCCACAAAATAGAGGAATTCTTTCCAGAGCTGCAAAGTTTCATTTAGATGTTAGTCATTAGGAAAAAACAGCAGTCACATTATCTGTGAATGGAAGCAGTGTAAATTTTAAGCCACCAACTCAAAACAGTTCACATTTGACTTCAGAGTTTTTTCTATTTATATCTAAGTCTTCCTAATTTAGGCTCTATTTGTGCACAAAATAAGCTCACTGAGAGTGGAAGTAAAGGGAGAGAGTTAAGGGACAAGGAAAAACCTGCAGACACAGCAAACTCAGATGCCCCAGTTCTGAACACGTATTTTGACATAATCAACAATATCTGCTGTAACAAGCAAGCTCCTCCACCTCACACAAAGCAAATTGTGCCTCTGCCCACTGCTGCTGAGGTGTGAATTTCAGATCTGAATTGACCCAGTAAAGCTTTAGCTCTGTTGTTATTTATAGTTTAGACAAGATACCCCCAGTTTCCAATCATAGCAGCAAAATGACCTCAACAAGACACAGAGAATTTAACCCACAGAACCACCTTGCTGGAAAAGTAAAGTCCATTTGTAGGACATTTGCTTTGCTTTGTAATTTTATCTCTGAATTATCTTGTAAGTACATCTCTGAGGGTTTAATGGGGCTAGATAAGGAGATGGCTTGTTTGGATCTCAAAGCAATCAAATGTAATTGAATGGATTAAGCTTTTTATAGTGCCAGCTACAGTGTTCAAGAACTACTGCCAGCATTAACAGATACTTGAGCTGCCCTTTACCATAAAAAGTTTATTTGGATAGTTTGGGTGGTTTTCCTGGCAATTTAGGTTGTTTCTTTTGCTTTACAAACACTGAGATAAAAAGGTTTGAATTTTTCTTAAACTGCAATGCCCAAGTTTAACATCAGCAGATTTGAACCAAAAGGGTCACATATTTCAGCCAAATCCCCAAAATCATTTGTATTGTCTTTCATTAAAAACAAACTCTGTGTGTACCCCAGAGGGGTCCATCACTGCTAAAACCTCCAGCAGTGGCCAAGATTTATTCTTTGGACCAGTGAGAACATCACACATCTCATAACAAGCTGGATCTGGTTAGTCTTAAAAGAGAAGAGATGGGAACACTCTACAAGCAGCCACAGCACTCATGAGCAAAGTGTCCACCCAGCACTAAACACAGACTAGGTGCTCCAAGGCCTGGTCCTGAGCAAGCATGAAGTCAGGCCACGTTCAGGTTGGCCAGGGGAATGAATACCCAAAGCATGGCTATTTCCTCACATACATCCACCAACACCCACAGATAGGCAGAAGGTGATTTTTTTTTCTGCTGATGGTGAGAGATGCTCAGAGAGAAGTGTGCTGCAGAAATAGAAACTTTTGAGCTGACCCCTCCATTTTGCAGAAGAGAAATGCTTGTCACTTCAGAAGTATCAGAAATGCCTGGTAACCCTGGGCTTGTCTAACTATAGATTTGTTTGATGCAAATGTTAATGAAGTTTTATTTTAATCAGTGGACACTAATTTAGCTCCATTAGAAGGTCACTAAGACATCAGGTAAAATGTGACTTTTGGGCACCTGAGAAGCAGCTGTATGGGCAGTCAAATGGAATCATGCAGCAGCTTTTGGCCACATAACTGGGGACCAGGGCAAGCATTACAGGGGCAGCACACCCCAAGACAACCAGCTCTGGATCTGTTGCCCCAGAGGACCAAACATGCCCCAGCAACCTGGGTCTGAACGCCAACCCTTTCAAGAGTCCTCAGTCCAACATTTCAAGCTGGGTAATTTTCCTAGCCAGGGGTCTCAGGGAATGAGAGCTGCTGAACTGGAATGGCATGTTCCACCCACCCCCGCTCCTCTGTGTGATCTGCAGATCCAGCTGCAGCTCTCCAGACTCAGCAGAGCTGGGCAAAGCCCACACGGGGCCCGTGTGGTTACACACTGCCTGCCTACAGTCTGGTGCAAAAGGCACACACCCGGATTGCCCTCTCAATCTCCTGCAGAAGCACAGCCCCAGCTCAGGAACCCAAGCATCAAGAAATCTGGGTAATACCTGCTTGAACATTCCATGTGAGCTGAAGTCAGATGCTTAATTCCTGTGCTCTCCCACTCAAGTTAAACAGCTCCTACTTGAAACACAATCGAGCTGAAGAAAGCATGCCGGAGGGGAAGGCAGGGAGAGGGGGAATCCCTCAGCTCTGCAGCTTGCTGCCTGAATCACTTATCAGCACTTACACTTGTTCATCTTCAGGTCACGTTACACAACTAGTATTTTTTACTGTGGCATCCACTGTTGCTTCCTCTTGCCACAGCCATCTTCCTAAAGCCACTTTTCAACTATGAAAGACTTGTACAGTTAGACAAGTCTCTCCTCATACATTCTCCACATCATGAATGTAAGCAGGAGGAGGTCACCAGCAATCAGATTTACTGAAATTAAAAGTTTCTTCCAATAGAACTTTGTTCTGTACCAACATAAATTTGCAAAGAATTATTAAACAAAATGCCACAATAAAGCCACCTGTGAAGAGAAAGCTAATTTCATGCCACAAAAAATGACAATTTAATCTCTTCCCAGTATTTTGTCTATTACCCCAAAGCCTCCCAGATGGATTTATCAAATCCTGCCTGATAAGCAGTATTCAAGCAGTACTGCTTGAGGATTTTGCTTTCAATCCATGTTACCAAACACAACCACACAAACACCCAATGGCTGTACCTTTAGGAGGTGATGCCCCCAACGATGCCTCTGGCTGGGAGTGCAGAGTGGCAGGCTCTGTACGCCCCTCAGCAGGTTCTGAGGACAGTGGTTCACCCTCCAATTCCTCCTCAATGGATTCCAGTGTTTTTGAGGCTGTAGTCTTCAACCTTTCCCTGTAAGAACAACTTCCCTGGTTCTCCACCTGTCCCTGCAAGTCCTGTGTTGCAACATGCTCCTGGTTCAGCAGAGAGTTCTCTTCACTTTCACTGCCATGGTTTTCCACCGGTCTTTGCAGCTCCTCAAACGTCCCTCCAGACCTCTGGGTTTCGAACAGACTTGAATCTTCCTCTTGTGCACTGGGAGCCAACAAGTCACCGTTATTTAATTGTTCTGCCATCTGATTCTCCTCTGCTGACTGGGCAGTTTTGAGTGGTATGGCTTCTTCAGCCTTTTTATGCTCTTGCTCTTCACCATCTGACAAGGTTCCATCTGCTGAGGCTGTCACAGAACAGTGACTATGACTAGTCTGATTTTCATTTACAGTCAACATTTCTTTAGACTCTTTCACTTCCTCTTGGCTCTCCCTTCTTCCCACCTCAAATCCATCTACATCTCCTTGGCTCTCTTCTGGAGGATTTAATGGAGAATTTGCCTCATTATCACTGCAGCAAGCGCTTACATCTGCTGTGTTCCCTGAAGGAGAGCCTCTCTCCCCACCTACATCTGAATTCTCAGGCAATGTAGTGACCTGAACTGGCTCAACACTTCCACTGACAACCTGGCAAGAGACATCAGAAGCTTCCTTTAGTGTGCAACATGGTCCCAAAGGCCCCAGGACAGGTACAGAAGCAGCATCCATCAGTGTCACCTCCTTTTGCCCCTCAGTCAGTGGTTCTGTGTGTACTCCCAGCATCACTTCCTCTTCAGCAGCAGTAGCATCTAGAGTCACTTCTGGGCTCTGCTCCAATGTTTCAACACCAGCATTCTCACTAGGTCCATCCCTTTGTCCCTCCACGTTTCCAGGGGCACCAGGCACTCGTGCCTTGCAGCTGGCAGCATCTCCAGCACACACATCAGTGTAGCTGCACAGTGCATATCGCTCACTGCGAGCCTCGCGCTCTGCAGAGGAATCTTCTGCACGGCAAGCAGGAGGCTCAGCCACAGGGAAGTTATCACCCATGCTTCCAGGATCAGCTGCTATCAGCTGACCTTCTGGGGACAGTTCTCCATGTGCCATCATTTTGCTGCCTTCCAACGGAGTAACATTTTTCAGAACTTCTGGAGAAGTGCTCAGAGTGTCCATTTGACAGTGCTCTTTCTGCATAAGTGCTGAATGAATTAAGTTCTTGGAGTAGGTGCTGTCTTGTATGACAATAAACCTGTGCTTGCCTTTAGACTCATTCACTCGTGCCCTGGGCTGAGTGAAATAACTTAATGCCAGCGACTGTGTTACAGATCCTGTTTGTGGCCCAAACCTGGGCAGTGAAACTTCTGCCAGCTCAACGTACTCCCCTTCAAGGTCACTTTCCAAGTTCTCCTGAGTCACAGGACTCGTACAGACACCATTGACCAGAGCTTCATTTAACTGTGGAGCAGTGCTGCTAATGACAGGGTTGTCTCGATTTGAGCTTAGTTCCTGCAGATACTGAGACCTCAGGTCTGGTGAACCACACTCAGTATGGTCAGTGGAGAGGCACAAAATTGAACGTTCCTCTGTTATTTCTGGAGAGATGATATTGTTTTCAATTATTTTTGGTTTATTTATAAATTCAGGATTAACCACTTTATCCCAAGGGACACGAAATATTTTCTCATCAGTGGTCAGTAAACAATTTTCCAGTGCTATGCCCATCCGCTCTCCATTGAACGTACTCAACCATTCCAGAGTAAAAATAGAGGTATATGAAACTTCAGGAATCACCACTTCTTCTACATTATGCTTATCTTTTGCCAAACATTTCAATACAATTCGTGGAGGCTTCTTCACAGAGGGGACCACCTGCAGGTAGAAGTCACCAGGCTTCAGGATTTGCCAGTCAATGGAAGCGAGCTGGATTACAATCTTGTCCTGAATGCACAGGGGCCAGCCCGCATGGCGAAACAGCAACCCGCAGTACGGAGCCTGTGGAGACAACAGAAAGTGTTCTCAGCACCAGCAAAAGATCTCAGCTCAAGCTTCTGAGTAAGAGAGATCAAGAAAACAATTAATTTAGGGTCTTTGGTTATTGATGTAGGTAAGTTTTCCACACTAAGGTCTTCTCTTGAAAAGAGAAATAAGAAAATCTACCAACACAAACCACCCGTGCAGGACAGGTGGGCACAAGTTACACTGGGAGGCTGCAATGTCCCAGTGGAGGGAAGAGGAGAGTGCAAAAACAAAACAGGAGATAGGAAGCAGCAAATGAGGAAAGCACAGCAGAGCCACAGAGAAAGAAAGCAGCAAGTGCCATCAGCAAACTGTGAGGAACCACACTTAACATACCAGCAATTTCCTCATTCCCAAAACACAGCAGCACTCAGGCCATGCCTCAGACAAATGCAACCCAAGTAAAAGAACTGAAGTTTCATGGATGAACTGACCTGACTCAATTATTTACAGCGTTATCACAACTTCAAAAAATAATGCCCAGTCCTTTGAACTTGATTCTGTTTGGGTAAGATTTAAATTAAGCCATTATATAAGCCATCAATTCCACAATTAATTTCATCTTTTTCTGTACAAGGCTTTGGATTCAATTGATTCAAGTATTTTGCCATACAGCAGAGAAACCAGAGAGGAACTTCTTGGATCCTCACACACCTTGAAACAACAGGTACTGGCATAAAACAATTTTTCTTATGTTCATCAAGCCTTACCTTCAGCCCCACCAGATTTCTAACTCTCCTTGCACCTGAAGCAAAGTTGTTCACAGGTTTAGAAACCCAAATCATCCTTCAGATTCAGTAATTCCTCCTCCTCAATCCTGTATTTTCTGGATATGTTCCCATTACTTAAGACTTATTAACTCACGTCACATGACCTTAGCATGTCTACCTTCATCAGTGTGCCTGAAGTACCTCCTTTGTAATGCCCATTTCTTTTTCTTAAAAACCATTTTGTTCATTGTGCAAAGCACTGTAAAACACGGCCTGTAATGGCACCAGCACTTCCCAAATGTGCTGGAAGCATCTCTTAAAGCTGAGATCCCACTCATCTTCCAGTCCCCCTCCTACAGTAACCCAGTCACCTCCTGGTTTTTCTTTTCAAACTGATGAGCTCCAGTTCACAACAGAAGTTCTGCCTGCCACTTCATGGAGGCACATGCTTGCCCTCTGAGTTACCATTACAAAATTTAAGAACAAAATTTTAGAGCTCATCTTGTGCAATGCATTTATCACCCTCATCTTCCAGGTTATAGCTGGTGTGTCCCAGGCTGGTTTCACCACAAACATGCCATACATACTCTTACTTTTCATGCCAAGGTCATGGATCAGAAGCATGGTACGTTTCATGACTCCTGCCTCCAATGCCATTTCCCCCCAGTACAAACATCCTCCCTCCCTTTCACCAGTTTGTAGCCATCTTGCAATTCTTGCATAAACATCAACCCCTTTGACACAGTAATTAATCTTCCATATGACTCCATAATAAATCACTTATGGCAGAGATTAAACAATGAAACTTATCTCTCTAGAGAGAGCTGGTTTATTAAAAAGGCTGCTGTGACACTACCTGCCATGGAGCAAACCACATGGAAACGTTATTCAGTTTTTCATGGGTCAGTTAATTCAGTCCTTGCTCAGTGCACAATGTTGTAGGCTCAGCTTGTTCTCTGTATTTTGTTACTAGTCCTGACTTAACAGATTCTACAAAATCCCTGCTACCAGACATTCAGCATTACATGGTAACTTCTTCCATATTCCAGGATGGAGACCTGCCAGTCCTATTTCTTCAAAACAGTCAAGTTCAGTCACAGCAGCTTTACTTCTGTTCACTTACTGCTACTGCCCTACTCATGTACTTACACACTGTATCACCACAAAAAGGAACCTTACTTCAGTTTTCATTTACTTGAAGAATCATATTAATATTACCTTTCTATTCTAACTTTGACTCAGAGCATACACATCTCCCCTTCTTTCCTCTTTCTGTTAAGTTAGAACCAAAAAGCCCTATAACCTGACCCACAGCTGCTGTACTTTCCTCAAAGGCACAGCTAAGCTGGGCAGTCTGGTGTTCTCAGGCTTTCTGATCTGCAAGACACAGATGCCTCTGCCACTGAGTTCCTTTCATCCACAATGCAGTTAAAGTCAGCAAGCCAAGAGCACCTCTGGCAGCAGTTTGCACAAGCTGCTCCAGCAGGTCTCAGGCTAAATGCACTTCATGCACTTTTATACCAAGCTCAAAATTCACAGAGCACCTCAGCCAACAAAGCTTGTGGCTCCAAGCAAAGTGCCCAAATCAAGTATTTTGTTTATAAGTTTTAAACTAGAGCAATTTGCAGTTTTCCAGAAGAGAGTGCACCACTGCAGCACACCAACCCCTCTTCTGCCATTATAGGATCTCCTAGTCAGTGTATTAAGGCCAATGGTCTGTACCAAGGGTCTTTCAGGGAAAAGAGGCAGATGAAGATCAATAAGATCAATTCCCAAACTATTGTGGCTCATAGGACTTGAAAAGTGAAAGACACAATCAGCAGCAGCATAAACATAAAGCTGAATTCCATCAGCACATACTTGACATGGAGATTCTGTTAAAATCTGGATGCAGAATAACCCACTGGAGGGCCACTCATACATTAAGAAATTCCAAACAGCCTCATTGTTTAGATGCTTACTTGTCTGCCTACTGACTCATAAGCAGAAAACTCAGCAATAAAAGCACCAAAACCAAAATGCAGAATGCATTGAAGTTCCTGAAAAGCCCTACAAAGCCACAATCTAAACTGCATCAGGTGCCAGAGTAACATCCAAAACAGGAATGCAAGTCCCACAATAGCCTAAACATTACAGAGCTTTAAAACTTTAGAAGTGGAGCATCCTCATGCTGCTCCTGCTCCAAAATGCACCTTCAAAGGGAAGATTATGTGAAGAGGCTTATTACAGTACCTTTAACATCTCATTTTGAGGCTCAAGGATTTGCTTTTCTCGTGTCCAAACACTACAGAGCCAAACCAGGCCCACCAGAGGAGTGCCAGGAACACCCTCTACACCCAGTGGCTGCAGCCAGGAATAGGCTGAGCCAGCTGCCTCTGAAGAAAGAGCCGGGCACCAATGACAAAAATGGCACAAAGGTGGAATTCCTGTTTAGCTATTCCAAAGCTACAGGGATGGTTAAGCTGGAACACACCATTTAGCTCAGGACATCACCTCAAAGCCAGGGGCAAAATTTGGTTATTAACTTTGTCCTAAGCAGAGACAGACCTCCTTGGAACACCCCTTCCAGTCCCTGAGGAACCACACACTGGCTGATGATTTTAATGCCCATGAACTAGTCTAGTACTTCATGAAGCCATTTACACTTTTGTCACTGCAGAGGCTGACAAAAGATCCAGTGCTCTCAAGACTTTCTACAGTAGTCATTCAGACACAAGTTAATTCTTTTCCCTCCAGTGTGTTTAGGAAACACTCACACAGAGTAGCTGAACTACAAACTAAGGAGGAACTATTGCTTTTGTTTAGACTCTCTAAAAGGCAGGCAAGATTTTCAAAAAGCAATTAGTAAGAAACAGTCCCCTGTGATTTCAGACTGTAAAGATGAAGGGGCATACAGGGAAGGTTTGGGGAAGAAGAGACCACAGCAAATTAAATAAATTTCATAAATAAGAAATAATTAATTTAAAAGATCAAACAAGCAGACTTTTAAATAAAATATGGAATAGCCTGGGCCCAACTCTAAAGAGGGTGCAAGGTACCGAGAGCTTCCCTTGATCTCCCTGTACTATCACTCCAGAAGCAAAAATCACGAGACACATCCTGAAAAGGTCACAACCAAGTAAGAAAGGATCTTGCTGACCACTCTCCCAGCCATTTCACACCTCAACAAAAGCCCCCACTACCTAATGCTAAGCCTTGTGCAGCCCTCCCTAAAGGCAGCTGCCCAACCCACCCCACATCTTGTTGGTCAGTTGGGTGGGATACCAGCATCCTGGGCTTCTCCAGTGCCCACTGGCCTCACACTTCCATCATCAGGACCCCGAGCTCCACCTGCCCTCACCTCTCCCTCCTTAGGACACCCAGTGCCCACCGCCTTCACACCTCTCCCTCCTTGGGACGCCCAGCACCCATTTCCCCCACACCTCTCCCTCCTCACGGCCGAGCACCCATTGCCCTCACACCTCTCCCTCCTCACGGCCGAGCACTGCAGCGCCTCGTGTTCCAACGGCCCTCCAACAGCCACCGAAGCCACCATGCCCGTCAAGGCGACCCCGCGCTGCTATTGGCTACTGCCGCACCCGCTGTTCTCCCATTGGCTGCCGGGGGGCCGAGACCCGCCCAGCCGCCCTGCCCGCGTCCACCCGTGGCGTCCCGAGGGCCGCGGGGGTTGCGCGGCCTTTGCCGTGCGTGCCTCGGCCCCTGCCCCAACGGCTCCCCTCAGGGACGGCAGCACCGTGCGCCCACCTCGCTGCTGCTTTCCTTCCTTCTCCTTCACTGCCTCACCTGCCCAAGGCACCGCTGGCCGCTCGGAAGCTGCCGGGATCTCGAGAAGTGGGGAAATTGCTACCTTGGCTCATTCAGCGAGGGCGGTGTTTTGGGGAAAGCCGTGAAACATCTTGAAATAATTACCAGTTTGTATAAACGAAAAGCTTTTTGTTTTTTTAAAGGGGACAAACACACCATGCACCATAGAATTAGAAGCTCCAATTACGGATACTGATGGAATAACATCTATTCCAGTGTTCAGGGTGGGAGAGAGCAGCAAGGTCATGCACCACCTTGGATCCTCCTCGACTCACAGAGATGGCAGGCACCAAGCTGGAGGTTGGTGACAATATGAGGTGACAAACACTGCACCAAAACACACTTTCAGGTTGCCTAGTTCACATGGATCCATCCTGTGTGATGGGTCTGTCCCCCCAGTATTTCATTTCCTTGAAACAAATGAGTGACTATTTCAGCCTCTATTCCATACTTTTCCTCCTCCTAGAAATCCCTTGCCCTCTACCATGAGGACTTGAATTGAAAACCTGGCCACACACCCCCTTTGCATTCAGAGACAAAAAAGTTAGAACAAACCCACATTTTAGGTTGTTTGGGCTGGTTGGGTTTTTTTTCATCTTGCAGACCTCGAGCCAAGTTTTGTGATGGAGGTGTTTGACTCATCGTTTCTAACATTTTAGACTCCCAACAGTAAAGCACGTTAATCTTGGACTCGTTCTGGCAGTAAATGTAACGTGACTCCTCGGGGCTACTGAGCCTTGTGACTGTTCCAGCAACCATCAAAGGGGAGCTGGAGTTTTGGAAAAACACCGACTGGAAGCATTTTGCCCTGCACGTCATTGTGCCAGTGGCAAGAGCCCGACAGCTTCATCCACAGGGCCAGGGAACAGCTGGGGTCAGAGGCCACCCTGGTCAGACACATCTAGCAAACACTTTGCTAAACCTCTTCCTGTGAATCCCTTAAGCCCTTGGTGTTCCTGATTACAGAAAGGGAGAGCACTGCTCCACACCTGATGGCTGATCTCTGAAGGGTTAAGCTTCAACAACAATTTCTCAACTATTTCCTAATTGTCTGCCTGCCCTCCCACCTAGGCTGCCATACATACTCAAGCGCTTTTTGCCAGCCGTTTTGCATACAAGAGCAGAAAGAAAACTCTCCAAGAAAGCCTTCACAGGCCTTAGAGAGCATGATGTACTCACACAGGCATCCTGCTGAATGCACTGCAGGATGTGCTTGGCTGGAATCAGGAAGTCTATGAGGTAGTGCAGTCCATCCCCACGGTACGTCTTCTCCACCACATCAAAAACTTGGCACAGCACAGTGGCTGCGGTAGCCTCGAATGGAGGGTAGAGTGCTGATAACGTGCTCTGAATGCAGCCGTCCAGTGACTCCGAGTCCTGCCGAGACAGAAAGCGTTAGTGGCACCGGGACACGATCCGCCCAACGCCCAGGAGCGCGGCCATCGCCGAACGCGGGACGAACGAAGATCACAGGAGCCAATGCTGTCCTTTCTGGCTTCTTTTGGCACTGGAGATGGCAGGTAAACACAGAGAAGCTCTCCCAAAGCAGGAGTGGAGCGCTCGCAGAGCGCTGCACACAGGATTGCCAGCTTTTGCTTACGCAGCAAGTCCTTGTGCTGCCTGCGCGGGGTGGGGCGGCTGTTAGACCACACCGCAGCACGTGAGCGCGTGCGAGAGACACAGCCATGGGTGGGCATCACCAGCCCTGTCCATGGCTTGGGCACACTCCTTGGTGGGCCAAGGGCACCTGCCGTGGGCTGAAGCTCCTCAGCCTCCTGCGCTCTGGAGTCCCAGGCCAGGATAAGGTGCCAGAGCCGTTTGGTTCTGTGGAAAGCCATTCTCCAGAGCGACTCCTCGTTATTCAAAGCTGTTTGCCTCTCATGAAAGGCTCTAATGCAGGAGCCAGGAGTTTTCTGCAGTGCAAGATGCCTCACACAAGGATTCACACAATGTGTGTGAGCAGGGCTGCCTGTGGTCCCTGAGCACACCCATTGATACCTAGGATGCCTGTTCAGGGGGATCAGAGGCAATGGCTTGCCTGCATCCACCTTCATTTGGGAGAACCTGCCAGCCAGAGCCTGCCCATAGTGTCAGGACCAATTCCAGTGCTGGAGGCCAAATTCTGAGTTATTGCATGGGTGTAAATCAAGAGAGCTTGCCAAAAAGTAACAATTTAAAAAAATATAAAGCTGTACATATCTGTAGAGAGCATCAGGATTGCTCCTTTCTTTTCTATTTTAGAGGGGATCCCTTGGGCTAGCTTACAGCCAGTGGGAATAAGTTTTGCTCCAAAACCAAATGAAAGTTTACTCAGGTGTCTGGCCAGATCCTCATCTGATCCAAATCCACCTCCTTTCACTAGAGACAAGAAAAGCACTTCAGCTGCTTACGCAGAAGCTCTACAGCCTCCTGCAGAACAGGAACAACTACATGAACATGCCTGAAAATACACTTCAAGACTGGGAGAGAAAGTTAAACAAAGCAGTGCCACAACAGCTTACGCCACAACCGGGGAACAGTAGAACAAGGGGAGCAGGAGGAAACAAATGGTTTCACTGCTTCCATCCATTGCAGCACATCTGTGAAGATGCCTCCACCAGCCTGGGAAAGTTCAAGAGTCTCAGAGCAAGCCTGAACTGACCTGCAGCCCAGCAGAGATGGTGCTCCTCACACAAGCATTCCCATCTCTTGCAGCTTACTTATCTTCAGGTTCCTCCTTTAGAGGGTTGGGTGTTTAAGCACAACATAAACTCCCTGCTCAGATGCAAAGCCACCTCGTGGGACAGACAGCCCGTGGGACTGCACAGGAGAGGTGAGGACACCCAGGTGATGCCTCCACAATCCCTGCCTGCAACGAGCTGGCAGAACTACAGTGACAGGCAAACCACACGCTGCCTGTGGGACAGTGCTGCTTCCTTACCTTTCTGCTCTGTCTCCTGATGTCAGCAAAAGCAAGGCTACATGGATGGCAGCAGGCTCCTACAGTGCCCACACCTTTTCTGAGAGACCAACTGCCTCCTGCAATACTCCAGGCCAATGCAACTGAATCAACAGAGGTTAAGGAGCTGTTTTTCATACACATAGAATCATAGATTATCCTGAGTTGGAATACTTAATCCAGTATTCTTAAACCAAGAATTCCAAAAGCAAGAGCCCTATGTGCACACTCTCAAGAGCTGAGTTCTAGGGGATGAGCATTTAACCCTAATTCTAAATTGGACGAGAAGGCTGTTTTAAACAATTTACCTTCCACTCAGAAAAACAGTAACCTCTGTTGATACCAATCTGTCCTAGCAAGTGCCTGTGACCTTGCCAGATAAAACTGGCCTTCACACAGGTGCTCTCCCACCCCACCAGTCACCTTCTTGGGCACTATCACAGCATTGCTGCTGGCAGCATTTGACAACAATCTCCCTCTGACCCTCCACAGCCCACAAGTTCAAAACATCAATCAAAACCAGCTGGGGTTTGTTCTGCACCATCTTCTGCTTGAGCAAAATTCTTTCAGATATCAATCCCTCCCCAAAATAAATTTGTTAAGTTCACTGTTGCAAATAAAACAAAGAAGTCAAAATATTTGCACATGAGTCAGTGCATCGCTGTGAGGTTCTCACACCATTCCTCCTGCCTTAGACTTCACAAAACAATTATTAACATTGGCACCAAATCAAAAATCCTTTATATGGTTAAAATAAACCAGCTTGTACCTTATCCTTTCTTTAGTAAAATACAAAATAAGCATAGCCTGTAGCCATTGCAGAGTGCAGTGCTAACTGCACTCCTGAGCACAGAGGCTTTCTCTCCCTCTGGCTAGATTATACCACAAAGCCATGATAGCTGTGTAGATTTCTAATGGATAGAGAGAAGGTTTCAACCACTATCTTTTGGTAGAAAGAGATGTTTGCACAATCTCTGCTAATTCTGCAGGAAAAGCCCCAAATAAGAAGTAGATTCCCACATCCCACTGAATATCTCCAGAGAAGGAGACTCCACAATCTCTGGGCAACTTGTTCCAGAGGTTCCATCCCTTATCTCAAACAGGCAGTGTAACCCCCAGCAGGCACAAGGAGAAACTTTTGTGACCCGGGATGAGTGAACAGCACCTGGAGAGAAGGAGAACAAGCTAAACGTAAAAGAATCCATGGAGGGTGCACTCCTGCCCAGCACATTTCCACTACAACCAGCCCACCGTGGTCCCCAAGAGCTGGCAGAGCCTGCTGAAAAAAACCAGCCTCCTTCAGGGACTGAACATTTCAATCTTTCCTGCTTCCAACGCTGTTGCCACATCCCTCTCACAGGAAAGGTCCTGGACATGTGCTCCTTTTCTGCCACTGGGCACAAACACCAACAGGAGCACTTTCCAAGCAAGCCAGAGAGCATCTCTGCAAGCAAAAGGAGCCTTGGGATTCAAATGGTTCTTTGTCAATAGTACAGGAGGACCTATAAACTCCAGCTCACTGCCACCACTCCACCACACCTCCCAGAAGAGAAACATGCTTTTAAAATAACTCCTCTATAAATCAAGGCGCTAAATAAAGCCCAGGTTAAGGTCATGTCCGGCCAAACTGGCTTTCACTGCTGCTCAGCTGAGAGCCAGCTGCAGGGGCTGGAGCACAGGGACAGAGGAGGAAAGCACCACACAGGGATGGGATGGGATGGGCTGAGCCATGTGACAGGAACAACCCAGCATGGTCCCAGCCAGGAGGCCAGGGGAGCAGTGAGAACCCAGGAGGAGTTCACAACTGGCAGGGGGCTTTGGTCTGAGCCGTGGTGGGGTGGGCTGCCCTCTTTCCTCTGCATATCACAGGAGCCAGGGATGCTGTGACAAATAGGACAGTAAAGGCTGTTGTGGCAAAGCTCTGCTGCTCAGCCCTTAGAGCCCCACTCCATCACAAACTGCAGCAAGAACCAGGAGTCAATCAGAAATGAAGCTACGAGTGCCTGGGCAGAACAGGAGCCCAGCAGCTGTTGCAAACCTGATTAGGGAATGTGTCTACTCCTGGTGCAGCAGACACTGCAGGTTGGAAGAGAAGCCTGTCATGAGGCATCTGGAGTAACCAGGAGCTTCTTAGGCTTTTCTAGGTGCACTGATTGAATTTTCCACCTACGTTTGTGGGCATAAGAAGACCAATATAGCAACTCCAGCCACTGGGAACTCCTGTCATTCTACATTTCTTTCTTACTCAGGACTGAACTTCTTCCTCTTCGGGACCTACTGCTCACCAATTAAGTCTGAACCCTGGAGAACCTCCTCCAGGTTTGGAGAACAAAACATCAGCCTGCCTGGGGAACAGAGAGGTCATCCCCCGGGCTACACACACACTTCACACAGCATCAGAATATCTGCGCTCTTCAAGCAAGAGACAGCAACCCAAGTGGCTCAGGACAATGTAAATTAGTGCAGGGGAGGCCTGCAGTGCTTCTGGACCCACCTGGGACAGCAAAGCCTTGGCAGCATTTCCCCTACAACTCACCCAAGCACTTTGCTCATTTTGCCTGCAAAGTACTGAGTCTTGGTCAAGGCAAATATGAAGAGGCATAAATCTTCCCTGATGACAGCTGTCTGCAGACTACTAAAAAAGATTGTTTTGGTGAGACCAGACTGACATGGGTTTGACTAACCCATGACTTATGGCAGACAGCGCTCCTTTCCAGCAAGCCGGACTGGCCCATGTAACATGCTGAGGATTCATCCCGTAACAGGAATTTAGTTAAAGAAGCTACAGCTCTGCTTTCCCAAACCTACACTCCCATTTGAGCTGCCAGAGAATGAAACTACATGTGCCAAAGTGCCCCAGTTAAACCCAGAGCTTGCCATGGCTTGGCAGAGCAAGGAGCAGGCTGGGCAGTGGAGCAGAGCCTGGCAGGCTGCGAGCGCAGCGAGAGGTGCCCGTGGTACACCCAGCTCTGAGTCACGGAGCCTCTGGGCTCCTGCTCAGCAGGGAGACCTTGCCAGAGCTCCCGCAACTTTGTCCTTCTTCTGCCAGCTGCCCGGAGCGTGGCCACGTCCTGCACGCACCCACTGTGTCCCCTCCTGCCCAGGTGCCAAGACACAGTGCAAGGGCAGGGCAGGAGAGACCAGAGTGGGCAAAGGTGAGGGGAAGAAATGACCCAACCCTCCCACACCCCAGACTGGAAAGTAGAAATAATAGCAAAACTGGGGAGAGGCAGAGCTCCAAGCAGCACAGCACAGCGCCTGCCCATGGCTCCCGGCCAGCTTGGGGACTGGGGGAAAAGGAGCTCACAGCAGGGGCTGAGCAGGGCTGGGTTAGCTGGTCCCTCCGCCAGCAAAGGCTGCTGTGCTGCACCACTTGGCTGGGGCTGCTCAGATCTCAGCTGACGTGAGAAACCTCATTTCCAGTAAAAACAGACCTCTGGGCTTTCCATGAAGCCTTTCCACTTTCTGACACAGAGCTTAAAGACAGACTGCTTTCCTTTAAATAAAGGACACATTTCTGTGTTCTGTTCGAAAGGCCTCTGGCTAAAAAGAAGGCTTGTTTTTCTGACAAAATTTGAGATTTCCCACTCCATTGCTGCAGAGAGGAGAACCCTCCCAGCCCCATTTCCTGAGCTGTTCTAATCACAGCGGCAATGAGTTCAAGAGAGAAAAATCTTCCCAGAGCAAGTGCCAGCTCCCCCCTCTGCTGCTCACTCTGAGACTCAGGGGGAGGCTGAGAAGAGGGCGCCTGCCTTCAGCACCCTGCCTTCCTCTGGATAAAATAATGCATTATTAAGAGGTGCAGCTATAGAGGTAGGCAGGCATTCCAACTCCTGTAATTACACCACCTTCCTGTGAGATAACCAGGAACAGCTCTACCTGCTCTTTGGGCTATTGTTTTAGGCTTTTCAGGGAGAAAAGCACAGCACCCAGTTCCCCTTCCTCCAAAAGCAAGCTGCTTTCTGCATGCCACCATGGCATCCCTTGCAGAGGGCATGGCTGTAGCCTGGCTCAGTTTCCCTACACTGAGGCAGGCAGGACTGCTCCATAGCCTGTGGATAAACCAGCTCCTACAGCTTTGCAGGGAGTGGTGCTCTGCAGACAGAGCTCAGAGAATCATTTCCAGATGCCTCCCTCTGTTCTCCCAGCCCTGCTCGGTGTTGACGCGGCTGCGGCAGCCAAAGCAGCTCCTACTGGGCAGCACACAGGATTATCATTCCAGGCACTGCAGGAAAACAAGCGCTTGGAAGCGATTAACTCATGATCTCTCATTTAATTAAACAAAGGGAAAAATGATGTATTTGCTTTTCAGCTCCGAGGCCCCTGTTCTGCGCATGCTGTAGGTCTGGGCGTGCGCGGCTGGGGAAAGGCAGGCCCAGAGCTGGGTGATCTCTCCAAGCTCAGGCTTGGTTTGTTTTCACTCAAGGGGGGACACCTCAGATTCCTTTGAAAGTGAAGTATGATCTCCTGTGAGCTTCAAGCTTTGGAGTGCAGAACTACACCAATGCTGTCCTTGTGCTGGAGCAAGAGGCAGGGAATAGCAGAGGCAGCCTGGTTCAGGTACATCCCTGGCTCTGCACCACACTGCAGGTGGTCTAACACAGGCATTATCATTTGGCAACATGACTGCTCACCTGAGCCTGCTCCCCAGCCCAAGACCCCTGTTCACTTGGGTCCAATACAGCACCTTCCCCCTAATTCACCTTACTTCTCTCTACCCTTCAGGTTTTTGTACTCCAGCTTTTCTGGAAAGAGATTGTAATTTTCTCCTTTATCTGCACGACATCCAACACATCAGAAGAGCTGCTGACAACTGCTGAAGATTAAAGAGGCCAAAGTGGGGGTGACCCACAATCCAAGAAAGTTGTCTTTTAGTCAGAGTGGGGAAGAACTGGGAAATGAAGCATTTCCTCACAGGGACACGTCTGGCTCCCTCACTAGTTCTCAATGTACTGAACAGGAGCTAGGTCTTTTATCCATGGCAACAAATGAGCCCCGGTCTCAAAGACCAATTACTTTCTATCAGAAATAGATCAAGGAGATGATATAGGTGTTTAAAGGGCAGCTGAGTGAACAGATCAAAGCCCTGTCCTTAAACAGACATCCTCCAACTGAAACAAGGGCCTGCAAGTGGATGAGAAGAGCTGTGTATAAAACACCATCCTACAGCTGGACACCAGCTTATTTTGGTTTAGTTTAATCAAGGGATTAAGTCTTTAATCTGAAATAACTGTCTAAGCACAGATTTTTATTTTTTTTAAATATCACTGGCACACCTCTAACAATGCAATTAATTAAACAGGTTGTACTCTGTGTGCTGCAAAGCTTTGGGTACTTTTAGAACAACCTTCCCAGCAACAGACTCGTGCTGGAAGAGCACAAGTGCTGGCAGCCATGGTTTCACTGCCCATTGTTATCCATGTGCACCTTTCCACCTCCTCAAGACCACCTGGAGCTCTCTTCCCTCCTGCTGCCAGCCTGCACAGGCTGCCCTGCCTTGGGCACCAACCCTCTGCCCGTGGCACCGTGTGCCACAGTCCCGCCAGGGACCTCCACATTCCAAGTGTCATGTTCTACAACAGGCCCAGACAAGGCTTGCTAAATCCTGTTAGATATCACAGTGAGAGCCAAGAATTTCACAGGCTACTTCTATACAAGTCCTGAGACATTGCAGCCAACTCCCATTCTTTATAGGGCTCAGTCTACAAATGCACTAAAAACCTTTTTCTCTGCAATGGAACAAAAGAAATTGCTTGAGCTCATGCACCCCATTATTAATGATAGGATTTGCTCTGCTCTCAACTTCAGGCATTGGCATCCATCTGGCAAACCAACCCAAGCAGCAGCATGTTATAACCCTTCTTATTTCTGCCTAATGGGTACTAACTAACAGGGCACTCCAGGCAGATGGAAGATTTCTTTATACCAGCCAGCTATAAAATACCCTAAGTAAATTCTTCACCAAACAGGTCAGCTCATTTTAACACCTTTTAGTCAGAGGCATTAGGCCATAGCCAACCCCTTGTGTTCAGACACCCATCTGGGGGCATCTTACAACAGATGGGCAGCCTCCTGTGCTCAAAAAGAAAATGATAATCCTTCATCAGGCCAGCTGATGAGTGCCAAAAACGACCTTCATGGGGTCAGTACTTGGAGTATTAGTTCTGTGCCAGTGTTGCACACATTCTGGACTCACGTACAGATCTCACCCCTTCCTTTTGCAAGGTGCATGACCTGCTGGACAGACTCCCATGGGAACTGGTGGATTCTCCATGTCTTGCAACCTCCATAACTGAGGGTGGATGCCACAGAAAAATTATCCTCTTTCAGTTAAAGAGCTCCCAGGCTCCATATGGAAGCTAGGTGACACTCTACAGTCCCAATATCCCATAACAGATGAGCCATAGTTCCTTTTGGCCTTAACACACTGTGTTACCATGTGCTCATGAAATACGAGTCCTGCTATGTCAGAGAGGGACAGAAACTGCTCTGAAGCAGAGCTGCAGTTCCAGGAGGGGATGGCTGAGCACATGAGAGCAGAGTAAGTGTGGACCTTGGAGGAGCACATCCCTGCACACCATTGATAGGAGAAAGCACCCAGCAGCAGTCATCAGATGCCTCTTAGGAAGAGGCTGTGAGGCAGGATGAGCCAGAAGGACAGAGCAGGCAGCTCAGAGGTGTCCATGGTTATCCAGCTCAGCCATGGGCCACTCCAAGAAGCATCAATCTGTGCTGAAGAAGGGAGAACTGTTCCTGGTCAGGGGGACCAAGATTTGTTCCAAGATTCTCTGAGGTCACTGAGAAACAGACACGTGTGCTCAAGCTCTCCTCCTGCCCCTAAGCAGCAAACCTGGGACAGATTCAGATGAAAACATTTCCCCTGTATTTGGATACAGCACTAAATGCATGCCTCCCAGAAAGCTAAGTAAATCAGTCAGAAATTCAGGGCATTTCTTTCATTAAACTCATGAGTTAGAAAAGGGTGAACACAGGCTTTTAAAGCTACTCCCTTTATAGATTTTTTTTTCCAAACAGAAAACAGTCTCACGTGTCCCATTATTTCCATACATATCAAAGGAGGGTGGAGATTTAACTAGCAATTTCTAAAAGATCTTTGTGCACAGAAGGGATGTATGCCAAAACGTGGGTGGTTATAAGCCCAAACACAAAGGAGAATACATCCACAGGCATTTTTCCTCTTGATCCATTAACGGGCCTGCATACCAGCCTCCTGAGCATATGAGAGGGACCTTGTTCAAAAGGTAAATGTATTCAGCAAGATGACAACAGACAGCAAATAACCCACATCTTTTAGCCATGTTGGAGGCTCAGCAATGCTGGGTTTTGTTGGGAGGCACTGAGACTTGACAGGCAGCCTCAGGGAAGGTATCCTCCCGAAGGAACCTGCTCAGGAAGCCTCTGCCACACCTAACACAGGCTGCAAAGCTCAAGGTGGACACCTAGCTAAGGTCATCAGAACTCCAGCAGCTTTCCTGCTCTGCAGCATGCAAACCACCATCAGTGTGCCCCATTGCAGGGGACCCCATGGAGACTCCCCTTACCCCATCCACCAGTGTCCAGGAGGAGCACATGCACCTCTTCCCTTCAGCTGAGCCATTTGATTCCATTCAAAGTTGTACCAGCTGAAGCAAGGGTTCATCCTGGGCTTCCCAGGCTGATGGCAGGATGGCAAATCTGAGCAGACAGAAAGATTTTCAGATTCATTCTGTTCTGCTTTGATCTTGGAAGTTTCAGCTTGGTGTCCAGTGATGCAAAAAATAGGATACATATGAAACCAGCACTTACCACAAGAAAGGCCCCATTTTTTGTTAATATTTTAATGAAAGACTAAGCGAGCCAACAGAGGTGAGGCACTTGGTGTGGCAGAGAGGTATAAGCATGGCCAAACATTCAGAATCAACAAGGGCATGTCTACTCACTTCTCTGAGTTGCAAACCAGGTACTATGAGTGGTGCAAAAAACACAGAGCATCCCATGGCCAGAAGTGGGCAGCTTCACCCTGGCAAGCTCTCCTTGCTTTTTACTCCTCTTCAGTCAGCAACACATCTGCTCCCAGTGCTACCATTCACTTTTTCAGACCTTGGTGACACTGAGCTCTGCAGGACTGGAACAGGGGGTTCCATCATGCACAAGCCAAGAACAGGAACAAAAAGTGCTCTGGTACAAGTGCCTACAGGTGGGTTCAGTTTATAGTTTCTGTAGGACACCTTGATTGTTTCAACAGGGGTTGTTTCAACACTTCAGTGCTAAAGGAGCCTGTAGCCCCTGTGATGTGACTTCCACCCACACTCAGCACCAATGCTCAGGTTAAGGCTGTGCACAGCCTGTAGGATGGTAAAAATTTTACACAGATTGGTTGCAGACAGGGTTACATTTGAGATGCAACTAGAAAATGAGGCTCTGTGAGCTGACACTGTGCCTGTGCTCTAGAATTTAGAGTAGACATGCTGGCTATCTTGTCTGAAGTGACCAGCCAGGAGATGCTGACAAGGCTCTCATGTTATGATCTCTTCTGTATAGCAAGGTATTCCTTCAGAGCCAACTGCCCATGGGGGCAGCTGGCCAGCAGCACTGCCAGAAGGGGCTGTGCTACAGGATGCTGGCTTTCAGAAAATAATGCTGACACACAGCATAGAGTCCTCCTTGGATTGTCTCACTGTAAGCATCTGCTGTCTCCCATTCCCATGTGGTATTCCCCTAGAATACACTTGGCAATTTCTACAAGGAGATACCTGGATGCAGCTGGGCTGTCACCTGCATTCAGCCATTATTTTTATTGTTACAATGAACAACATGTTCACCTGCCCAGAGCTTTTGAAAATAAGCTGGGCAAAATGCAAATTGTCAACCTTTTTACCCCAGAGGAGGTGCTTTCAAACTGCTTCCATGTGCTCAGGATTATGTCTCTGGACTTTGTCTGTGTTCCAAAATCTTGCTCATGGTTTTGGCACAGAAATAAAGAAAGAAGAGCCCCAATGCTTAAAGCTCTTTGTGATTCCCAGACTCATTTCCTTCCCACCCTGGGAGAAGACATAACTGAAGGAAGAAAGACCCTATTTTCTGCTGAAACCCATCCTCTCTCCTACCAGCATAGAGGTGCCACCAGAACTTCTCTGAGGAAGCACCAGGAAAGGTGAATCCAGGGAATGGAGATAGATCCCAAGTCACAAAAGCCATGATGGGTGAGCAAAGTAGACAGAGCCCAGCCAGACTCCTGCACTGCTCTCACCATGGGGTTTGCACAGCTCCAGAAGTCACTTCTGGTGGAAGTGGGCTACTTTGGCCCAAGCTGTCTCACTCATTTGGTGTCTGGGCATCTCAGCTGCCACAGCCTTATGTACCCACACACATATCAGCTCTAACACTGAAACCCCATGAAAATGAATCACCTGTCTCACAGAGCAGGGCAGCCAGCAGTGGTGCCTTGCCAGACCTCCATCAGGAGCCAAGTCTCCAAGAGTCCTGCAGGCTGCTGGAGGCCATGGAAGTTCTCCTACAGGCCAGCAGACTGACACACATTCACTGAGATCCAAATCTTTTGCCTGCAGGGTTTGTTTGATTTACCAGGACACAAAAAACTCAAGTTAATCAGAGCAGCTTGGAGCTACAGTCACAACTTTGTTGCTCACACAAATGCACCTCCCAAAATGTAGATTGGTCTACCACAACATTGAGAACAGATACCTGCCATGGACCAGAGGAGTCCACAATGTGGCCAGCAGTCAGTGCTGGGTCTGGTGCAGCTTGGCCTCTGGTTCCTATTCCTTCCAGCTGCACTCAGCCCCTGAGAGGCACAGGATCCCTCCTCAGCAGTGATACACAGTCCTTGAATGGCCAGCACCCAGACTGGTCATGGCACTGCTCCTCACAAAGGCTCACCCTGCTTCAGACAGCTTTTGCATCACACATTAAACAGCATCGAGGAGGGGAGCTGAAGCACTTGGGAATCAGACACCTCCAACTTGAAGGAGCAGAGTAGTAACAGCCAGTCTCTGCCTTCAACCTCCAAGAGCAGAATTTCACTGCTCCAGCCCATGTGGCAAAATGCAGCCCATGAGACTGCAAGGGATGGCCCAACCCTGCACAACCCCAAGCAGTGCTCTCCTTTGATTTCAGCTTCATAAATAAAACCTGCATAGACCAAAAATTGCCAAGAGCACACTGGGCATGGGGTGAGGGAAAGAGGTCTTCTGACTGGGATGGAGAAGTAGAAACAAGATGCCTCCAGAGGAATAGCAGAGGGGAGCACACCATGGCTCTTACAGGCATGTGAGGGCAAAGAGCACCACAGGATTCTCTGCAGAGGAACTGGAGGGTAGTAAAGGGAAAAGATATTGGTCTATAAACTTAGCTCAACTTGCAGAAGTCAGAATTCAACTCATCCCTCAATGAAAGCCAAGTTTCTGCAGGCTCAGAAGCTGAACTTTTAAAGGGCAAGTCACTGTCAGGCACAGCAGCAATGCAAACTGCTTGTCCTCCTCATGGATTTTGTTCCCTCTGCTGTGGGGAAGCAGCCCCTAACATAGTAGGACACCTCCAGGATATTTGGGGTTGCTGGGCTCATGGATCTCAGCCTGAGCTTAGGATCAAACCATCAGAAGCTGGACTGGTGCTCAGTGGGATGTCACTACAGAGTCAGTGATCCTCCAGCTACTGAGAGCCCAGGGCTGGGCACCTCTGTTTGCAGGGCAGTGCCAGTGTCACTGGGCAGGGGACAGCCCTGCAGCCACTCCCAAGCAGTCCGGGTGCTCTGCTGCCCACTGGGCTCACCATCCTTTCCCCTCTCCAAACAAAGATCCCCAGGTGCAGAACTTGACACACAAAAGGAACATCCCTGCCCAGCTCCAGGGGTTCTCTGAGCAGGGGAAAGGCTCTGCAAGAGGGCAATGCCCAGAGCCACAGAGCAGGATTGGCAGAGGGAGGGCAGGAGAGCCCAGCATCCAGGCAGCACAAAAGCCAAGGCTCTGCCCGAACTGACCCATCCCGGCTTCTCGCTCCAGCGCTGTGCCGATAGACAGGCACCTCGCAGGGTCAGTGCCAACAAGGAGTTTGTGTCCCTGCAGCCGCCGCCCCGGGCTGGCACCAGGAGGGCAGTGTGCCACTCGAGTAACGGGAAATGCCAAAGGAGTTCTTTCCCACTCCCGGCATGAGCGCCGTGCGCTGGCTCCGGGCGGGCTGTCCGACAGCAGCCCCGTCCCGCACCGTGCCCAGGGCAAGAACCCTCCGCAGAGATTTCCTTACCATGTTCCCGGCCTCCTTTCTTCCCCCTCACTTCCAAAGGCAGCGTTTTTTCTCTTTTTCCTCCATGTGTGCGACGGGGCGTCTCCTCTCCCCTCCGACGTGAACCACCGAAGCACTTTGAGTTCTGGACTGTAATCCAAGCCCTCACCGCCCCCAGCACAGCTCCAACTAATCTAACTCATGACACTACCGGGGCTGAGCAGGGGACCTCCAAGGTTTCTCTGACAGCCAACTCCAGCGCGGGACGGCTCAGGGGCATAGCGAGAGCGAGGTGCGGCATCCCCGGGCCCTGCGGGACCTTTGGGACACGGGCAGAGCCTGAGGCGCTCCCGGGCTGCCCTCACGGCACCGCGGCTCTCCGCGCCCCTCGGAGCCGCTCAATGCGGACACGCCGGGGCAGGGAGCTGCCCTGGCCCGGGAACATCTGAATAGCGGCTGGAGGAGAGTAAGACAGGCATCCCGAGAACGTCTCCAGCTTCCCAAAGAGGTTTCCAGCAACGTCCTACCCCCTTGCCTCCTCTCGGCTTGTTTTTCTCTAAGTCCAGGGAAGTTTCGCCACTCCACGAGATCCTGAGGCGCCGCCGCAGGTTAAGTAAAATGCCGAGAAATGCAGGGAGAGTGCTCTGAAATATTGTTTTTCTAACTTCTAGAAGGAAAACAGAGAGCAGTGACCGCTTCAGGCAACAGCAACAAACTGCATGGGGATCAGGCAAGAGATGTAGAGACCTCACCCCCTCCCAAAGGAGTAATTTAACACGGCAAGTTTCTCCACCCCTCCATTAATTGTTTAAGATGGCCAGGGGCCAAAATGCCCGAGCAGTGGGGAAGGTCACCCAACAGGCAGGCTGCAGCCTCCAGAAGTGACAACGGGAAAGGGCAGAGCCACAGAGGCGGAGAGAGAGGAGAGGCAGGTGCCGCGGGGCATCCCAGGATCTGCTGACACACAAAGGCTTTGTGTAACGGGAAGCAGGGCGGGAAGTGACACACAGGCAAAACCTGGGCACGAGATGCAGGGCCTGGGACCAGAAACTGCCTCCCCACCCTGAGCAGTGCAGGGTTTCTGACCCTCCATCAAGGAGTTCACAGCGCTGGAACTTGGTTGTCCCCACTTATGGAGAGGTCGCATAAACTAATCCATCCCCAAGAGACAGGGTGACTCAGGCAGGATGTGAGACCCACAGCAGAAGGGAAGACATCTCCTTCTCCTGCATGGACAAGCAGAACAGCACAGGGTCCTTGCCTGCTGCAGATGGAGCAACTGCTGCCAATGCCTCTGCTGCCTTGGCTCAAGGGGCAGAGTCCCACAGCCTTCCCAAACCCTGCTCCACAGGGCCAGCAACTCAAGACCACCTTCAGATACTCCTCTCCCAGGGAGGACTGACAACAGTTTGCCCGAAAACCCTTTTGCATATGATGGCCTCATCACATGTTTCCAGACCCAACCAGCAACTAGGAGTTTGAGCAGCCAACCAAAGCCAGCCATTCAATCCACCAGCTGCCTGGTGTGCTCCTGCATTCCCTTAAGCCAAAGAGATGTCCTGCTAAAAGGGGCTGTGACACTGACAGTGACCAGAGCTGAGCAGCTGCCTCACTGTTCAGCATTTGGCTCTCAAAAAGCCTAGGCTTTCAGAGGCTCTCCCATGGAACAACCTGTCACCTTCTCCCCACAGCATCTGTAGGCAGTGCCCATGTCAAATGACAGCAGTTGCTAATGCCAAACTGGGTGAAGGACAGCATCCCTGCCACCTCGAGTATTAACAACCCAGCACAGGCACAACCTGATTGTTGTCATCTGCAACAACTAATTTGAGATCTTAGATCTTGTCTGTGCATACAAGAGAGCCTCTTTCCCCCTCATACTCCTATCAGGAGGATGAGGAGCCTGGCATACCTCCCCAGCAGAGCCTCTGACCACAGCTTCAGGGTCTGTACAAGGCTGCTTTTGCAGAGTAGCTTTGTCCTTCATCTGTTCCTCCAGCACCTCTCCCACGCAGTGAGCCTGGCTGCATTTGCCTGACCTTTGCAATATCCTCCTGCAGGTGCTTGCTGGAGTCTCCCCAGGGACTGGCCCACTCCCAGAGAGGAGGGAGCACCAGGAGTGATGTCTCTGCAGCGTGCACATGACAAGCCCTGTGCTATCAGGAGTACCAGGCTCTTTCTGTTGGAGGCATATCCCCATCACAGAATAAAAGGAGGTAGAAGAGATCCAACATGCCTCTCACAGCCAGGTGTTTTATAGAAAACTGTAGGAACAGTTTTATGTACTCTTTCTACAACTGCAGCATTACATGAATGTTTCCTTTCAAGAGGCCATGGCTGCCCAGGGCAGCACAAATTGCAGAATCATAGAGAAATCCTGAGCTGGGAGGGACCCACAAGGATCAGATGCTATTCATTGTTCTTCAAAAATTATACTGTGTGTGATTGCACCAGCCTTGCACACAACTATTTTTATCCAGCAAACAGGTCACTGCAATTACCCTGGGTTCTGCAGAGGAACAAGTCTCCAAATAGAGACCTGGAGTCTCAAAATGTCTGGTAATCAGCAGCCTGGGTAACAAGCCTGGGAACTTCAGGGCTATTCCAGTTGCAGGCCAAAGCTCCTGCTCCTTCAGGGGGGCTACTACAAGCCAGGAGCTACCTCAGCTTTGAAAAAGAGACATGTGCTCCCCAGGCAGCACAAAGGGCAATGCAGAGCCATGGGACATCCCCACAGCCCATGGTGATGACGGGGGTGGAGCAGAGAACCTGTTCCCATGCTGTTACTGAACTGGTCAGGTCTCCTACACTCAGACCTTTGGCAGCAGATCCAGGGTGAGCAGCCTTTGGCTTTCCTGTCTCCTTCAGGTGGATTGCACAGGCCTGGGAGCACAAGGCTGTCATCTCCTTTAGTTCTGAATTACTTGCTAAGATACTGTTAAGCCACCTAACTTCAGCTCTCTGATGGCCAGAAAGAGAAAAGTGATAATTTTCTCATAGAAAGACAAAAGTGGTATAGGAGCTTGCAGCATCCCCATAAACAGAGGAGGAAAGCAACACAGAGGTGCTCAGAGCCTTGTTCCTACCCCATTTCCCATGACAAAAGAAAGCTCTCCACCAGCTCTCAAGTCAACACCACTCAGAAGGATGCAGGGAAGTTGGCAGGTGCCATTTATAGAGGCTGCCAAACACAAGAGCAGCTTAGAGCCCAATCTCACACCTCCTCCCTTTCCTACACTGCACTTAAAGCTCAGGAGCACCTTCCCCCATATGGATTTCCAGGCTGAGGAACCTGAGTGCAGCTCACCCCACCCCAGCCAAGGCAGTGACGTGATTTCCTCTGCCATGGCTCGGTGCTGAGGGGAACATCTCGCTGCTGTGCACTCATGGCTGGTTCCTAATATAGTTTCCTTTTTTTTTTTAATTGCAAAGTGGCCTTTCCCTCTGCTGCATTGTAGATCCATTTCCCGCACAAGCACATGGGAGACAGCTGTAGCCAGCACTTCAGTGGGTGTTAAAAAGCCCCTCTTGACAGAGGCTGCCAACAATGCCAGGCTTGTTCCCAGCACAGTCTCACTCTGTCTCCTGGCAGGAGCAGCTCCTCACGCCTTCCTCAGGGCTGCTTTAATTGCTGCAGTCACTGCAAAAGGCTGCTGTCATCCAGGCTGGCAGGGATCTGAGTGCCCCAGCTTCCCATCCAGCAGATCCAGCTCCTTTGCATGGACTGAGGGGCAATTTTACTCCAAAGGTACCCACCTTAAGCAGCAGCTGACCGTTGCTAAGCACAGCCTGTCCTAGAGGTGAATTACAGCAAAAGGCAGCAAATGCTGACATTTAGGAGTTTGACACTGAAGTCTGTGGGGCCTCTCCAGATTTGAAAGAAAAGGGATCAGTACAATTGTTCTGAAAATTTCAGAGGTTCCAGTGTCAGACTCTCATCTCTTTCTTTTCTCTTCCTTTCTCCTTTCCTGGAGTTGCAGTATTTCTCAAGGGCCTAAAGCAGTACCACAGCCTAGAGCTGGGAGAGAGCACAGACAGAGGTAGGAGGCAGGGAAAGGACCTCTGCCTTTGGGTCAACACTTAGCAGAGTTCTGCTTATTTTCGGTTGTGCAAATCAGGAAATGCTCAATTCTTTTATGAATAGAATTCAGCTGTGCTGGAAACAACACAAGACAGATGTTTTAGATGCCAGATAAGGACATCTCCTGACCTAGGGGAAGTTGTGCAATATGGATGTTAGCAGGATGATTACATTACTGTGGCCAACAGCTCTTAGGAAAATACCCCCATGAGCTCCATGTTAGCTTAGAGTGGTCACTGGTGCAGTGCTCAGCACAGCACAGGGAACCTCCTGTGGCCACAGAGACTTCTGAGGGAATGGAGATCCTGGGAATGGGCTGTGGTAGAGCACTACTCCAGGGTATATGGCTCCTGCTAACCCACTGATAAGTGGATGTCTCTGAATCCACTTCCAGGCATCTCATCACCAGACTGGGGCTCTCCACCAGCTCCCATGCCCACAGACATGGCAATGCAGACATCCCATGGATTAAGCTGTACCCTGAAAGGAAAGGTATGTTACCATCCCACCAAGCTATCCACAATGAACCCTCATAGAACATCCTAACTTGGAAGGGATCCACAAGGATCGTTGAAGTCCAGCTCCAATCCTATATCTCTTCAACCTGGCAGTTGTGCTGCCACAAAAACAGAGGAAGCCTCCAAGAAAAAGCATTAAAGTCCACCCAGAACAAGCCTTAAAACCAGGGATAGATGTTGCTCAAAAGAGGGTTTGTGAAAGAAAAGCAACAAGTGATGCAGTGAGTAGAGGTGAAAGCAGCCCTTTGTACCAACTACACTTCAGGAAAGAACCAGCTCTCTCCCCCATTAGGGAGACAAGAACAGGTTGTATGCAGTTTAATAACATTTAAACCTTTATTTCAGATCACAAGCAAAGCAGGTCTTGGCTTCACAAAAGCACATCTTGGTTTAACTAATTAATTTGATAATCCGCTATTTGCAATCCTCAGGAGACATTCAGCTTCTAAAGCAAGTAATTACCACTAAGTGGCAACCTCTTTGTGAGGCCCAGTCTGATTAGGGAAAAAATTTCTTAAGCCAGAAATATAATCACAGTGTGATTTCCCAGAAGGACTGAAGGAGAGACTACATAACAACAGCTGGTCACGCTCCCCATCTGAAGGGACACAAGCAACTCAATTACCAGGTCTCCAGCTACAATTCAAGATGTTGTTCAGTGCCACGTGCAGCCATGGCCTGCAGTTAACCATCAGGAAGTCTTACAAGAGGTATTTTGTAGGGATAGAAATCAGGAAGGTCCCACCTGGGGGGCTCAAATTCCCATGTGTGCCACAAGGGAAAGAAGGGAAAGGAATAAAATGTTTTGTTTTGTTTTGTTTTTTTTTTTTAATTCACACAGCAGGTTGGCTGCAGCACATATTGAGAGAGGTGACTCTCCCCCTCTGCCCTCATGAGACCTGCCTTGGAGTGCTGCATCCAGGTCTGGGGTCCTCAGCACAGGAACGACATGGACCTGTCAGAGCAGGTCCAGAGGAGGCCACAGAGCTGATCCTGGGGCTGGAGCACCTCTTTTGTGTGGACAGTCTGAGAGAGAACTGTTCAGCCTGCAGCAGAGAAGGCTTTGGAGAGATCTTAGAGCCCCTTCCAGAACTTAAAGGAAGCTTACAAAAAAGAGAGAAATATTTATGCAGGCAGAGAGTGATAGGATAAGAGGGAGTGGGTTTAAGCTAAAAGAGGAGAAATTTAGATTAGGTGTTAGGAAGAAATTCTTTACTCAAAGGACATTTGAGGCACTGGCTCAGGTTGCCCAGAAAAACTGCCAATGGCCCATCCCCAGAAGTGTTCAAGGGACAGTTGGACAGGGCTTTGAGCAGCCTGGTTCAGTGGGTGGCATTCCTGCCTGTGGCAGGGGGACTGGAACTCAGAGGTCCCTTACAAACCAAACCATTCTATGATTCTAAGTCAAAGCTCATAGTGTGCAGTGCCAGAGAGAAAATCTGCAAGCAGGGCAATATCAGCCTTACAGCCTCTGCCCAGATATGAAGGCACACCTTGATGACACAGTGTCTTCCCAGGCAAGCCAGCTGGACTCAGTACATGCAGAGTACTTGCTGGTTAGACCAGCTCCAGGCATCCCCAAGCGCCCAGGGTTTTGGCTCAGCTGGCATCCATCACTGCCAGAGTCCACAGGACAAAGTCCTGCTTC
This sequence comes from Zonotrichia leucophrys gambelii, assembly GCF_028769735.1. Lineage (NCBI taxonomy): Eukaryota > Metazoa > Chordata > Aves > Passeriformes > Passerellidae > Zonotrichia > Zonotrichia leucophrys. Next base: position 7,460,453 of record NC_088181.1, read on the forward strand.
TGCACTCATCCAAGACACCCCTCTCAGTCTGAGCAGCTCTGGGCTCCTTTGGGCCAGGGAGGGGACACACAGAGGTGCCCCCAGGCCTTTGTTGAAGTGTCCTTCCAGAGACTTCTCCTTGCAGTCATGAACGCAGCCAGCACAGGCAGGAGGAGGGCTTGGATGGGAACCTCCTGCTCAGTCAGACACCACCCCAGTGCCCACACACCCCAAGGGTGTTTCCCCACTGCACTGGACTCCCCTCTTGGGTCTCAGCATTCTGGTGCTCTGGTTGGCAAGATGTGACTGTACTGGAGAAAATATCCCAACCCCCCACAAGAGCCTGTAGGACACAGAGCCAGGCAGGGACACACCTCTCTGAATGTGGAGTCAAGACAGCTTAAACAGTTTAAGAGGAGCTACTTTTCTGTCTCCCGAGAGTTTAGGCATTACCTCCCTTTCCTGAGAACAAAGTGCTCTTGGCTTAGAAATCCAGCTGTGGTTTCAGGACTGCTGCTTCAAAACTCACCACAGTCTCTGAACAGAAGGATAGATCAGCTTTTTCTGCATAACAGCCTAAAAGTGACCCATCTCTCTCCAGATCCCACATATTTAATGGCACAGAAGAGTCATCTGTTTACCTTCCCTGCTGGCAGTGATGCTGCATGCCATTTAGCCCCACAGCACATGTTTACTGTGCTCTGAGACAGCACGCTCACCTCTGAGCCAGACATGCCAGCAGGCACCCACACCCTTCCTGCCCCAGCCCCTGTCCTGCAGACAAGGGACTCGTGGGACACAAGGCACACACTAAATTCCATCCTCAGTCACAGCTGCCAGGGCCTGCTCCCCTTCCCAGGTCTGCTTGGCAGAGTTAGCATTGTGGTGACAGACAGACACCTCTCACCATGGCTCCATGCCACCAGCAGCCCCTCACTTGTGTCCCTGCTCTGTGCCCAGCTCATGCCTGGGCAGCCAGCACCCACAAGACCCTGCCCAGCCCACACCAAGAGCAATGGGTACATCCCTTGGAGGATGCCACTGAGCACCAGCCATTGCCAGGCAAGGGCTGGGACACACTTCTGATCTGGAGACCCATCCCTTCTCTTCCCAAAGCCAGCTTAAATCCAACTATGCCCTGCTAGGAGGCAGGGCTGGCAGCTGTACCCAGGCAAGCAAGAACTCCCTCTCCAACCACTGGCTGCAGTCTCTGCTCCAGTTTGCAGAGCCAGGGCCAGCTCCCAGGTCCTACCTGGGGTGACAGTCAGGGACTGTGATCCAGGAGCTTTGATCCCCAGAACTGCTATTCCCCTGGGTGCACACTGGCAAGCTCCCATCCAGCCCCTCCAACCCTCCCAAACCCCACACTTACAGCCAGCTTTTGCAGAGCTTCTACCCAGCAGATCCCGACAGATCTTGCAAACCATTCTCCCATGGCAGAATGTCTCCAGAGAGAAGGAAAGCTCTCACCTGCCTACAGCTTGCTTCTCCAGAGCAGGCAGGCAAGCAGCTGAGTTAGTTCAGCACTCCCTGGGGCAGAGCAATAGCCCCAAGATGCAGCTCCAGGTCCCGTCAGTGCCCTATAGAGCTGCATGGGCGTTCCCTGGCACCAGCTGTCATGGTGCCTGTCACAGCTGGGCTGTGTTGCCCACTGAACTCAAGCAGTCCCACTGTGAGTCCTCCAGGTGCTTCTCAAAGTACCCTTAATCCAGCTGGTATTTCCAACAGGGGAATGACAACCTGCTCAGGTCTGACAGTTTCCCCAGATACAGAAGAGATCTGCTTTGTCCCCCTCTAGCCTTGCCCAGCTGGCAGCAAAGGGGAAAGATCTCAGTCCTCCAGCAGCTCTGCAAGGCTTCAGGCTGACGTTCAAATCACTCTGCAGTGGGCAAAGAGCAGTTTGGGGTCAGGGTCTTCTCCCTGGGGGAGTCTAGAGCCAGCTCTGCTGACTGCAGATCCAGAGCACTGGGAAGGTTCCTCGTATGCCACTGGGAAGGGCTGGTTTGGCAGGGATAGGAGCAGTCTGCCATGGAACATCCACAGCTGGCAATTAGCGGAGTGAACCTCAGGGAATGCCTACAGCAAGGATGCCAGGCTGGAACACAGAGCAGGTGGGACACAGGGCACAGCGAGGAGGTGGTGTGATGTGGATCATAGCTGCTGTGCCAGGCACCCTTTGTTCCCAGTTGGGCTGGAGGCAGAGGAAGCACCAGGAAGCAGCACATGACTGACATGCTGTGTTCCTGCTGGGGTGGGCACTCCCCTCCCTGGCACCAGGGCTGGAGAGCACTGGCAGGAAACCTGATTCGGTGCCATCAGCAGCAATAACAATGTGCCTCCTGAAGGAGAGGAGCAGCTTCCCCTTCAGACGGGCAGGGCACAGGGCTCCTGCCTCCTGTCAGCAATCTGTCCTCTCTCCCTCTCACTTGCCCTTCTTCCATCATGTTGCTGCTCTCTTCCTCCTCCTCTCTGCTCCCAGATCGAGACAGGGTAAGGTCAGCTTCAGAGCAGCCCCGGGAAGGTTCGAGAAGGCTGAGACCCCTCTGGGGCTCAAACAGGACTGTCAGACTGGGACCATGAGCCTTCGGAGGAGCTTGGTGGGAGGAGGGACAAGTGGGCCAAGAGCTTCCTCCCCAACACAGAAGCACTCAGGTCCAAGTCTGTGTTCTTTGCTGCTTTTTTTCCTTTATAGAACCATACAATGTTAATAATTTGGAATGGACCTTAAAGATCATTCTGTCCCAAGGCCTCTTGCCATGAGCAGGGACACCTCCCACTAGATCAGACTGCTCAAGGCTTTATCCAACCTGGCTTTAAACACTTCCAGGGCTGGGACAACTCCAACCTCCCTAGGCAACACGTTCCAGTGTCTCACTACCCTCACAGTAAAAGAAGGCTTTGGGGTTGGGTCATATTTTGCAGCCCCTGCCTGCATTTGCTGCCGGGTGAGATGAAGGTGTCTGAAAAAGAGTGTGTGATTGAACCTGGACATCACGCCCGCCATCAGGAGAGCGGGAGGAGCTGGGCAGCCGGGGCTGGCACGCCACACGAGGCCTGAAACCGCTCGTATATTGTCTTTTCCCTTAAGACTGCCCCGTCACGGCATCGCCGGGGCCTTTGAGCCGCACCCGCCCCGCCGGGGGCTCCCTGAGGGGGCGCGGCGCCATCTTGGCGGGCGGGCCGGGGCGAGGCCTCGGCGCGGGGCGACACCTGCCGGCGGCGCGGGGCAGCGCGGCCGCTCCCGCCGTGCCCGCGCTCCGCGCACCGAGCTCCGCGTCAGCCGAGCCCCGCGTACAGAGCGCCGAGCTCCGCGTACCGAGCTCCGCATCAGCCGAGCTCCTCTTACTGAGCTCCGCCTACCGCGCTCCGCGTACTGCTACCGAGCGCTGCGCACCGAACCACGAGCTCCGCGCACAGCGCACCGAGCTCCGCGCACCGAGCTCGGTACTCAGCCAGCGCCGGCCCCTCGGTGCGGCCCCCTGGCCGAGGGGAGATGCTCCCCTACACCCCCGATCCCCACCAGCCTGGGGGCGGTTTGGTTGCCTTTGGGCAAGCGACGCCCCACGTGGAGCTGTATTTATAGACAAATCTAAGCACAGCGAGGTAGCTGTCTTTTTCCCCTCTTCATTGCACTTCTCAGTCTGTAATTTCCTGTTTGCCTTTAAAGCTATTTTTACTAAGGAAAAAAAATTTAACAGTTTTATCTGTTCACTAGCAGAATACAGCAAAGATCGGAGTGAACCTAGCAGGGATCATGGATTAACTCCCCGGCAGCGACCTGTCCCACCTGTTGCTCCATAGCCCTTCCACCCCAGCACATGTGGCTGATGCTCCTTCACTGGCCGGCTCCCATCAGCCAGCCCCATACACGTGGGAAAGCTTCAAGTTGTTTCTTTTTTATTTCTTTCTCTTTCTGGGTACCCTTCTGAAGCTTTTGCTAGCTTTCTCCATAAATAGAAGAGGGTAGGGATGTCTACTGAAAATAGGTGTATCTACATCACCTATGTGGTAGAGAAGAGAATATCCTGGTCCTTGAGAGACTGGGATTTCTAGGAGAGCAGGAAGGACCCAAATGTCCAGGAGAAATCTGGAGGGAGTGACTCCTGCACAAGTGATACTCCATGGTCCCAGCCATGCCTACAGGGGGGCTCTTAGGGCTCTGAGCCCACAGCTCATCCAGCTGTCTGTGAGAGCCTCAGAGACCCTAATCTGCCAGGGAGTCACACATGGCGAGGCCTCAGGTGGGTGCAGAGCCAGAAGCCAACTTCCCCCAGCCAGCCAAGGAACCAAAGCAAGGCTTTAAATGGCTCTCCAACAGCGTGGGCTTAGCTGGGCTTCAGGAGGCAATGCAGGGATTGCCCTGCGTTGCTGTGACAGAGGAAAGCACAGACACAGCACAGCTGCTGCAGAGTTTGGTCACTACCAGTACCCTGTGACCTTTCAAAGCCTTTCTTCCTGGGCCGCCCACAAGCTCAGGACAACCTGTGGTCTGATGTAGACCAGACCAACTGGGCTGGTGGTCACCTCCTCAAAGTGTCCTCAGCACCGTCCCTCCCTCTCCAGGTAACCCACCAACACATTCCATTTACCTTCAGGACAGCCTGGATGTGTGGCCACAGATGCCAGGAGATGAGGTGAGAAGAGCACAGGTGGCTTCTTCAGGGATCCTTGCCTTCCAAGAGTTTATGAGGAGCAGCTGTGCCTGGCTGCAGGGGAGATCACAGCTCTTGGATCTGGAGTACTCATAAAATCAAAACCCACCACGCTGGCTTCCACTCTGGCTGCTCCGCAGAAATCCACGGGAGTAGAAACCTCATTGCGCAGTCCTTAGGGATTCCTGCAGTTTTGTTTGCTCCTCCAGGGAAAAGCAAGGAAGTGTGAGCCGCGAAGGAAGGTGCGGATCACCCCGCCCAGCTCCTGCTGACCCGGGGATCGCTCTGCTCTTGCCTGTGCTCAGCCAGTCCGCGCTGCAGCGCGTTCCCTCGCACAGCGGGGCCGTGGGGCAAGGACCCTGCAGCCTGGCGGGGCACAGCGCTGGGGACGGTGCCCAGCCCCGCGGGGACAGCCCGGCCAGCAGAGGGGCTGGCTCCTCTCGAGCCGGGGGGGCGCAGCGCGGAGCACGGAGGCTCTCCCATCCTGGCCGCGCTGCCCTGGAACGCAGCGCGGGAGCCACTGCCCAGCGCGGGTCTGTTCCTCATTATCCGCCCCGGCTGATCCCGGCTCCGCCACCGCTCGCGGCACGGCCCCGCTCGCAGCCCGTCAGCCGAGCGACTTCTGCACACCTGGGACAGAGCGGGGTCAGGGCTGGCAGCCCCCTCCGCAGGTGATGCCAGAGGGAAAACGAATTGCTCCCTTTGCCAACAGGCAGAGGAGGCTTCCAGTGGAAGCAGGGATGGCTGCTTCAGGTGTGAAGAGCAGGAAGGAAAACACAGAATTTAGGGGAGGTGTTCAGTCTGATTGCTGGTGGGATGGATGCCTGGACAGATGGACACGAGGAGGCAGGAGCAAGGAAAAGACTGATGTGTCTCCAAAATATTTGTACCAGATACAATCAGACTCAACACCTCTCCTGAATTCTGCATTTGCCTTCCTGCTGTTCTCCACGCAAACATGAGCATGGCCGAAGCCTCTGCCGTGCTTTGTGTGAGTGAGAGGTGAGGAGCTGGCTCCTATTCACTCCCTTCCCCCTGCTCTGCCTGTGTAGAGCAGCGTGAAAACCTCCCAAGAGGGTGTCAGAAGTGCTCCAGAAACAGAGCAGGATCAGCAACTACACATGTGGGTCAACAGCACCCTTGCTGTATTGGAGAATACAAAGCTGGCAAGTTTAAGAAAATTATTATTGCTTGGACTTGTACCTGTGAGACACAACTGGGTGCTAGTTCCAATGTGGGCCCTCCCAAAAGAATATATATATTTATATATGAACCAGCTTTAAGAAGATGAGCCACAGGGAAGCTACCAACAAGGTGGCACACCGAAACCACAGCCCAACTCTACCCACAGAAGCACTTGGAAGAGCAAGAGGTAATAGGGACAACCTGCCCCAGGGGAAATAGTTACTGAGCATAAGGAGAAATTCATTCTGTGCAAGACTGGTGTAGCTGTGGTGTGGTTCTGGGACAGGGACAGTTGACACCTCCATCCTCAGGGACATTCCAAATCCAGGGGGACAGGGTCTAGCTTTGCTACCAGCCCTGCACGGAGCTGGGATTGGACCACGGGCTTCCCAAGCCCTTCCAGTCTGAAATTTACCTGATGATCCAATGTGCATTGTGCAAAAAAGCAATGTGGTGATTTTAAGACTCACTTTTAAGATGACCAACACCAATCCATTGGCCACAGCTCTTCCCCACAGCTGATGTCAGATGTGCCTTACATCCCCTGCTGACTTCACAAGTTTTGCTACCACAGAGGAACTGGAGGAGCTGAGTATTGGAGAAAGTAAATGCCTGTGGAAAAAATGTGTGGGTTTAATGGCAGGCTCTTAACAGAAGCTTGGGTACAAAATGATAGGTCTGTGATAGTCTGCCCTGGGATGGGGTTGCTTACAGTCACAGTTGGAGGGCTGGATGTTCTGGGTTAGAGTCTGACAAGCAGCTCCTGTGGCTGTGCCTTCCTCTGTCCTGGAGAAGCAGAAATTTGGGCACATGCATTCGTGGTTTGGCCCACTCCTCATGTTTTCCACTGAAGTACTTTAGTATTTATAGGCTGAAAGAGATGACTCTGCTATGCTGGAAGGATCAGGGCAGTCCTGTGCAGGCAGGACACTCGAAGGTGAAATACAGAGAGTGAAGTACAAGACTGAAAACCAGCCAGGAGCCACCATCCCTGCTCACAACAAGGGTGGGGTTGAGGGTGGGAGGAAGGGGCTACAAGGGCCGGGCTGGTGGCCTGGAGAGCCTGCACACACATGAGCTGCTAGACTCAGATGCCTGGATGAGAGAGCAGCAACCAGCCCCAGCATTTCCTGAAGCTCAGATGTCAGCTTTCCCTCCTCTGAGGACCTGAAGGATGCAGACCCACCTCTTCCAGGAAACCACCTGGCCCACACAGCCTGCTGCACTGCCAAGGCAATTGTGGCTGCAGGCTGTGCTGGCACTGAGGTCCAGCATGCAGAGCACAGCTCAGCCTGCAGCATTGTTGGTGGGATTCAAGGCAGATGGGGAATTTCACAAGGACCAGGAGCTTCCACAGGGGCCAGTGCAAAGCTAACAGGGCTAGAAGTTACACTTGACCCTGCCAAAAAGGACCAGGGATTGATGGAGGATGCCAGGTTCAATACAAGCCAAACATCTGCCTTGTGAATCAAATAAACCACATTTACTTTCCTTCAGGAAAAGCAGAGATCAAGGGGAAGAGCAAAACCAGCACACACCAATGCAAGGAGGCTCCTGTGGCCCAGAATACCCTGAAACAGATCCCTTTAAAACATATTTTTGGCAAGGAGAGAGGACATGGGAAGTCATGGGCTCCCAGCACGCTGGTGGCTGTGCAGCCACAGCTCTGGGCAGGAGGACCTGGTCTCTTGCTGGCTGCTCCTCTGCACAGCCTAACAACGGCTGCAGGCACGCATCGCTTTGGAAAGAATTTCACATTTTCCACAAACTTTATGGAAACCAGGAAATCCAGTCAGGCACATCAAGAGAGGGGGGCTGGGGCCTTGGGTGGAGAAGAATGGAGAGGCACAAGGACGTGGTGCCTGCAAAGGAGAACCGAACCAGGATGGGCAGAGGTTCCCAAACAGACCAGACCACAGCGTTTGCTCCAACTCCAGTTTATTGAACATTACAAAATACTCTGCATATATTTTCACATTATAACAATATCCTTGCAAATAATATATTAAGTATTGAGTCATTTGTGGTGCCCATGGCTACAGAAAACACTGACCCAACTAGAGATTTAGTATGGCCCAATATCAGAAATCAAAACTAGAATAAGTCATACCAGAAATGCAAAACTATATAAAAACCTTTTAAAAACCTCATGCTCATCTAGTGGAACAGGTACAGAGCTGAAGGGCCTCTGCTGAGCGGGCTGGGAGTCCCACCAGCTCACCTGCTCCACACTGGACTCACCCACCCAGAGCACCCAAGTGTCCCCTTGACACCTGCTGTCTCAGCACACACACAGAGCTGGAAAAGGCAGCCTTTTATCTGCTTTGGAGCATTAACAGCCCAGTCCAAGTCCCATTTTTCCCAAAGAGGAGTGACCCCCAACCCTCCTGCTCTACCAGTGCCCAGCCATTGTGCTCTTTTGTGTGCTGAGCAGTTCTTGGGGTGCAATTCTTGGCCCCTGGGTCACACCAGCAATAATTCATCGTGTGGGCCACCAGCTCCCATCACCCTCTGAGGAGGGAACAGGGGTGGCTGGGATGCAGCTGTTGGGGACAGACCATTGAAGACGCACACTGGTCACACCCATCACCCGTTCCTGATGTACATTCATACCTGCTGCTCGCTCCACTCCTTGCACCATGACCAGTCCTCCCAGCTGATGCACTTCAGGCAACTGGGAGACTCAGACGTGGGCAGAACAAACACCAAGGATGCTGTGCAGGGCAGCTGCCTCCCAGTGAAGCCAGAAAGCTGAGCACTGCAGCTGCTGGGAACACATCCAGGTGAGAGGTGCGAGGCTGGCACAGCAGGTTGGCTGCTGGAGGAGTCCCTGTGCGTACAGGTTTGCTGGCCCAGCTCCTGCTGGAGCCAAACCCCAGGAGCACTGCTCCCAGTCCTGAGAAAGCCATGGCTTTGCCTCTGTGGTGCCTCCAGAATCCAGGGAACACGGGGCTGTCGTGGCAAGGAGCCCATCCCTGAGCTCCATGCATGCTGTGAGGAACCAGCACTGTGGCCACCTTGCAGTCAATGGCTCGGTCACTGGGTGTGGGTGGGCTCTTGTGCACCAGCACTGCTCCCATCCCTTTTCCCACAGACCTCCTGCTCACAGCCAGGCTGGAGACCAGCTCACACTCTTACACCTGTGAGCAGCCACAGCCCATCTTCCAGCAGCCACCGACTCAGGGCAGCACAGGCATGACAGGATCAAGTCTGTTTGGGATCCCAGCCCTGGGAGAAATATCTCTAACCTCCCAGCTGCAGAGATGTGTAGGGACCAGAGAGGACGAATGAGGTTTGGGATCTGTGCCTTCCTAGGTGGACAGGGGCTGGTACCTGCTGTCGCAGCACAAAGACCAATCATTGACCAGGTTTGCATCAGCAGATACATGGGCAAAGCACACCCTGGAGAACAGCTCCAGGAGGAGTACTGGGCTCTCCTGCCACTCCTGGAGTTTATGGAGACACACACAAGCTTTGCAGTGCAAGACAAAGCAGTCACCAGGTCATAGCCTGTCTGCAGCTCTCAGCCCCTTCCCAATGCACAGGGTGCCTCAGAGGTGGCCTGCTCTGTTGAACATCAGCCACCTGGGCTCTGCAGAGGGTGGCACCCTGCCCTGCTCCTCTGTGGCCATCAAAGGCTGCAGCTCCTGCTGCTCGGGACCGTCCGGGCTGCTGTCACTCTGTGACCGGCCGCTCTTGGAGAGGTGGCTGGGGAACTGGAAGCAGGAGCTCTGCTCTGGCATCGCCTGGCTTGCAGACTGGGGCTGCTCCTCCAGCACAGGGCAGGCAAACCTCCTGTGCTGAGGCCCGCTCTCGATGCCTGGGGGGGAGGCGATGCTCTCCAGGGAGGAGATGCTTTGGTTCCACGCCTTCTGCATATCCACTGGCACGATCTTGGTGGTCTCCGAGGAGACATAAACAGCCAGGTCAGCCTGGTCTCCTTTCCATGGCAGCTCTTTCTCTGCCAGGGTTGGCGATGGAGGGATGATGCAGGGGCTGGGGCAGACATCCAGGCTGCCTGGAGATGCAGATGGAGGGACAGTGAGAGGGAGCTTGCACAGCTCTCAGTCTCTCCTTGGACCCTGCAAACATTGCAGAACCAACCACTACCAAATGGCCAGAGAGCCCTAGAATATCCTGAGTTGGAAAGGACCCACAAGGATTATGGGTTATAATCCTATGTCCTATGCAGGACAACCCCAATAATCACACACCATGTGCTGGCCTGGGGATGCAGGACACAGAGAGGCTCTGCCATGCCTCCAGAGGACAGTGATTCTCCCATTCATGCTCTGTGGACTTTGGTTTGGCCCAGGCCATGGCAGCTTTGCTCCACAGGCAGAGGAAGGATAAGTTACCCGATGTCAGCTGCCCTCTCATGGAGCATTGGTGCCTACCAGGAGTTGTCTTTCCCTGCAGGACCTCATCAGTGGCTCGAGCAACGAACACAATCCCCTCATCGTCCTCCTTCTCCGTCTCTGAGCTATCACTCTCCTCCTCCTCTGAGCTGACCATCACCAGGACAGGAGCTGCTGGCAGATGGAGGGGCTTGGTTTGGTGCTAGCACAACCCTGGTGCTGTCATCCCACCGAGCTGGCAGTGGGCAGGCACAGCAAGTGCTCCCATCCCACACCACCAGGTCCCCTTGCCAGGACCTGCCATCCTCACCTGCCACTGGCCTTACCTGCATCCTGCCAGGGGACACTTCTGTGAGTCTTCCCGTTGGCTGTCTCTTTGGTCAGAGAGATGTTCTTCTGTGAAAGAAGAGGAACTGGCTGGGACCTGCCCTGTCCAAAGCCCTAAACCCAAGACGTGGTCCTGCAATCCAGCCAACACTGGGCATGCAGATTCCCACCCTGGCTACATGGCAGATGGTTTCTAGTCCTTAGGCTTTGTATCTTCATGGCCCCACAAGGAGCTGCTCAGCTGCAATGGCTTCAAAAGCCTCCAAAAAAAAGAAAATACCTAAGACTCAATTTGAGGAGCAGTGCCACACTTCTGAGCCTGGATCTGCACCAGCACTGAGGCTGCTTTATGCTGAGTGCTCTTCAAAACAAACCTGGGGCTCCTCCAGGGCTTTGCTCAGTGAAGAGCCACCCCACAGCACTGACGGCATGCTGGGGACACATGGACACACAACACCTGCACGCTCACATGCAGCATTAACAAGACTGAGAAGAGATTTCCCCTCTGGCTCTGGAGCTGCTGATGCCCTGCAACACTTCACCCACACCCCAAAAGGACCTCTCTTACTGCATCCTTGGTGGCCAAATCCCAGAGCTAGGAAAAGAACAGGAGCTTGGGGAGGACTTGCCTTTTTCCTGCCTTTTTCCTTCAGCCTGGCCTTGCTCTTGGAGGAGCAGACATTGTGCTTTGTGGACTTGAAGGTCTCCAGCCGCCTCTTCATGTTCTGCCGGAAGATTTCTTTATCTTGGCGCTCTTGTTTATCTGGAGAGATGAAGTGACGGCTGTAGCTGGCCTTGTACTGGCCGAGGGAGAGGCAAAGAGACACAGGGTGAGCAGCTGGCCCCGCGGAGGAGCACGGTCCATCCCTGCTCCCCTCGGGGCCAGCCCCGCCGTGCCCGGAGCGCTCACCCGCCGCCGGGGCTTGTAGAGGCTCCCCCGCAGCACGTGGTGCATGGCAGCGTCCTCCTTGTCGCGGCGGCTCCGCACCGTGTCGATCACCTGCAGGTCCAGGCACGCCCCGCTCCCGCTCTCCCTCCTGCGGGACACGGGCATGGACGGGCTGGGCTCCAGGCCAGCCCCCTGCCAGCCCTGGGGCAACCCATCCCAGGGGAGAGGGTGGCTGGGAGGTCACACGAGGCCCGTCCAGGAGCTCAGAGGGATGGCTGTACTCACAGGAGGTTGGTGACTGATGACTCTGACATGGACGTGCGGCTGGGCATGGAGGGCAGCGACAGCTTGGCAGCCGAGTGCACGTGGCCACCCTGGGACGTGGGAGGACAAGGCAGGCATCAGGACTGTCGCTCTGATTTTTTAAGATTTTCTAAACCTTCTGATGTTTACATTTTTGTAGCAAACTTTCTCACACACTTTCTGTAAATAACTTATTATTTTGCATTCTTTTATGGAGGAGGAAGAATTTGATGGACTGTTGGCTTGTCCAGTGTCATTGGAGAGGTGGCACTGTCACCCTCTAATCCACCGTCTCTTTTGGAAAACTATAAATGTTGGAGCCAGAAAATAAAATTCCCTTTTCTTCACCTTGAGAGAAAGGGAAGAAACTTCCCTTTTCTTCACCATGAGTGGTGTGTGTGCTCATGTTGTTTCGTGTCCTATAGTGACACAGGACAGCAAGGACCCAGCTGGGATGGACAGGTCCCCACTGCCTGGCCAGAGGGTGCGCATGGGGGGAGGAACATACACGAGGGGAACCTCTCCTGCCAGGAGAGGCACCATCCTGCTGCCTGTACCTGATCTACAAAGCTGATGGCATCACGGATATTCAGCTTGTAATAAACATCCCAGATCTCATCCCGCAGCCTGTAGGCAGATTTCCGCATCAGGAGCTGGCTCAGGTATTTCTTGTCAAACTGCTCCCACCTGCCATGAGATGAAGACACAGGCAGTTCAGCTCCCATGGGGTACCAGGGATATCTACCCACACAAGGCTGAGTGTCCCAGGTACAGCAGGACCTGGCTGTGCACAGGGACATGCTGCCAGGGAGAGCAGGAGGGGAGGATACACGGTGACCCTTGAGCCTGCCCAAGGGGAAGCCAGATACTGTTGGGTCTGTGAGGCAGTGGGAGTAGGACTGGGGCCACCCTGCTGGAGCACTTCCCCTGCAGGAAACAGGCTTTTTGCATCCTTTTCCTGTTGCTGTGCTGCAGATAAACACTGCCCAGGCAGGAACAGGGCTGTTCCCTCCTCAGTGCCCAGGGCAGTTCCATCCATGAGGGGGCAGAGGGCCATTGCCACCAACATGGACACCCCAAGTTCTGACTTTGGCAAGCAATGTCAGCTCCACAGCATCCCCAGCCTGACCTCTCTCTGGGATGCTTTTGTGATCCTGGTCTGCTGCACAACAGCATCCAAAGGTACCTATCCAGATTGATGGACAGACATACAGGCTTCCTGGTCCTGCTGCCCTGTCCACAGCAGAGGTGTCCTCTTGTGAGAGCCCCAAGATGTCCCTGTGGCTGGCATGCATCTCCCATTCACTAACAGTAGAGGGTCCTGTCTAAGACACTCACTTGTCCCGCCAGTAGTGGTAGCCATGGTGCCCCACGATGTCCTCCACCGCTGCCAAGATGTGGTCAAAGGCCTTGAGTGAGGGGAAGAGGGTGAGTGGTGGCAAGGCTGTGGGTGCCCTGGGGATGCCAAGGTCATACATGGTCCTTGCCCAGCCCCACATGTGAGGGGAGCTGGGGAGCCTCTGGCACTGTCACTTACGTGCTCATGCAGCTCCTCGTTGAGCGTGGGTTTGTGGTGGTCACTACGCTTCACCTTCAGCCACGTCACCAGGGGTTTGATGGTGAGGCCCTAGAATGGCAGGAGAAGGCAAGGGGAAGACTGGGAGGGTGAGAGGGTGCATGGCTGGGGCATGGGGAGCAGAAGCAGCACAAAGTGACTGGGGACAGTGGCTGTGCCAGCCATGCATGCCCCTATCAACCTGACCCCTGTGCCATGGTGTGCACCCCCAATCATTCTTCCCCTAGACTAATTTTCATCCTCCCTGTGGCTTCCCTTCCCAGGGCACTGAATGACAGAGCTGGGGCCCATCAGCAGCTTTGTAAAGAGAGCAGCCTGGACAGGCATGCACTCTTGGAGCTTCTGGAGCCAGTCCCAGAACAAAATGCAGTGGGAAAAGAAGATGGGCCATGGCTCCACCATCACAACAGTCCCCATAGTGGTCCTGCCCACCTGCTGATGGATAGGGTGCCAGAAAGCACCGAGGACCAAAGGTCACTTGAGAAAAGATACTTTCCCAAAGCACATGTCCCCGAGCCAGTTCTGGGGCAAGAAAGCAGCACTGGAGGAGGGCAGAGTGCACATCCTCACCTGCACGATGACGGTGAAGAACACCACCACGATGGTCGTTGCCACAAAGTAGTCCTTGGCTTTCACCTTTTCCCTGTCCAGCAGGATGACCAGGGCGAAGGCCACGGCCCCACGGAGGCCACCATATGACATGACCACCTGGTCGATCCTGTCCAGGGGGATGAGGCGGAAGCGGTTGAGCACGTACGTTTGGAGAACAACACCTGGGGAAGAAGGAGGAGGAGAGCCTGGAATGCTGGGAGAACCCTGCCTGCTCCAGCAGAACAGCACAAAATCCCAGCCAGGATTCATGGCTGGCCTTGTGCCCCACCCTTTCCTGGGCAAGATCCCTTTTTGGCATGAAAAGGGCTGTGTGCTACCAGCCATATGCACAGCAGGACAGACTGACCCACGGCTCTGAAGAGCAGGATAAAGAACAGGGTGCCCAGCACCAGTGCTGTGTCCCACGTCCACTTGGAGGTGTCCACGGCCGAGATGCCCAGAAACATGAAGATGATGGTCTCTGAGCTGCTGGCCAGTGTCTTCATGGTGTACTTGACTGTGGTGCGGGATTTCTGGGAGATGTTGGCTTCCACGTACTTCTTGCAGCAGATCCCACAGAAGGTGACTCTGCAGAGGGGCAGGAGGAGATGGCATGGCCCTATGGCAGGAGGAGGAGTGGGTCTACTCACTGCCTCTTGCTGCTCAGCACGGCAGCCCCAATTCCTGGGCTCCCCCGGGCAGTACTCACGCCAGGATGGCGGAGAGCGAGACCATCTCGGCAGCCAGGTACGCCACGTAGGCCAGCAGGAAGACGAAGAGCGGCTCGATGATGCGCACGCGCTTGGTGAACCGCGTGATCAGGGCCAGCAGGAAGGCAAAGAGCAGCCCCACGGCTGTGCCCCCCAGGCTCACCAGGAAGAAGGAGGCTGGAGGGAGGAGAAGTCTCATGTGAACCATAAGGAAATAGACCCAGCTCCTGTGCCCCTTCAGCTGTGCCATGCTGGACTGGCCAAGTGCCATTCTCCCACCCAGGTCCCCTCCAAAGCATCCTATGGAGCACAAAGCCTTGGATGATCCCAAAGCACCCCCTGGAGCACCTTTGCTGTGGGGCAGGCTGATAGAATTGGGGCTGATGTTGGGGCTGTTCAGCCTGGAGAAGACCTCAGAAGCCCTTCCAGTAGCTGAAGAGTACTCCAAAACAGCTGGAGGGGGACTTTTGACATGGGCATGGAATAACAAGACCGGGGGAATGCCTTCAAACTGACAGA
The DNA here is from genome assembly GCF_028769735.1 of Zonotrichia leucophrys gambelii. NCBI lineage: Eukaryota > Metazoa > Chordata > Aves > Passeriformes > Passerellidae > Zonotrichia > Zonotrichia leucophrys. The sequence continues at coordinate 7,475,542 of NC_088181.1, forward strand.
GGGTAGGATTAGAATTGGGTATTAGGAAGAAATTCTTCCCTGTGACGGTGGTGAGGCTCTGGAACAGACTGGCTGTCCCATCCCTGGAAGTGTTCAAGGCCGGGCTGGGGAGCTCTGAGCAACCTGGTCTACTGGAAGGTGTCCCTGCTCATGGCAGGGGGGGCTGGAACAAGGTGGTCTTTAAGGTTCCTTCCAGCCCACACAGTTCTGCAGTTCTATGCTGATGGCCAGCATGTGACACACAGAGGTGACAGAGCTGTGATGCTGAGTGCCCACCCCACAGGACAACAGCTCCTGTGCTTGCTCCCCTCCACTTCCACAACAGAGGAGGAGGTGGAGGGGCTGGTGTGTCCATTACTCACCTACCCCCTTCACATAGTCTGTGGCGTGGATGTGCGCTGGGCCCAGCTCCACAAAAGAGTTGAAGACCTTGTACAGCACCTGCAGGCAAGGCAAATCCCTTGAGAACCACAGGGCATTGCCCTGCCTTGAGAGGGGCAGGAAGGGTCCTGTGGAAGAGGCATTTTCCACCCCAAACCTGTCAGGTAACAGCTCATTTCAGCAAAGTCTCCCAGGGCCAGGAGAGAGGAAAGGCCAAGAGAGCATGGCATGGGTCTGCCCCCAGCTCAGGGACGTCACCTGCATCCTCTGCCCATCCTGGGGAATTCCAGCACCTTGGGCATGTCGGGCTCAACCTTAGAGTCCCCCAGGCTGCAACTCACCACGGTGACAGCATCATTCAGGAGAGACTCGCCAAACACAATGATGAAGAGGGTCTCATTAACATGGACCTCCTCAAAGACAGCCAGGACTGCCACAGGGTCCACAGCTGAAATCAGGCTGCCAAAGAGCAGGAAATCCATCAGCCCAGCTTCAACACCTGGATCTGTTAGGACAGAAGGACCAAGGTCAGGCAAACCAGCCACCCCAGAGCCCCTCTCACCAGATGGAAACAAGCCTGTCCCTCATCTGATCCCAGTGACTTGACTGCAGCATCTCAACTGGGAGTGCAATGGGATGAGCCCAAAAGTGTTCCCAGACCTCCAGGATGCCCTGGGAAAGTGGGACTTGGTGCCTTTTTGCTGCAACATGAGAGGAGCCTGAGGGATGTCCCTGTTGGCACCCAGGTGCATCATTGCTCCTCCAGCAGGCACCACCAAAGGAGGCTCAGCAGCCCCACCTCGGTCCAGGCATCAAGGGGCTCCTCAGGGCTCAGCAGAGCTCAAAACACAGCCCAGGCCAGGCAGGGCCAGTGGCTCCAGCCAAGGACAGGGAACATGGCAGCGAGCCAGCAACGCTAGCCAAGGTCAGCAGACAAAAATAGCAAAGACATGAGTCAGCCCAGTGCCAAGCAGGGCCCGTCTGCCCTGCACGCTTGGACCGTCCTGCCAGAGCACCATGCCCAGGGTGTCAGGACCCTGCTCGTGCTGCAATTCCTAGGAATCCACAGCAGGGAGAGGCAGTGGGCTATGAAATTGGGGTTGCTGTGCACTGCCACCCTATTTTTTGGGGACATGGTCTGAGCTGGGCAGCCCTGCAGACCCACCCATGAGCCCAGCGCGGTGCAGCCCCCAGAGTGCGGTGCCAGTGGCGAAGGAGTTCCAGAGCGTGCCCACCACTGCGTAGGTGAGGATGGCACCAATGTTGTCAAAGAACAGCCGGCTGGGCATGAAGTACCCCGAGTCCAGGACGATGGGGGGCAGAAGGAAGAGGAAGAACATGTTGGGCTCCAGCTGGTACTCAGCTTTCTTTGCCACGGCCAACACGATGCCCCCCAGGCCCAGCCCCAGCAGGATGAGAAGGCAGCTCTCTGGGACAACGGATGTCACCTTCCTTGACAGGTGGAAAACTAGAAGAAAAAGAAGAATGAGAGCATCAGCCAAACAGGCACACAGACAGAGCATCCCAAATCCATAAGATTCACAGAAGGGTTGGGTGATGCATGATGGATGGGAGGAGAACAGGGGAGCACCTATGGAAAGGCTGCTTCATGGCCACATGTGCACAAAAACCTACCAGCTACCGCCCAGGTCAGGATTTCAGGTCCCTGACTCTTTAGGATTTCCCTCTGCCTCTCAGCCAATAAGCCAATCAGCCAGGCATCTTACTTTTCTTGGCTTCTGGTGTCTGCACTTAAAGGTTTAAAGCAGGCAGGAGCACGTTCACAGTGTCACGAGCACTGCTGGCTGCTGTTCAAGTGAAGAAATCCTGGTACACCGGGACATGTCACCCCACTCAGAGACAAGGATGCTCAGCCCTGGTGACAGGATGACCTTGTTTGCATCCGTCTGAGCAAGCAGCCAGAGCAGCATGCAAACCACTGCAGCACAAGCCATGCTTGAGCACAGCCTCCCCCAGCACCAGCTAACCTACCTGCATGCAAAAGCACAGGCACTTGGGAGCTGCAGATTTAGAGATGCTTGGAATAATCAGTTTATTCCATGCAAGGTTTGGGCCAAATCTTAAGCTGCCGTGGAACAGGATGTATTTTCTAAAGCAAACAGAGGATGCCCTGGTGTTCATCCAGCAGTAATGTGGCAGTGAGCCTGTGCTCAGGCACCAGCCAGCAAGGTGCCATGCCAGCCAGCACAGGGAATTCATTCCTCCAGGAACCCTTGGCCCCCACATCAGGGTGTCCTGTGTAATCCCAAATCAGTCCAGCTTCCAGGCAGGCAAACCCAGCCCTGGGGGTTTCTCCTCACTAGTACAAGGTGCCCCTCCAAAAGGGCATTGCTTGGGGAAAAGCTCTTGAGGGTCACAGTTATTTTGTCCCCCCCGTCACCAGGTTCTGCCATCAGTTGTGACATCCAGCCCAGCTCTGTTGCATGACTTGACCATCAGATGAAGAAATCTCCGGGGCAGTGGGTTCCTCTGGGCACTTCGAGAGCCACCTCTGTCCTTGTGCACCCAGCAGGTACAAGGGGCATCAGGGTAGGCTCTGAGCCATCACTTGGCTGCAAGCCCAGCCCTGCTGTCAACCCCAAAACCCAGTCCCTAAAGCCCTTTAGCTGCACTAAAGCTGCCCATTGCTTGTGCCAAGCTGCCCCTCCAGAAGGAAAGTTGTGCTATGGTCATGCACCAACCCGGGTCACTCAGCTGCTTCTCTCCTTTGGAACCCCAATGGACAGACCATAAGGTCTGCCTAGCCCAGGGTGCTGTCTCCAGTGGCATACACCTGGAGAGGAGCCCAGGAACAGGCAGTACTTCATCAGCAGGTTTCCATGTGTCTATGCCCTTGTCATTCTCCTCTGAACCTGTCCTGGTCCTGCTCTATCCTTCTGGGACAGGTCCCAGTGTCCCTGAGATGTGGACAGCCAGAGAACTGAGGTTGTGGCCTCCTCATGTTCTTCCTTTCTCCTTTCTCAGCACCTCTTAGGTGATTTACTTTGCTTCACCACAGCTGAGCTCTGAATTAGAGGAGATAATTGAATGACAAAGATCTGATTCACAGCCAGAGACATCTTTGAACCCACCACCCAATGTGCAGGCTAAGGACCACTTTTCCTTTAGTTGAGGACCTCAAGAGGTTGCTGCTTGGCACAGCAAGCTCCATCCATGCCCCAGCACTGGCTCCCTGCCATAATACAGCAGGAGCACTGCTGCAGCCAGCAGGGGCAGAGCAGTGAGCGCAGGGGCAGCGTGATCTGCAGCTCCACCTCAGGCACCTCAACGGGAAAGAGCACCCAGGCCAAGGCTCTCCCGTGGCTCTGCCACCAAACACCCCAGAGCCTGGGGCACCCCCTCAGCCCCAGCCACCTCTGCTCACTGCTGGGGGCTGCAATACAGCCCTGGAGATGTGGTGACATGGACACCACAGCCCTCCAAGCAGACCCACAGCCTGAGGAAAAGCTGGCTGGGCTTCATCCAGGCCAAATTCCTGCCAAATGACCACACAAGTGACTGCAGAGCCCCGCTCACCCCGCACAAGCTGCCGGCACCGTGGACGGATGGCGCTCGCTCAGCGCCTGCCGCAGGCTGTGAAGCCGCTTCCCACCCACGGGAACAAAGCTCTGAAGTTTTCAAGAAGGGAACGAGGCGTCCAGCCCCTTTCTGCATTCTCAGGAACATTGCCAGGGTCCCTCTCTCTGCTTCGGCAACCCAGCTGCATTCCTCGTGCTGTGGAGCTGTCCTGGCAGGCTGGGGCACCCAGGAGAGCGTGCAGGGATGCTGTGGGGACAGGAGTCCTGGCTGTCACCCATCCTGGGAGTGTTCAAGGCCAGGTTGGATGGGGTTTTCAGCAACTTGATCTAATGGAAGGTGTCGCTGCCCATGGAAGAGTAGTTAGAAAAAGATAATCTCTAAAGTCCTTTCCAACTCAAGCTATTCTATGATTGATTTCACCAAGCCAGAAACTTGGTCAAATAAAGGAGAAGCATCAATGGGAAAGATCGTGCTTGTCCAAAAATCTGCTGGCTGATGGGGAGAGCTGCCAGCCTCCCCAGGAAATGGCAGCACATGAGCTCCCATGTGTCACAGAGAGCAGCCAGTGGGGACAGACTGAACAAGCTCTAATTTTATACACACTAGTCAAGGATTTCAGCACTAAAGGTTCCCACAGCAACAGTAACTTAGCCACATGTGAATTAACTTCAGAGACATAATCCATACTCAGGCATACATAATGAAGCATTTGCCATTGACACAACTCAGGGCCAAAACCTCCTCTGCTCTTCCAGAGCTTGGGAAATGGCAGAACACCTAAACCAAGACATGAGCAGCTGGGGGCACAGGTGATGGTGTGAGGAGAGATGGTTGCAATGGTGCTGAATAGAAAAACATCTCTCTGCTGGCAAACTCCTGCCTGTGGGGCAGCTATGTGTAAGGAGAATGTCTGGGACAATGCTCATCACCTCTGTGCTCCCCATCCTGTGCTCTGACTGTGGATGGAAAAGGCAGCAAAGCCCGGATGATGCCTCGCTGTGCAGGAAGGCAACACCCAAGCCAGTTTTTCCCTGCCCCGGGTGTTTGCTGGCTTGGGTCACCCCAGCATCGTGACTGCCTCTGAGAACAGAGCCCACAGTGTCATTTCCCCATCACCCGGGCGTGGGGCCGCTTCCTCCCCTCCAGTCACAGGGCTGTGAGCTGGCAGCCCAGCACCGCAACCGCAGCGGATCCTCTGCACCAGCCTGCGCCCAGCGTGCACAGCTGGCACTGCCCTCTCTGCTCCCCAAAATCCTCCACCCCTGCTTCATCTCCTCTGGACTCCTGTGCACCCTGGGGAGGGCAGGTGCCATCTCTGGGGACACCCGTGGCAGGGTGCTGCCTCCAGGTGCTGCCCCAGGTCTGGGTGTCGCTATCAGCTCCAGGCTCTGAAGACCCATTGGACCCACTGGGTACATAAACCTGGCAGCTCAAAGACATCAGGGCTGTGTCTGACAGACAGAGAAGGAGAGCGGCCATGTGCCTCAGGCCTGGAAGAAAGTGGGGATTTGGGAATGATCTCAACTCAGGCCCCCTGCACAAAATCAGGGTAGTTGAGGGGAGCACGTCAATGGAAACCTGCACAGGGAGCAGCTCTGGGGAGAGGTTGGAGAGAAGAAAATAACAGCCAGGGAAAGGAATTTTCTCTCTGATCTTCTGCAGGTAGGAGGGACGCACTCGGCAGCTGGAGGTGGCACAGCTACAGCACAGTGCTGTATTTTTAAACTCATGATACCTTTCAATTCATTCCTCGCGAGGCTTTAGGTCTCTCTTGCAAGAAGGCAAGGAAGGAGAGGAACGGAAGATCCACAGTGATGCTGGGACAGGAAGAGGCCAGCTGGTGGTCACAGCTGTAGCTGTCTCCTGTGTCTCGAGTGCTGCTGCACATCCCTGGCTCATCAGAGATTCCCCTGCCAAACTCTGAACCCACATTTCTTGATCCAACTTGAAATTAAGAGAGTATCTGTGCCCCCACCACCGGGGCTGTGCCCACAATGGGGTCTCTAAGGAGAGAACCTGGCTCAAGGTCACGATCTCATCCCCAGGGCCCAGCACAGCAGGCAGGGGCACTGTGGGGGACCAGCCCTCTGGGTACCCCTGCCTGGCACCCACGCGCGGGTGTCCCTTCCCCAGCACCCCGGATGCTGGTGCGGAGCCCAGCCCTGCACAGCTCACACAGATCCTCATTGTGCCTTCCCACACAGCCTTTCACAGCAGAGCCTCCCCCAGCTCCGTGGTTTGTGCTGGGGAGCCCAAGAGTCCGAGGCCAGCCCAATCCGGAGTGACCCACTGGAGGAGACTGCAGGCACCTGCCCTCCCCAGGCCCATGGGGCACATCCTGCCCGCACCGGCCCCACCGAGCCTTTCCCGGGGCTGTGCGGGAACAATGGCTTCCAGACCTGCCAGCGGCAGGTGCTGTGCCAGCCCTCGGGAACACGGGACATCCTTTGGGGCTTCTCTTCTCATGAACCCTCCATCCTCTGTGCCCACCCATCTATCCATCCATCCCTCGCAGGAAAAAACAGCCCGGGCCCCCACCCTTTCCTTCGGGTGGTGCCTTAACCCCGCCGCCGCGCATCATCCCACGGCAGGGCACGGAGGATGTGGCGTGGTCCGCGACCACCGCAATCCAGCCGGGAGCGGTGACCAGCCGGGTTTGTCCCCATGACCCGTGTCCCGGCGTGCGGTGACACCGCTCGTCCCGGGTGCCCCCGCGCCCGCCGGGGATGCCGCATCCCCCCTGCCTGCCCGGGGGTGGGCACGTCTGCTCCCGGGGCACCGGAGCGGGTGGGGACGCGGGGACACTCACCGATCTTGGCCAGGCTGGCTACCAGGATCCAGGCGGCCACCAGGCAGGGCGCCTGCACCTCCCGCCACTGCCAGCGCAGCAGCTCGGCTCCCGCCGGGGCGGCGGGGCCGGGGGAGGCCGCCGGGGGCTGCATGGCCCCGCCGCTCCCGCCGCTCCGCTCCGCCGCGGCCCCGGTCCCGGCCCCCGCCCGCGTCACGCGCACGTGGGGATGCGCCGGGACGGCCCCCGGGCCCCACGCCACGGGCCCCGCCCCGAGCGGCACCGGCCCGCCCCGCACCTCGGCACCCCGGTACGGCCCCGGGCCTTAGCGCCCGCCCCGGAGCCCAGCACACCACTACTCACCCCTTACATCCCCCTCCAACCCAGCTCATCTGCTCACTCCTGGAGCCCCCTGCCCCATGCGAGTCCCCTCTCAGTCCTCTCTGCAACTGTCCCGGTGCCACCTGCATCGCCCTGGTCCCCCGTGCTCTAGTCCCCCCGTGCCTCTGCTTTGTCTGAGTCTCCCCAGCCTGGCTTAGTCCTCACGCACCCACCAAATTCCCCTCCCTCCTCCCAGCCGGCCCCTTCCCAGCTGAAACCATCCACCCCTGCCCCAGATGCTGCCTGAGCACCAGCCCGGGAACACCCATGGGGGGCCCCCAAAATTCTGTCTCCCCTTTCCCTCCTCAGCCCCTCTCAGATACACCTAAAATCTCCTGCTTGCTGATTAGGCCATCCACCACGCCTGGGAGGGGCCCCATCTCCCACCCCCCATCCCTGAGGCTCCCAATCCAGGAGATTCACACTCCATGTCCTGGGTGGGCAGTGAGCTGTGCCCAAGCAGCCCAGAGAGGTGGGATGCTGGGCAGGGGGCAAGAAGGGACACTGGCAGAGTGCTCCATGGAGAGCCAGCTCTGAGCTGTGCCCCTGCAGGACAGGACAGGACACCTTAGCCAGAGTGAGACCTCTGGCTGGTAGTGCCTGTGGCATGGGCACTCTCAGGTGCTGAGTGCCAGCCTGAGCCCTCTGGCCAGGTAGGAATGGGCCACAGGACACTCCCCTGAGAGCCTCGGTGGCATCACCTTCTCTCATCTCTCTGCCTGGGTACAAATGTGCTGCAAATGTTTGCCAGCAGGAGCCGATGGCTGGGGAACGCAGGCTGGAGGCAGGAGCAAGGGGAAAGCTCCCTGCCCACCACTCCATCGCATCTGATCATTGCCATTGTCCAGGTAATCTGTCAAAAAGAAAGTAAAATGGGTTTTACACAAGCTTTGCTTGGCAGTTTGAGCTCAGTATGCCCCACTTCCAGAGTGGCACCACAACACCCCTGGATGCAGGAAGCTCATCCTGTGCTGCTTCCCCCCTGCTCCAGGAAGGGGAGATGCAGCCCAGCTGCCCATCTGTGCTGCTGTTCACCTGGGGTGACCCGACCCACCTGGTCCCCTGGAGCAGCCTGGAGCATCCTGGGGCATCTCAGTGATGCCCCACAGGGGCTGGAGCACCCCTAACGCCAGAGCAACCTGGGGTCTGGAGATCCTGGATACCGGGGCCCTGACGGAGCCCCCCAGAGCGTGGAGCATCCATCTTGGACACTCCTGATGCCAGAGCGTTCCAGTGGAGCCCCCCAGAGCCCGAACCATCCATCCTGGAGCACCCTGGTGCCAGAGCGTTCCAGTGGAGCCCCCCAGAGCCCGAACCATCCATCCTCGAGCACTCTGGTGCCAGAGCGTTCCAGTGGAGCCCCCCAGAGCCCGAACCATCCATCCTGGAGCACTCTGGTGCCAGAGCGTTCCAGTGGAGCCCCCAGAGCCCGTTCCAGTGGAGCCCCCCAGAGCCCGAACCATCCATCCTGGAGCACCCTGGTGCCAGAGCGTTCCAGTGGAGCCCCCCAGAGCCCGTTCCAGTGGAGCCCCCCAGAGCCCGAACCATCCATCCTCGAGCACTCTGGTGCCAGAGCGTTCCAGTGGAGCCCCCCAGAGCCCGAACCATCCATCCTGGAGCACTCTGGTGCCAGAGCGTTCCAGTGGAGCCCCCCAGAGCCCGTTCCAGTGGAGCCCCCAGAGCCCGAACCATCCATCCTGGAGCACCCTGGTGCCAGAGCGTTCCAGTGGAGCCCCCCAGAGCCCGTTCCAGTGGAGCCCCCCAGAGCCCGAACCATCCATCCTGGAGCACCCTGGTGCCAGAGCGTTCCAGTGGAGCCCCCCAGAGCCCGGAGCATCCCGGTGCCCGGAGCATCCTTCCCGGATGACCCACGGGAGGGCGCGCCGAGCGCCGAGTACCCAGCACGGAGCGACCGCTCCCGGGACGGGGAGGGCGGAGGGGCCGGGCCGAACCCGTTCCGCCCCGGGTGTGCACGGGGCCGCGGCGGCGGCGGGGCCATGGCGCTGGTGGAGGCGGCGGAGGCGACGGTGCCATGCCGGGTGCAGTACCTGGAGGACGCGGATCCCTTCGCCTTCGGCAGCTTCCCGGAGCCCCGACGAGCCCCGGTTTACGCCGTGGAGGAGGCGCTGGCCCTGGGGGCGCAGCTGCCCGCGCTGCACCGCCTGGTCGGGGCCCCGCTGCCGGTGAGCAGGGACGGGGACGGCGGGGAAGGCACCGTGCGGGGCTCGGGGTGGGGATGGCTGGCTGGAGGGGACCGGGGGGCGAGGGATCGGACGGGGTGTCCCCGGCAGCGCTGCCGGTGTGAGTCACGGCGGGGTTTATGAGCTCCTGTGGGAGATGCCAGCCTCGGCCGGCCCCAATGAGTCGGCGGGAGGAAGAGGATGTGCTGCTCAGAGCATGCAGGAACCCTGTCAGGGGGAAGCAGGATGAGGGCAGGCGTCCATGCCCATGTGGTCGGGGCTGAGGCAGCGTGTTCCCCGCCGGCCTCGCACTTCCACGCCGGGAACCGGGAGCGGAGCGCACCGGCTCCGCCTGGGACCCTTCCCGTGCTGGTTCTCGCTGCGGCACCTGGAGCGTGGGGCGGTGATGGTGGGGGCGGAGGGCAGCCAGCCCCTCATCTCACCGCTCCGGCGGCAGCTTTGTCAGCGGAGAGCAGTACGGAAATGCACGCTGAGCAATTTCCTTCAGCTGGGAGGAAGGCAGGAGGCTGAATGTGAAGCGAGGCACCGTGTCTTGTTTGTGTGTCCTCAAGTCTGGCTCGGGCTGGGAAGTGGAGGAGACACGGGAGACACGGCATCCTCCCTGCCTGTCTCCTGTGGAGGTGATGCTCTCGGAGCATCCTTCTCAGGATGGGGACTGGCTTGTTTTCTTCCTCAGGGACGTGGGACCCAGCAGAGTTCGACAATAGCTGAGCATCTCGGTCTTGCAGCACCACAGGAGTGCAGGGAAGGGAGGCAGGAGCCCCCGCTGGCTGGGGGGAGCTCTGCTCAGAGCTAGAGCGGAGAGATGGAGCAGCAGGAGAGGGAAATTCAGCTCGCTGTGCCCGACACTGAGCTTGCTGCCCTTCCAGGGGAGAGGGGATCACTTTGAGACCTTTGCCTGCACCAAAAAAAAAAAACCTCCCGTTTATTCCCCTTTTCATTTTTCTTGGATCAAAGAAGCAGCGTCTCATGTCGCCGTCATGGGATTTTTAGGCGGTGACTAAAGGGAGTTTGTTTGGGAACAAACAGCTTGGAGACATGACGAATGGAGCAAACTCAAATTTCATGCGTGTGCTGTGCTCCCTGGGCAGGAGCTGGCTGTAACGGGATCGCCAGCCCGGAGCGCTGCCATGGTGGCAGGGGCAGTGGCAGGGGGAGGGGACACTGGACACTGCGTTCCCGAGGGCGGCAGCGCTGCAAGGTCCTGTGCCCAGCAGAAGGGTGTTGATCCTGCGATTTCAGGCTCTGCTCTCTATCTAATCCAAGCTCTGGATATTTTTTCCTGTAGTTTCCCTCTATCATCCCACGACCCTTGGTGAAATCGCAGGTGAACTCCCTGGATCCTGTTCTGGGCTTATAAACCAGATTTCTGGATTATATAGGTTATAAACCATGCTGCCTTTACCACACAGCGCTCTCTGAGGCAGCAAGGGCTGCAGAATGTCCCACCTGACAAGCTGGGATGCTGGCTGGGGTTTGCACAAGCAAATGTGCTCATTGGGAGCCTCCTGCACTGGGATTTACAGCCTGTGGAGTGAGGTCAGTCTCCCAAGGCACCCAGCTCAGTTGAAATTCAGAGCTGGCACCCTTGGAGCCATGCAGATGTCGTTCCCCTGGCATGACCAGCCAAAGCCTCCCCTGGTGCCTTTTGTGCCAGGTAGCACTCAGTTCCATTAGTCACCGCCCTAAAATTAGTAAATGAACAGTCGGATTTTTCCCAAGGAACTGGCTGTAAAAAAGTTCAACTGGGAATGCCTGGTGCCAGGTTTGTCCTGCTGGGCAGCATGCCTGGACCTGCAGAGCACTGGAAGAGGGTGCAGCAGCCAGGAGGGAGCTGGGCTATGGTACCCTCATAGTTGGACGAAGATTGAGCTGCACGCACCCAGGGGATGAGCTGCCTTGGGAGAGCAGCTGAGCCCGGCTAAGCAGCTCCCTGTGCTGGGAACAGCTTAGAGATGATGAGCAAGAGGTTTCTGGTGCAAGCATCACTGCCTTGAATAGCCTGTCCTGCCCCATGACACCCTTGGTGCTTCCTCTCCCTGAACAGGACCTGTCACTGATGGCTTTTTCATGCTCTCCGGGAAGTGTGTTTGTGCTTGGAAATACCTTCCTGCTTTGTTTGCTGCTGCTGCATTGTTTGCCTCCAGGCTGATACTATCTTCTCCGCTTTCCAGCATTTTTTTTAGTACCCTTGGGTGATGCTTGGGCAGGGCGTGGCCATTCTCTGAACCTCTGCAGGCAGGTTTTGACAGGGCAGGTTTTTTTGGCTGTCCTTTAAGTCCCCAAATGCCCCTGCGGCTCCCTAGAGCACTATCTCACCTCTCGATCTGGGGATTTTTCCAAACAATTGCAAAACCCATCAGGCTAGAGCTTTGCATTCTCCTTCCTCCCCCGGAAATCTGGGAAGAGCAAACAGTTCGCTGGCCTCGGTGCCATAAACTTGCTGAGAGCTCTTGTACTCAATAGAGGTGCCGGTGGGGCAATCTCTGTGTGTGAAGTGAGCAATCCCCATCCCACAGCCCTGCTGCCCTCTGTTTCCTAACAGGCTGGAGGAGGGCTTTGGTGAGGGTCTGTGCCCCACTTCACCCCTGGATGGTAGGAAAGCAGTGAGGAGGGGTCAGCAGCACCGAGTGTTGGTGCTCAGCAGCCCCCAGCACTCCCCAGCTCCCAACACCATCCCTGCATGGATCCCAGGAAGGGAACTGCAGCCAGGCAATCATGCCGTGGCTTTTCCAGGACACCAACTGCTGCCTGGCACTGGGCTCCTCCCACTGCCACAGGTCTGTTGGTAAACAGCAGGAGATCTGTTAATGAGCAATGAGCCCAGCTGGAGGAGCTTCCAGAGGGAAGCAAGTTGGCACTTCTGGGCCAGCTCTGGGTGACCTCCAGAGATCCCCCCTGCCCCCATGACAAGGCAGTGGCAGTGTTCTCATCCACTTGCTGCCATCCATCATGCAGGAGTGGACAAGCACCTGAGTGCCCTGGCAAAGGACACCCCTCCTAACCCTGCAGCTGAACTGTGGTGAATGTGCTTGGCTGGGCTTGGGCTTGGGCTTGAGGTTAGGGTTGGGGTGGGTCCTGTGGCTGGTGTAACTCTACAAACCATCAGCCCTGTGTGTTTTGGGAGGAAGAGCAGCAGCTGGTGATGCCAGTGCTTTCTGAACTGTCAGTGCCTTGTGTTTAACTGCTGCCTACTATGTTTAAATAATATATTTTTCCTGTAGTTTCCCCACAGCCTTTCTAGAAGAGCTGCAGCAATGCCGAGAAATTGTGGTTACTGAAAAAAAAAAGTGTTAGAAAGGGGGTAAAAGTGGTAAAAGTGTTTCCTTTGCTGACAGATAAAGAGGATATTTGTTGCCTGGCCTTGGAGCGTGCGGGGATGCTGTGATAGGGGTGAGCAGGAAAATGTTATGCTGTGGTGGGGAGTGTGAGTTCGTCTGTGCATGGATGCTGTTTCTCCATATTGGAGGTGAGGAGGTTTCCATCACACACCCCCACTGAATCCTGGAATGATTTGGATTTGAAGGGACCTTAAAGGGATCATCCTTGTTCCACTCCACTGCCATGGGCAAGAACACCTTCCATCAGACCTCTTGTTCCAAGTCCTGTCCAGCCTGGCCTCGAACACTTCCAGGGATGGGACATTCAACACAGACAGAATCTTTTTCAGGGTTGTGGGTCCTTGTCCCACATCAGGGCTGGCACGAGCATCAGACCTCAGCAAGACCCCAGAGCCTCCCTGTGAATGGGTGAAGGACATCCATCCTGCTGCAGGGTGGCTGGGACTCCCAGGAGCCACGGGCTGGATGTGTGAGCGTGGGACACTCTCCTCTCCCAGCTCTGCTTTGCCCTCAATCCCCATTGCCCTCAAAGTCCGGCTCATTTTGTAATGGTTTACCAGGCAGGAGACAGATGAATCAGAGCCACTCTGCACTGGGAGCTGTCAGTAACCTGTGACCCCAACTTGCTGTCCCCAGCACCATGACACTGAGACCTCAGCTTGATCCTACAGGGTATAAACCCCCTGTCTGAATAACCCCTGGCCCTGGGGCAGCTGCTGCTCCCTGGTGTGGAAGTGCTGCCCAGGATTTTTGGCAGAGATGCAGGAGCCTGGGATGGCTTCTCCCCATCCCCAGGGAGGCCACAGCCAAGCCAGGGCCCAGGGTTTGGAGCATCCCTAGTGGGAAACGTTGCCAAGCTCACACGGGAAATACACGGGGTCAGGTCCCAGGGGCTCCCCCCACAGCTGGGACATGTCAGCAGCCCCGGAGGAGCTGGGGATGTTAACTCTGGCTTGCTGGGGCTGCGGCAGCCCAGAGAAGGCAAGGCCTTTGTACTGGGGTGGGTTGCTCTTTGCTGACTTAGAGTGCCTGGGTGGATGCAGGGGTGGCCAGGAGGAATCAGAGATAGGGAGAATGCCCAGAAGTATGAAGGAATTGGCTGGGTGGATGCAGGGATGTCCAGGTCGATGCAGGGATGCAGGACAGCCTGTCCCAGGAGAGGAATTGAAGCATTCCCCAGTGAGCAAACCCTGTGTGGGGTCAGTGTGAGGGACTCACGCTGTGAAGGCAGAGCTGGCAGCCAGGAGTGCCTGCCCAGTGCCAGGTGCTGTGTTTGCCAAGCCTGTGTTTGCTGCACATTGCCATGGCTGGCTGGCGTGGCCAGCAATGTCCAACCCAACCACAGTGCCCTGCCAAATTGCCCAGTTAATGACTTCAATTCATGTGTCATTTGACTTCACCCTATGGTATTAAAGCCACACCCACCGTGAATTCATATGTGTGAGCTTGTGCCCAATGCTGGGATTGGGCACAATCAATGCAAGGAGATGGGAATGTCATGGAAAGGAATCCCAGTGAGACACAGGAGCCATACCCAGTATTGCAGTGGGATCTCCAGGGCCACAGTGGGGAAAGGCATTGATGGGAAAGGCAGAGAAGCTGTGACTGTTCCCATCTGAGCTCCTCAGCCACAGCACTGTGCTTGGAGCTTTTGCAATTTGGGGTTGAAACTGAGGTGGGGTTTTAGATGGCTGATGGATCCCCACTTCTCTCCCCTATTGCTGCTTGCTCTTGTTTGCACAAGAGTAGCTTTAATAATGGGGTTTTATCCCCAGTCCTCAGTTCCTGCCCTGCAGATGTGTTCCTTGGAGATGGGTTGAGCAGGGAGAGGGTGGGGCAGGGGAGTTGCAAGTGCTTTAGGAACAGATCCAGATGTGCAAGGTGCTGGCACTGCCCTCCCTCTGCTTCTGCTCATGCCTTGAGGGTGAATGGCCATGTCCCAGAAGACCTGGCTGGGTGCTGTGGGGTGCTGCTGGCCCCAGGGTACCTCAAGGACTTTGTGGGTGCTGTGCACCATGGGTGCTGTGCATGGATTTTCTGGGAAGGTGCCCCTTGCCCCAGCCTTGTCTCAGAGCTGTGCTTATCCAAATTCTGATGGAAGACGCCACGTGGCTCTGGGCTGAGTCAGAGGGTGTGTCAGCCAGGGCACATCCCAGGGATTTGCACTGCTTTGGGGGGTCCCTGCCTGGGCTGGGTGCCCAACAGTTCCCTCAGACCCAGTCCCTGCAGGCAGGGGCAATTTGCCAGCCCTGGGAGGAGATGGATCCTGCCCCAGCTGAGCCCCTGCTGACTAAGGGGAGCCCCAGGGAGCCAATCAGCCTCTTGCCATGGTTCCCACCCAGGGATTGCCAAGGAGCTCAGTGCTGGCAGGACCGCCCTCACTCAGCCTTTTCCTGCCTGGGGCTCCATGTTTCTCCACAATCAGCACTAGGCTGAGGCAGAAGGTGCTGGGACATCTCCCTGCAGAGCCAGTGGCTGGGGACAGGTGGGACATGCCACCCCACTGCAGGATGTGTCTGCCAGCTGAGTTTGGTGTGGATGGGAGGGTGACCTGGGAATGCTCTGGGAGCCTGTAGGGCTGTGTTGGGCGTGGGCACTCAGCCTTGCTGTCTGCATCCCCAGCTGGAGGACTGCACGCTGCAGATCTCACCCTCTGGACACTACCTGGACCTTGACTTATCCCTGCTGGAACAGAAGGATGATCTGGAGGGTTTCTATGAGGAGGTCAGGTAGGGCACACGGGGTACCTGAGCCCTGTGGTGACACAGGGACCCACATGTGTGTGTACACCATTGGCAAGAAGTCAGGGCTGGGGTGGTCCCTCTGCAGCACTCACAGCACATTTTCCCTCACCTCAGGAAGGGGCGCCGGCCGACGCTGATCCTGCGCACGCAGCTCTCCGTCCGAGTCCACGCCATCATCGGTGAGTCGGGGCTGCTCCCTCCTCCAGCCTGCTCCAGCAGCTCCACTGCCCTGCACGGGGGAGGCCTGGCCCCTGCAGTGAGTTCTGGCCAGGGTTTTTGTGATGGAGAGGGCTGCTTCCACCCCATAACCCCTCCCAGAGATCAGGGGATGTGGTCCTCATGGGGTACCCGCTGGGTTAATCCCCTCCATCCTCCGAGATCAGGACTTTGGCCTCTTGGGCTGGGAGCCCACCACCCACTGCAGTTATTCTGGGTCACTCAGGCAAGCTCTAAATATAGCTGTGAAGACATAAACAAAGGGCTCTTGCGCAGCAGAAAGTGCTGCCATGGTTCAGGCAGCCTGCTCTGAGGTCCTGCAAAATATTCAAGAGTCTCAAGCCTTTTTTTTTGTCTTTGGCAGGAGGAAAACAAGCACTGAGCAGAGTGATGCCAGATGGGCATCAGCTGACTGTGCAGGGCTGCAGCTGAACCATGCAGGAAGGGGCAGGAAGCCCAGGGTCAGGGTCATGGTCGTGCTCTTTGCCAGCAGTTCCCAGGCTCTGTCTGAGCTCTGAGCTCTTCTGCTTTTCCTCCCAGCAGCTCTGCCTTCCCTCCCAGCTCTGACAAGCTGATAAGCAAGTGGAGGAGGCTGCCGGGACACTGTGTTTTACAGGGCATATCTGGAGGACTACTTGGACATCTTGTTTTTGGCTTGTTGTAGCTGTAAGCCTGACCCAAATAAGTTGGGATGTGTGGCTAACTCAGTTTTTGCATGTGGGAAGTGCTGGCTCCCAATGGCCTTGGTGTCTTCATGGGGCCTTCCAGCTTCCCAATGCCCTGGCTGCTCCACACTGGCTCTTGCCTGCAGGCACATTCCCATAAGCACATAGTCTCCACCCCAGTGACAGTCCTGTCCCTGAGCAACCTGTGTCACACTACTGGCTTTCCTAGCCCCATCCTGTGTTTTTTTTTCCCAAGCCCTGGGGCTGCTGGGAACTCTGGAACCATGGTATGGCTGTGCCCAGGGAGGGATGGCTAAAAGTAGCTCAACCTCTTGCCTGTGTTCCTGTTTAGGTTTTGCAAAGGAAACCAGAGGGGATATTTGTGTCATTGCTGGTCAGAAAAAGAGGGCAAAAAAAAAGGAAATAGGAAAGTGGGAGGGCTGAAATGTGTAGTTGTGGTAGAGCAGCTGCTCCCAGCCACTGTGTCCCACAGCCAGGGCAGTGCTGGGGTGATGGCACAGAGATCAGGATCAGGATAAGTCAGGATGAGGGGCTTTCCCAGGAAGCCCCAGTTGAGCAGTGAGCCACTCACACCACATCTCTCCTTTCCTCCCAGAGAAGCTGTACAACTCACGGGGGCCTGAGCTGCGGAGGTCCCTCTTCTCCCTGAAGCAGCTCTTCCAGGTGAGGGGATGCTGGTGTGGTGGGGGACAGGGGCTCCCCCAGGGCTGGCTGCCACACTGCAGTAACTTGGCCTTCTCCCACAGGAGGACAAGGACCTGGTGCCAGAGTTTGTGAACCTGGAGGGGTTGACGTGCCTGATCAAAGTGGGGACGGAGGCTGACCAGAACTACCAGAATTACATCCTCCGGGGTTGGTATTTGGGCACAGGGCACCTCTGGAGCAGGTTCTGTAAAGAAGCTGTGGATGCCCCATCCCTGGAAGTGTTCAAGGCCAGGTTGGATGGGTCTTTTATGCAACCTGGTCTAATGGAAGGTGTCCCTGCCTGTGGCAGGGGAGTTGGAATGGGTCTTTAAGGTCCCTTCCAAACCAAAGCATTCCAGGATTCCATGCTTGTCCCCAGGGAGGAAGGCTGGCACTCAGGGCGGGTGAGCCATAAAGTCTGTCAGGGCTGCTCTGCCTTCCCAGCAGCCAGACATTGCCCTTGCTGCAGTGATGCTGTGCAGGGATGGAAATTCCCAACCCCTGCCTGCTGCAGCATCAGCCTGCCCACTCTCTGCCTTGCAGCCTTGAGCCAGATCATGCTCTTCGTGGATGGGATGCTGGGTGTCATCAACCACAATGAGACTGTCCAGTGGCTGTACACGCTCTCAGGATGCCCAGTGAGTGCCTGTTGCTCTTGGGGGGCAGCCTGTGCCCTCCACTGCATCCCCTTCCCTGCTTGTGGCTGTCCCCTTGAACCATCCCTCAGAGGATATGCTTCACTCGCTGCCTCTGGGCTTGGTGGCCTGGTACCTTTGCTTGTGTTGGGTCCTGCTCCCAGCCTTCTGGAAGTCACCCAGGATCTGCAGACCTCCCTATCCTGATGTGACCACATTCCCAGGCACAGAGCTTGAGTAAGACACTCCTGCTCCAGGTCCCTTCCCAGTGCCTCTCAGCCATCAGCCCTCACAGTTGCAGGTCCCTGGCCCCACAGCAAAGCTCCCAGTCCTGGGGCATGGGCACAGCCACCCCACAGTGCCCCAGCAGCACGCTGGCAGGCCCCTGTCACTGCTGCTGTCCCAGCTGCCATCCCTTGTCCCAGTATCGCCTGGTGGTGAAGATGGCCCTGAAGCTGCTCCTGGTGTTTGTGGAGTACACAGAGCCCAACGCCTTGCTGCTGATCCGCGCCGTCAATGCCGTGGACCAGGCGAGAGGTGAGCGCAGCTCCAGCCTCCTGCGAGGTCCCTGCTGGGGGACAGTGTCCCCTCCCAGCCTGCATGTCACCTGTTCATGCCTCTTTTCCCAGGTGCCTGTCCGTGGTCCAACTTAATGGCCATCCTGGACCAGCGCAACGGGGCTGACACGGAGCTGCTGGTGTTCACCATGACACTGATCAACAAGGTCTGTGGGGGTGTCCCCGTGGTGCCACCCTGCTGGGGCTCAGTGTGGGTCACCCCAGTGCCAGCAGCATCCCTCTGATTCTGCCCAGACGCTGGCAGCCCTCCCAGACCAGGACACCTTCTATGATGTGACCGACTGCCTGGAGCAGCAGGGCATGGAGCAGGTGGTGCAGCAGTACCTGGGCAGCAAGGGCACCGACCTTGACTTGAAGCAGCAGTTCACAATCTACGAGGTGAGCAGGGCTCCAGCAGGATCTGGCCATGTGCCACCTGCCTCCAGCAGGGAGGGTGAGTGCATGGGGTGGCAGGGATGCTGTTGTGCCCGGTGCCATGCCCCTGGTCCCTCCACAGAGTGCTCTCAAGCTGGAGGATGATGTGGAAGAGCCGCCCTCAGGGGGACGCAAAGAGCGGAGGAGAACAGATGAGGGCCGGCGTGGGTGGCGATCCCAGGGCGGCTCCCAGGATCCCAGTGCCGATGCCCAGCCACTGCTGGGGTCTCCTGACACTCCAAAGGAGCCCCCAGCTGAGGACACCCCGCCTATCCCTGCACCAAGCAGCCCAGCAGAGTAAGTGCAGCTGGAGGTGGTCTGTGGTGGGGATGCTCCTGGGATGGTGAAGACACCGAGATGCCGCATAAGCAGCACTTGGATCCATTGCTGGTGCCAGGGTGGAGAGCAGTCCTGTGGGACCTGCTCTCAGTCCCTGTCAACTCCTTCCAGACCCTGTCCCACCAGCATCTACAACAGCACATCCAGCGTGCGGCTGGCCCTGGCCTCCCCCCCGGCTGAGAAGGAGCAGCCCCCGGGCCCAGGAGAGCGCAGTGTCTACAAGTAAGGAGCCAGGAGGGGCTGGGGGCATGGAGGTGGGCAGCAGGGTGGGCTCCCAGGAGCATGAGGTGTGTCCATCCCAGGGCACACTCTGCCTTTCCCTGGGGGGAAACAGTCTAGGAGGGCACTGGAGCTGGAGAGATGTATGAGGGGGCAGCAGGTATCAAAGGGTCCAGCCAGGGGCTCCAAGGCATCCTTTGGGCATGCACAGCTCTGCTCCAGCTCCCCATTCTCCTCTCTGCCCAAGCTTGCCCTCTCCTCTGCCCACTCTCTGTCTTTCCTTTTGCAGGCTGCACCAAACTGCCCCTGTCTGGTAAGTGCCTGGCTCTGCACGTGCATGCTCCCTCCCAGCATGATCATAGAATCATAACATCCTGGAATAGTTTGGGTTGAAAGGGACCTTAAAAATCATCTAGTTCCAATGCTTCCACTAGATTGCTCAAAGCCTGATCTTACAGGGATGGGGCATCCACAGCTTCTCTGGGCAACCTATGCCAGTGTCTCACCACCCTTACAGGGAAGAATTTCCTCCTAATATCCAATTTAAACCTACTCTCTTTCAGCTTAATGTCCTATTAATTCTCCCTTGCCCTATCCTATGATGCTCTGGGGGAGCAGTTACTTGCACTCACCTTGCTGCCCCCATCCCTTGCCTCTCCCCTTCTAGTTCTACCTGTGGGACCCCAACCCCCTCCCCCATCACCCCACAGGATGCGGCACGCTCTGATCCCTTCTTTGGGGTGAGGCGTCCTTGCTGGGGGTGGCACAGGCTGCTCCAGGTGATGGACAATGTCCCATCTCTCTAGCGCCCGAGGCCACGTGGTGCCTGGGCCGGAGGGGACTTGCCAGGGCTCTCCTGGCTCCCTGTGAACCCTGGGGCCATGGGGCAAGGGTTCCATGCTGGAGGGCTGCCAGGTGGGTGTGTGCAGGATGCACGAGCCCCAGGGGACTGCCAGCAGTGGGGGCTAACCCCTGTTTTCCCTCAGGCGGGAGGAGGCCCCCTCCTTGCATGAGGACAAGCCTATTTTGAAGAAGTTTGAGTAAGTAGAGGCATGCGTGTGTCTCCAGGCATGCGCTTCCTTGGAGTGGTACCCGGCTGGAGGTACCTGGGCTCTGGCCACACAGGGCATGAGGAGCAGGATCACGCCCTCAAGTCTCTGCCTTGGTGCCCTCCTGGGTTTTGCAGCTTTTGGATGAGGGTTGCAGTGAGCACCAGGTCTGTTGGGACCAACTGGTGACAGCAGCACCCTGTTGGCACAGCCGTGGGGCCATCACCTCTCTCTGCAGGGCTCAGAGGAGGTTGAATCCTTGGTGTCCCTAATGTGGTGTGGCCAGCGCAGGGGGTTTCTGTGCTGTGGGACTGGCTGTGCAGTGTGGCATGGCGTGGTTTGCTGGTTGTCCCTATTGTCCCCATCCCTGCTTTGCTTTTGGCCAACATCCACCCCATCTTGCAGAGCTCGCTTTTTGGAGAACCTGGCTGCAGCCCAGAAGGAGAAGATCTCTTCCATGGCCAAGGGACGGCTCGATGTCCTCAGTGATACTACACTAGAGCATCCTACTGCTCTTGCATGGGAAAGAGACCATGGCACCTCTGATCCCAGGGTGGAGCCACCCAGCATAAGTAGGTGCTGCCAGGGTGTGTGTTCCCAGCTCATCTGGGTCCCTGGGTGGGGATTAGTGGCCCCTCAGTCCCCATCCCATCCCTGCATCTGTGACACACAGAGCCTTGGAGGAGATGGTACCTCCTTGCTCAAAATGCTGGCATCTGAGCACACCTCACTGCAGAGCAGGACTCCAACTCTGCAGTGAGCCAGCACTACCTGCCCCCTCCAAACAGATTATTCCAGCTTCTTCCTCTCTCCCTGCAGGGTCTCATTTGCCTCGATCTGACATCACTGACTCCTGCAGCACCATCTCCTCTGACACCAAGTTTATGCTGGACATGCTCTATGCCAAGGGCTCCTCGGAGTCGGGGAGGGAGAAGGTGCTCCATGAAATGCCTTTATCCCCCCAGATCCAGGGTGAGGTGGAGATGGACACCAAGGGAAGCAGCAGCCAGGAGCAGGAGAGTGCCCGGCCCTGTGGCAGGGCTCCAGATGGGCCAGTAGCCAGCGCCCATGCCAAGCTGGTACGTGCCATGTCCAGCATAGATGATGAGACCCACACACAGAAGCTGGAGAACACTGGAATGATGCCCATCAAAAAGGACACAGAGCTGACATGGGAGCGCCTGGAGACCGTCCCTGTGCAGCTGAAGATCAAGGACATGGATTTCACTGACTTGGGGGATGAAGAAGATTTTGACATCCTGGACACGGGGCCAATGACCAACGGATCTTTCCTCCATCCTGGCATTGAAGCAATGAGTGCTGGAACATTCATGGCTCCCCCTCCACCTCCTGCCCTCCCTGGTTGCCCACCACCTCCACCTCCTGCCCTCCCTGGTTGCCCACCACCTCCACCACCTCCACCTCCTGCCATCCCTGGCTGCCCACCCCCACCGGGGCTGCCAGGTCCCTCAACAACAGATGGCCCCTCCGAGGCTAAGAAGAAGAGGACAGTGAAGCTCTTCTGGAAGGAGCTGAAGCAGCTGGATGGGACTGTGGGAAGTGGCAGGTTTGGCCAGGGGACACTTTGGGCATCCCTGCAGAATGTAGAGGTCAATACTGCGAAACTGGAGCATCTCTTTGAGTCACGGTCAAAGGAAGCGCCAACCTCAAAGGTACCAATGGGCACCCATTGGCCGAGGGGCACTGAGGGGTGGGAGGAAGGCTGTGAGTTCCTGTGGGGACCCTGTTACCCCTACCCTATCTCAAGGATGGGCACCAGAAGCCTGGAGGCTCAGTGGGAATGATTATGGGCAGTGCACAGATTTGGTTTGGCTCACTGCCTGGTCTGTGTTTGGTTCCCTCTGTTCATAAGTTCATGAAGGTAAGCCCTTTGCCTGGCTGTCCCCATCCATCCTGCCCTCTTTGCAGAAAGCCATTGATGGGAAGAAGGTGGTGGTGGTGTTGGACCCCAAGAGGAGCAATGCCATCAACATTGGCCTCACTGTGCTGCCACCCGTCCATATAATCAAGACAGCCGTGCTCAACTTTGATGAGTTTGCCGTCAGTAAGGAAGGGATTGAGGTGAGCACAAGAGAAGCAGGCTCAGCTCCTCTGAGGTCTCAGCAGGTCATTTCCCCAGGCTAGGAGACATCCATGCCATGATGCCTGGGGTGACACACCCTATGTATGTCATCTGACATATCCCTCTCCCTGCTCCAGAAAATCCTAACCATGGTCCCAACTGAGGAGGAAAAACAGAAGATCCAGGAGGCCCAGTTGGCCAATCCTGATGTGCCTTTGGGCTCTGCAGAGCAGTTTCTGCTCTCCCTGTCTTCCATCAGTGACCTCACGGCCAGGCTCCAGCTCTGGGCCTTCAAGCTGGACTATGAGAGCCTGGAGCAGGTAGGGAGCCATGTACCCCATCTCCACTCTGCCCTCCCACTGCTGACACCCCAGCAGTGCTAAGCACTGAGCCAAGCATGTTTCTGGTGAGGACCAGTCATATCCAAACATGGGAGGTGCCCCAGCATGGCTGGGGATGGGCTGCAGACCCCCAAGGCAAGCAAGGGCTTGGATTGATCAGGAGGTGGTTGTCCTCGTGGGTGAATGCTGAAGCTCCCAAGGGAGAGGGTGGCCAAGGGATCTCACCTGCTTCTCCCTCACCCAGGAGATCGCAGAGCCGCTCTTTGATCTGAAGGTAGGCATGGAGCAGCTGGCCAGAAATCACACATTCAAGTGCATCTTGGCCACACTGCTGGCGATGGGCAACTTCTTGAATGGTTCCCAGGTGAGGAGCAGGGTGAGGACCAGCCATGGTTTGTGGGCACCTAGAAGGGTCTGTGGGGAGCTGGGAGGTGCTGGTGGGGACCCAGTGGATCTGCAGACTGGAGGTCTGCTGGATTAGAGATGAGAGTCCCTGCTGAGTCCATTGGGTTTCAGAGCAGAGCCTTTGAGCTTGACTACCTGGCGAAGGTCTCAGAAGTGAAGGACACAGTGCACCGGCAGTCCCTGCTCTACCATCTCTGCCAGATGGTGGTAGAGAAGTTCCCAGAAACCACTGACCTCTACTCAGAAATTGCCTCTATCACCCGCTCCGCCAAGGTGAGGCAAGGCAGGTGACACCCGGGCAGACGGAGGGTGTGGGTCCTGTGGCTGCCCAGCTACACCAGCATGGCCAAGGACTGACATCTCACTCTTCCAGATTGACTTTGAAGAGCTGGCCAACAGCCTGGTGCAGCTGGAACGGAGGTGCAGGGCCTCCTGGCACAACCTGAAGGTGATTGCCAAGCATGAGACCAAGCCAGTGCTGAAGACCAAGCTGACAGAGTTCCTCAAGGAGAGCACCCAGCGCATCATCGTCCTGAAGGTGGTGCACAGGCGTGTCCTCAACAGGTTGGTGGCTTGGGGACACAGCAGGAACCTTGCAGTCCTGTTGGTGGCCCTCCATGACTGATGTTCCTGTAGGTTTCACTCCTTCCTGCTGTACCTGGGCTACCCAGCGAGCGCGGTGCGGGATGTGAAGGTGACATCCATCTGCAAACTGCTGCAGGAGTTTGCCCTGGAGTACCGCACCTGCTGGGAGCGCGTGCTGCTGCAGCAGAAGAAACGCGCTGCCCACCGCGAGCGCAACAAAACCCGGGGCCGGCTCATCACCGAGGTACGGGGACACTCGCCTGGGTGCCACCAGGAGGCGATGCTCCCCATGTCCCCAACACCAACCTCTCCTCCCATTGCAGACTGAGAAATTCTCCGGCATTGCCGAGGCAGTTCTGCCGCCTGCCGTGTTATCCAGCAGCCCCAGGGAGCAGATGGAAGCGGGTCACGAGTGCATGAAGATTGTGCTGACCTCCCCCACAGATATCCCTGCCCGCCGCAGCCGAGCCAGCCAGGGTAGGAGCAGGATGGCTGAGGAACTCAAGACATGCCCAGCTGGCTGGGAGCAACTGGTGCCAGCATCCTCATTGTCCCCATGCAGGAACAGGGCATGGCACCCCGACCCACGGCTCTCCAGCCCAGGATGATGTTCCCAGCTCACCTGATGATGCTTCAGATGAAATCATGGACCAGCTGGTGAAATCAGTGACACACAATCCCAACCCCCGACCCTGCCCCAACAAGGAGCGCAGGAGGTCCCGAGGCAATAGGAAGTCCTGTAAGTCCCATCCCTGTGTCCTTGTGTCCTGTTCCATCTCTGTTCCATGTTTTGTCCCTGTACACTGTCCCATCTCCATGTCCCTGTCCCATGTCTGTGTCCCTGCTCAGATGCTTTTTCCCAGTTCTGTATCCCTGTCCCCTTACCCTTTCCCATCTCTTTGTCTCTATTGCCATGCCCTGTCCCATCTCTCTTCCCAGGCTCTGCCCAATCCCCATACTCCTTCTCATCTCTGTCCCCGCCACTGTTTTGTTCCATCGCCATGTCTCTGTGCTCTGTCCCTTGTCCTTTGTGTCCTTGTTCCCATGCCCTGTCTGGCTCCTTCCCCATGGCCTGCCCTGCTGAGCCCACCAGACTGGATGTACCCTGAGACCAGTCCATGCCAGTGCACCCCATTACCCTGTCCCTGCCTGAGCAGGCCCCCATGTGTGGGGACTCTGGCACCCAGTGCTGCTCACGCTGGCAGTGCCACACTCTGCTCTTCCCGCAGTGCGGCGGACGCTGAAGAGCGGCCTCACCGAAGAGCTGGTGCAGGCCCTGGGCCTGGGGCGGGTGCCTGGCATGGAGATTTGAGGGGGCTCTGGCTGCTCCCCACTGCCAGCAGCCCCAGGGCAGGACGTGGTGGCAGCCCCTGCGGTCCTAGGAAAGGCACACTCTGCACCTTTGGCCTCGCCTCACTTTTCCCTGCTGGCCTCCAGCTCCCAGAGGCGCAGGGAGCAGAATGGCAGTGATGCCCAGAGCTGCTCCATGGTGACCGGGATGGAGGATGCTCAGCACTTGTGCTTGGAGGCTCGAGGTTCATCTTCTCAACAGTATTAGAGCGGTCAAGGGGCTGGACTCAGATGCCCTCTGGAGCTGAGTCTGGCCCACAGCTGCTGTGGTAATAAAATGATCTGATATGCTGCCGGCATCCCTTATTCCTGTACCTGAGAGGCCAGAATGATGTGATACTCCCTCCCTGGCCAAGCCAGTATCCCTTCTCCTGCAACCCCAACCCTGCTGCCTGGGGCAAGCACTCAGCCAGCCCTGTGGCTTGTAGGCACCATTGTCCCTCTGGGAACAGCATGATCCCCTCTGTACCAGGACAGCTGGGGGACTTTTCCAGAAGGAGCAAGGACTGCTGCCAGTCTCAAGGCTGCACGCTCAAGGACAGGAGCAGTGGCTCGAGCACAAGGCCACAGCACAGTAAAATTGTCTCACACTTTACCTCTCCTTTACAAACCTCTCCTGGGGGGTTTAGCCAGACCCAGACCTGGGTCAGAGGCAGGGTGGTTGTTCCCCTCTAGGAGCAGGTCCAGGGCACAGCAGCCGTGTGTTCCCCAGCTGCAAGCCTCGGAAATACCAGTGCTTGGCAAAGACAGGCTGCCTGTTCCTGTAAACGCACCAAGGCCTGCATCTGCCTGTCCCCATCATGGGAGCCTGGGAGATGTTCCTGCCACCTCCTGTCCCAGTGTGGCTCATGCCATGCCAGACACAGGTTAAACCCCACACTGGGTGCAATGCTCCTCACAGTGGGTACTATTTCTCAGCATCCCCCTCTGCCAGTGCTCTGGGCACTCTCACCTGTGGAAGAGGCATTTGGGAATGGTGTCACATCATCCATCACGACAGCTCCACCTCGGCGCTGCCCTGGCGTTGCCTCCAGCCCTGAATCC
Organism: Zonotrichia leucophrys gambelii; assembly: GCF_028769735.1. Lineage (NCBI taxonomy): Eukaryota > Metazoa > Chordata > Aves > Passeriformes > Passerellidae > Zonotrichia > Zonotrichia leucophrys. The sequence goes on from NC_088181.1 coordinate 7,501,546, forward strand.
CGCACAGCAGGTCCCTGTGGCCTTCAAGGAATGAAGAAAAACTCCACGGGGCAGGGCAGCTTTTTCCTCCTGGCTATCTCTGCCCAGGGCTGTTCCTCTCCCACGAGGCTGGACATGCCAGCCTGCCCTGGTTTGTGGTGTCTGAGATCTTCCTGAGCGGCCCTGAAAGCAGCCAGATGCCACACTGAGAGCTGCAAGTGTCCCAGAAGTGCCTCAAGATACGGTCTGGCTTTCCTGGCCTCTGGGTGCTTGACTTGGGGCTGCAAAGAGAGGACAAAGAGGTTATGACAGGTAACAATGAGCCACAGGAGGAAGGAGAAGGGGCTGAGAAAGCATCTTCCTGACCCCCTGCACCTACTCGAGGTACCTAAAATGACATTGCATGTGTCACAGCCCCAGGATTGTTACTCCTGAGGGCTTGCTGGGGAAAACTGAGGCAGGGTGCAGGGGAATGTGTTTGGGTTTTTCCACCTTTTTTTTCTTTTCAGCCTTGGTGTTATTTCCAGGATTCCCAGCCTGGCTCTGGACACACGCTGCCCTTGAGCGGCGCCTGAAGTGCTTGGCTTGGCCTCAGCACAAGTCATTTATGCCAAAAATATGACCAGCAGGGGTGACCCCTGAGAAGGAGAGGGGGTGGCAGGATGCTGGAGGCACCTTTGCAAGATGAGGGGGTTTGGGGCAGTCAGACGAGGCTTGGTGAGGACCTGGGACACACGTGGCCTTAGGCAGCATCAACAGCGATGGGCTTGGGGTGCTGCCCCCCCAGTGGACTTCTCGCGGTGGGATGAAGTGACCCTGCCAGGGCACCCCATGGCACCCAGCACCTCCATTCCTTCCTCCATCCCCATCCGTGCCTCCATCCCTGCGTGGCTCCTGCCCAGCCGGCCCGGGACCACGAGCTGTGCCTTGCTGCCACGAGGGGGCACGGTGGCCACACGCAGGCGAGGCCACCCTAAGGGACGCTTCCCGTCCCGAAAGGATGCCCCGTGTCCCGCCGCTCTTCAGCGACTCGCCAACAACAATGGGCTTCATTTCGTTGTTCTCCCCTGGCTGGCAGCCGGCGGGGCTGCACCCTGCTACCCCCACCCACAGACACAGCCTGCCGCTTTGATGTCTCCTGGTGAATGACAGCCGCGTCCTTGGTCCGGGCTGTTTGTCTGGCCGGCGGGGACAGGCTCCTGTCCCCTGTGATCAGCTGTGTCTCCACTGCTTGTCCCTGGCCCTCATCCTGCCCTGGCCCCGTTCCAGGCAGCGAGGAGGAGCAGGGGACAGCAGGAATGAGCCTGGCTCCCCTTTATGTTGCATTTCTGCTCTTCTGTAGCTTCCATCCTCACTGTGATAGATATTCCCTGCCTTCTCCATTCCAGCTTTTCCATGGGACTGTCCCAGCACAGGATCCTGTTTACTGCCACACTCTGAGGTCGGCTCCAGCTTCATGCTCCATGGGCATGTCCCCAGTGCCACCCCCAAGCTCAGGGTGGGGGATTGCCCATGGTCCTGGCCTCGTGGTTGCCATGAAGCCCCACCACCTTGTGTGGGAAGCACAATTCCCATCAGTGACAGCACAGCCTTTCTCTTCCCAGGTCAGAGCCATCTCGAACACTTCTTGCAAATACTGGTGCACCCTGGCCACCTCCCAGAAGCATTATGATCATCTACCCCCCCCCCCAAAATTCCTCCTCCTGCCTCAGCTGGAGGACACCTACTCCACTTCCTGGCCTCAGCCCTCTTAAGCAACTTCAGGCTGACAACATGCTCCATTCTGCAACCACCTTCCCCAGCAGGATGGAGGCGTGGAATGGGAACCAGGTCACAGCTGCTGTGACCTACTGCCACCTTCCCTAGGAGCAGAGGGAGCAGAATGTCACCTGGCCCAGTCAGCTTCCCCTGGCATCTGTCCTGTGACCAAGGGGTAGTCACATTTCCCCTGTCCCCATCCCTCCAGTGTTGAGATACAGACTCTATGATGGGCAGGGATGGGAGATGGGAGGCAAAGGAAGTGATGGCATGGCAAAGGAAGCCTGGCATGGTATCACACATGACCCAGGAGAACACTAAGTATTAGTGGAGATGGAATCACTGTTTCACAGCCACACTGAAGGAGTGAGGTCCCTGCAGCCCAAAATCAGCTCTGGTTTGGGGAACTGTGGTGCAGAAAGCCTGGCTGCCAAAGGCTGTGCAGGCACAGTGACACAAGGTCCTCACCAGGGCAGAAGGTGAAACCACCCAAAGCCATGAATGTGTCTGGAAACAGGGCTGTGTTTTGTAAATACCTGGGGATCATGTACAACCTGAAAAAACAAGTCAGAGGCAGGAATGTTCCAAAGACAAGGGGGTCTGGAAAGAGCCAGACCCAGGGGCAGTGCTTGGCTGGATGCTCCATGCTGCCAGCAAGGTTCTCCTGGGGAGCAGCCCTGGTACTCTGCAAAGCAGCTGCTCCAGCCACAGCACCCCAGGAGCAAGGAGGTCCTGCCCAGCTGCTGGGGAAAGCTTTGAGCTGTGCCCACCATCCAGCTCAGGTGTGTGGAAACCCCCTAGAGATGGAGGATCAAAGCCTGGCTCTCAGGCTGATTCCATCAACATGGCACCAAATGCAGCAGACAATGAGCACCAGTGGTCACCTGTGATTTACAGCTTCAAAATATAAGGAAAGATGAAAAAAAGTCCTTTGTCAATTAAGCTGGAAACAAGGAATGGAAAATGCTGGGGAAGAAGAGGAAAAAGATGCCAGAACAAAGAGCTAAGGTGGCTCCATGGAGGCTGTGGCTGAGATTGGCTGTGCCATGAGAAGTGCCTCCAGGCTGGGATTTTTTTAGACTCAGTTTCCCCTGCCTTAGGTTTGGGAAAGGATCACAGGGATGTTGGGTGCAGGAAAGGCTTCCTGGAGGTGAACCTGGCTTAGCTGAATCACAGCCACCCGTGGTTCTGTGCTCCCCGGAGAAGAATGCCACAATAACAGAGTTCCCACTACAGTAGCAAAGTTCAACCAGAACCAAGACAACTGCACAAAGTTCAGTAGTAGGACACAAATATTTGGTGCCAGGAGTAATTAATCACTGTCCTTTGCAAGATGCTTTGGGGCAAAATGAGAGTTAAATTCCAGGTGGTGCAGCAGCCTTTGTCACCCCTGAATTGTCCCCAGCCCCAGATGCCAATGGGCTCCAGTGTCTCACATCCTCACCGTGAAGGATGAACCCCCGTCCATTCAAGGGCACTTTGAGGACATTGTGTGGGAAACAAGGAGCCCCCTGTGCTTTAGTGCAGCGTCCACTTTCCTGTGGGTTTGACAGTCCATGGTGGGTACCCAGCCCTCAAGTGACATTGAAGGAGGCTTCAGCCCCATGGTCCCCTCTCCTGAGACAGCTGCTCCCAGGGAAGGACTGTACCTCATGGCATTTGTGAGGAAGCAAGAGCTGGCACAAATATCCATCAGTACTGAACAGGCAAAAGTGGCCTGTTAGACGCTTGCCTGGGTGGCGTTTCCTGAGGAGATAATAGCCCTGGAAGAAGGACTTGCTGTTTTGGAGAAGATTAAGTACCTGTGGCAGCAGCATGCGGATGAATCACAACCCTCATGGGCTTAGAGACCCTGGAAATGGCTTATGGCACTTTGAAAACAATGTCATGAATCTTCTGCAGATCAGATTAGGGAGTGGAACAATTATCTCAAAACCTGTTAGTCATGGGAGGCTCCAGGAGCTGGAGGAACAGCCTAGGGCAAGGGGAGCACTAGGAAGATGTGGTTTGTGTGTCCTCCCTCCCAGGGACCTGCTTGAGCAGCCCCAGGAAAGGTGTGGGAGGTGGCTGTGGTTGAACCAGCCCTGCTTCCCCTGTGAAAGGTGAGCTGTAATTAGCAGAACGGGTACGGAAGAGCTCAAGTAGGTCAAAAGGTAATGGGGCTATCACAGCGTTTCCCAACAGCACTGCGCGGCTGGGAGGCACCCTCGGGGTTGGGCAATGGGCAGATGAACAAGGCCAGGCACTGTCTTCAAGGGAAGAGACACCAGTCCCCCTGACTGCACACCAGCCTTCTGGGGGAAAGCTGGGGAGCAGTCAGAGACAGCAAATGGTGCTGCTGGTTCAGCCCCACCACATGGGGCCTGAGGTGAGAAAATCCACAGAAAGGCCTGAGTGGTGTGACAAAGAGCAGCACAGTTATCTACAAACCCATCTGAGGTGTCCCACAGGAAGGGCATCCTGAGACCATGTGTGAGGAGATCTGGAATGGATGGATGGATGGATGGATGGATGGATGGATGGATGGATGGATGGATGGATGGATGGACATCCAACCCAGCTCTCAAGGGGTTGTGGAAATTCATGTTGCAATTTGGGAATGGCCACATCTACCCTCTGTGAAATACAGACATGATTACAAACTCTACATTCTGTCTGTCCCTGCAAAGCACCATATCCCTGATTTCACTCCTTTGCATGCTCCAGCACTTCCAGCTTGGCCAGCACAGTGAGGGATGGCCTCTCATAGAAAACAACCTTTCTCCAACAGCATTTTTCAAGCCCTGGTGAAGTGATGTGTGGTGAGGTTTAACCAGGTCCTCTTCAGAGCCTAAGTTCCCTGAGGCTCTGCTTTGTGGTCACCTCTATTGTTTTCACCAGGTTCAGTAGCCCAGGGCTGCAAGCAAGCAGATTCCTGTGGGAGAGCCCGCGGCCATGCTGTTGGGAGCATCCCTCCTCCTCCTCTACCTTGCCGGCTTCCCAACATTCCCTTGAGCACTTCAAACTCAGCTGGGTGACACCACCACACTCCAGCCAAACCACCCCAGCCTGTTCCACGCTGTACTTCTGCAGCTGTTGCCATCCCCGCTGATGAAATGTGGTTTTCTGCCAGTACCAGGAAGGTTGTTTCCAATAAGGATGGCACAGGCATCCCTGGCACGTGCTGCCACCACCACAGGGCTCGGGGGTCTGGTGGGGCAGCTGGTGCTGATGGCAGCACAGCTGGCAGGGCCTGGCTCCACCAGGGAGGGAGAGGTGTTGGTGATGGCACGTGAGAGCCCAGAGAGTGCCGAGAGTCAGGCCCACGGCAGGGACGCACGAAGGATCACCGCGTACGGAGACTTGGTGAAATATTAAAGCAGGTGCTTAATAAAGCGAGCCCAGCGGCAGCAATTACCCTGTGTAATTAACCTGGGAAGGAGAGGACTTTGTCCCCCAGCCAGGTGGTGCAGGGAGCTCCTGCCAGTAGCTGCTAGAGGTGGCACGGACCTGGCACCCAGCACTGCATGGCAGGGCTTCCCCAGGCTTCGCTGGGGCAAGCCAGGACCTGAGCTCCCAGCATGGCTCACCCTGCTGCAGCCCCAGAATCACACCAGGTATGTGAGTGGCAGAGCAGTGCCTGCTTTGGGTGTGAGAAATGGTTTGGGATCCCCCTGGAGTCACTGTCCCCAAGTTACAGGGAGCAGCTGGGAGAGATTCACACCTCACCTGCCTGCTCTGGGCACTGAGGAACTGAGCATGGCTGGCCAAGGCAAGCAGGAGCTGGGCAGCCACTGCTCCTCTGGTGCTCCCCAGCAGGGCCTGAGGGCGCTGCCCTGTGCAGGGGGACCCGATTGAGGGCTGGCCCTGATGGTGGCCATGCCCTGTGCTCCCCTGTCCCACGGGGCGTGGGTGCTGGTGGCACTGCTTCTGGCTCGGGCAGCCTCCCTCCTGCCAAGCCTCCCTGGATGCCATGGCACTTCCTGCCAGGAAGCTCTGCCTGAGCCAAACTGTGCCAGGCCAAACCAAGCCAAGCTGAGCTAAGTTGAACCAAGCTGAGCTGAACTGTGCTTACCTAGGTGGCATGACGTGCTGAGCTGTGCCAAACCAAGCTGAGCTGAGCTGTGCTGTCGGTGCTGTATAACCAAGCCATACTGAACCGAGTTGAACCATGCTGGGCTGAGATGAATTGAGCTGAGCCGCGTTGAGCAGATCTGAGCCACATCAAGCTGAACTGTGCCTGCCTAGGTACCATGATGTCCTAAGCCGTGCTGAGCTGAGTCATGCTGAGCCATGTCAAGCTCTGCTGAGTTAAGCTGTGCCTATTTAGGCAGCATGATGTCTCAAGACGTGCTGAGCCAAGCCAAGCTAAGCTGTGTCAAGCTAAGCTGTGCCTGCCTAGGTGGTGCCTTGTCCTGAGTTGTGCCAAGATGAGCTCAGCTGTCCTGTACGTGGTATGACATCCCAAGCTGTGCTAAGCCAGGCCAAACTGAGCTGAGTCTACCTGAGTGTCCTGACTGTCCTGAGCTGTGCTGAACCAAGCTGAGCTGAGATGAATTGCACCTATCTAGGTGGCAGAATGTTCTGAGCTGAGTCGAACCGAGCTGTGCCAAGCTGAACCATGCCTGCTGAGGTACCACAATGTACAGGGCAGGGCAGGGCTCAGCTGAGCTGAGCTGGGCCAAGCCAAACTCAGCTCAAATGAGTGGTATCGTGTCCCAAGCAAGACTGAGCTATGCCAAGCTGAGGTGAATTGTGCCTACTGAGGTGGCACAATGTCTTGTGCTCAGCTGGGCCAAGCCAAGCCAAGTCAAGCCAAACTGTGACTATCTGGCACATCATCATCTCCTGGTCTGTGCTGAGCTGAGCTGTGCAAATTGAGGTGGCACGGTGTCCTGCGCTGTTCTGAGCTGAGCTGTGCCAAGCTGGACCAAGCTGAGTTGTGCCTACTTAGGTGGCAAAATGTCCTGAGCAGGGCTGAGCTGAGCTGAGCTGCGCTGACCGAGATGAGCCATGTCTACTGAGCTGGCAAAATGCCCCAAGCTGTGCTGAACTGAATCTATTTGGGTGCCATCATGACCCTAGCTGAGCTGAGCTGAGCCATGCCAGACTAAGCAACACTGAACGCACCTACCTAGGCAGCAGAACATCCTGAGCAGCACTGAGCCAAGCCAAACCGTGCCGAGCCGAGCCGCGCCTACCCAGGCAGCACGATGTCCCAAGCCGTGCCTCGCAGTACCGCGCCGCGCCGCGCCGAGCCGAGCCGAGCCGTGGCTACCAAGGTGCTCCGCCTTCCCCCCTCCTCGGCCGCCGCTGCCGGTGCCGGTGCCCGGCGCTCCCGGTGCCCGGCGCTCCCGTCCCGCCCGTCTCCCATTGGCGGCGGCCGGTCCCGCCCCGCCCCGCTCCCCCGCCGGGCGGCTATAAACGGGCGCGGCGGGGCGGGCGAGCGGCAGCGGCGGGGCCGTGCCGGGCCCGGGATCGGGACCGGGATGGAGCCGGGGCTGGAGCGCTGGGCGCACGGCGCGCTGTGGGCGGCTCTGGCCGGCAGCCTGGCGCTGCGGGCGGCGCGGCGGGCGCCGGGGCCGGGCCGGGGGCTGGGGCCGCCGCTGGGCCGGGGGCTGGTGCTGCCGCTGGCGCTGCTGGCCGCGCTGCAGAGCCTGTGCCGCGCCTGGCTGCCGCTGCCCCTGGGGCTGGCCCTGGCCGCCGCCGCCGCCGGGCTGCTGCTGTGGCGGGCGGCGCCCCGCGGGCTGCTGCCGGTGGCGGGCAGAGCCGTCCTTGTCACAGGTGAGTGCGGGGACACGGCCTCGACGCCCCGACGGCACCGCCTGGGCTCGGCGGGGAGCGGAGTGGGGTGTCCCGCAGGCAGCAGGACGCTGCTGTCTGTGGGGTCCCGCTGGGGACCAGCCACCGCTGCCAGCGCATCCCTCATCCTCTTCCACGTCCAAGCAGAACCGGCCAGGCTGTATCTGCCCCGCGAAGCAGGGAGTTGCAATGGCCCCTCGAGTGTTGACCACTAGTTGCAGCATGATGCTGAGAGCTGCTTCCTCTGGAAGCCCTGAGATTAGATGGGACAGAGCTGGCTTTGGACCCCGTCGGCTGGTCCAAGGGCTTCCCTCTCCTCTTCTCCCCCTCCCTTCCTCCCCTCTGGAGTTGTACTTGTTCTTGGAAACGTTCTCATAGTATCTCTAGAGGCTTCAACAGGGCTGGCTACCTAGTGCTGAGCATCACTGCTTCATCCAGAGCTCCATCCAGGGAGCTGCTGGTGACAAGGTCCTCCACTGTGTGGGTATCCTTGGGAAATGCTGTCCAGTTGCTGCCTGCCTCCTCTTTGGGCTGCCTGGTCCAAAGCTTCTCTGTGGTCCTGAGCTCCTTAGAGAATATGCTACGCTCCCAAGTTTTGCATAGCTCTGTCTTGCTGGCTAAAGCTCTTTAGGATATCTCGGTATATACATGGTTTCTCACTCCTTCCTCCTGGCAGTGGAACTGCAGGATGAGAGCCAGGGTCAGCAGTGCACTGCTGTGAGGCAATGGCAGTGGAGAGAAGAGGAGGAAGTGCTGGAGCTGGGGTGGTTTTTGCTCCAGGTGTGCCTGGAAGGTGCTGCTGGCTCCTCGTGGATGCAGAGGGGAGGGAAACTTCTGGGCATGACCTTGGCAGTGCTCCCAAGGACAGGAGCCTGCATCCTGGTGGGGATGTCTGTGCTGGGCTTGGAGGTGCTGAAGCGGGAGAAGGGAGTTTGTTTGTTTCCTAGAAAATTAAAGCAAGACCTGGGTTCCCCTTCCAGCTTGAAGGGTCCTGTAGCAGCAGTAGGAAGTGCAGGGAATTCCCTCTGGAGAAGGAAGATCAGAAGAGCAAGGCAGTGGATGAATGAATGATTCAACTGAGTGAAGGTCAAAGCTGCAGCAGGGTAGGGCTGCCTGGGGAGGATGTCTGACAGCCATGCGCTCACAGGTGCCCTGTGGCACACCAGCTCTGGCAGCCCTGGCTCCCTGGCATTGCCTATATAATTAGTGAGTCAGTGACTGGAACAAGGTGTTCTTGCCCCAGTGCATTGAGGTGGCACCTCTGCAGCTCTGATGTGTTTGCTCTTGGCTGTAAATACTTTGTGGTTTTACAGGTTCGAGGCGCAGCCCGTGGTGCGGGACTGGCGTTTCCGTGCTGCTGCTCTGGCAAGTGCCTGCCAAGGGGCAGATGTGAGGGCTGTTTTGCTGGGGATGTCATCCCTCACTTGAGCATTTGCATAGTAATTAGCCTGATTCTTTTATGGATTAATTCCAGCCAACTAGGTATTGAGTAGCTGCTCCTGTCTCCTGTGGGAGCAGCCTGGAAGGATCAGCTCGGGGAGAAAGGCAGCCTGACCTTCCTCCTCTTGCCAATGGGAAGCAAAGCCTGGCAGAGAGAGCAGCATAAGCATGATGCTGGCAATGCTGGGCCTCATTGAAGGTGTGTGAGGTCAGGGACAGAACTTCTGCCATGCTGTGTGTTGTGCTGGACTTTGCAGATCAACTGAGAAATGGCTCAAAGTCCCCTTCTGATGGAGCAGTGCAGGTTTCAGCCTGAAAATCTTTGGGCATCATTTCCTTGTATACGCATCTTGGCCGCTGTCTTAATCCTGCAGCAGGTTCAGTGATGCTTATCTGGGGCACGTTAAGGTGGCTGCAGTGCTGCTCTATCTCCCAGGTGATGAGTTTCAGCTCTTCCAGCTGCCCACTCTCTCCAGGAACAACCCTAAGTTGAGCTCCGCATGTGATGCTCCAGCCCCATGTGCTGTTCGGACATCACTGGCTAAATAAAACTTAATTGTGGCAGGGATTGAAGGAAAACTAACTGTGCAGCTCAGTGGGAAAATAGCAGAGCAGCTGTAGAGCTGCTGCAGAGCAAAGCTGCTGACCCTGTGGTAGCAGCAGGGGCTGGAAAGTTGTGGCGTTTCCCATCTGCTGCAGGTCTGCATTTTGACTGTTGCACATGGGACTGGGGTTTGGCTGGAGCAGGGATGGGCAGCCACCTGCTGCTAGAGGGGAGCAAGGAATGCTGTGCTTTCCCATGAGGCATCCCCTGGGCTAGCAAAGTGAGTGGTCACTAGTCCCTGCAGTGCTGTGGGCTGGGGTTGTGACCTTGGGGCTTTTGTTCTGCATCCCAATGGTCCAGCTGCTCCAGGAGCATGGCTCTGGTGGATGCAGCCTGGCTGGGGGTAGAGGGTGAGGAAAGTGTTAATCCTGTATTCCTAGGAGATGTAACAGATGTTTTCAGGGAGGAGGAGAATGCCCTCCTGTGCAGCCAGGGGCTGGGAGAGGTCAGTCCCAGGAGGATGGTGGGGATGAGGAGGGGAGAGATCAGCTGCTTGGCCTGGGCTGGGAGGGAGGCAGCAGCTACCTCCATGCTTCCCTTGGTTTGCTGTCCTGAGCCTGCCCTTGCCTTAAAGATGAGCCCACACCTGGCACAGGCTTTAGCCAAACTCAGAAAACCACAAGGTACAAACATACCTGCAGTGTGGGCAGGGTTGGCATGGGCAGCTGCCTGACCAGAGCCTGATCCAGCACGGGGAAGCTGCAAGGCAGCCAATACCTGGCATCCCTCACCAAGGGTGTGACAGGGCACTCCAGGGTGCTGGTGCTGCTGGCTGGCACCTCTGGGCCAGTGGGAGCAGTGGCTCACTGAGAGCTGCTGGCTCCAAACACCAAACAGCTGGTTTGTGTGTGCATCCCCCTTCCCAAATGTGAAATGGCACTGCTGGGTGTTCTTAGGGCCACTGGACTCCTCAGAGCTGTGTGAACAAAGAGGAGGACTATTATATCCCATACTGCTTCCCACTGGGAATTGATACAAAAAGCAGTCCAGCCTCTGGAGCAGGACAGGGAGGTGAGGGAGGGAGATGATGAGCTGCCATTTCTTGGCCTCTCCAGATTCAGGCTGGCAGTGCTTTGTGCAAGGCTGGGCTTTGGCTGGGTCAGTTTAGACATGAACTTACAACATCCTTTGGTTCCTGTGATCTTAGCAGATGCCTGTGGAATTCAGTGAGTCTGTTGAAACCATCCAACACACCTGGGTGCCTGGAGGTGGTGGAGGGACGGCCAGGAGCATCCCAGGGCTCCACAGAGCAGCTGGAGGAGCCTCTTGCTGTTGTGTAGCTCTGCCTTGTGTGACTGTGTGGGGTGGTTCTTTGGACAGTAGCCAATTGCCCGATTTACTGCAGATCCTTGAAAAGCACCAAATGCAAATCAGCCCAGAGAGTCTGCCTGCCTGCAGGGCTTTGCCAGAGCAGAGGAGGACAGGAGTTATGATATTGGTTCATATGCTTCAGCTTGGATGGAAAGTTGAAAATAGTGAATTGTTGTTCTGTCTATAATGGTGGTACCTGAATTAGCTCTCCAATAACCCCAAACATCAGGATTGCCACCTGACAGAAGCAGTCTGGGTCTCTTGTATCCTTGCTCTTCCTTGGTGCAGCCTGTGAAGGAAGCTAGGAGCACCTGCAGATTGATCTGTCTTCCAACAAATCATCTCTGTGAGCAAAACTGGTTGTTGGTCAGGCTGCCCAGACCCAAACCTGCCCTGTCCTCCTCTCTCCTCCTTCCTGGCTGCAGGGAAAGTGTGGCTTTCCTGGTGAAGCGTTCTTGTTACAATTGCATGGCCCATTAACAATCTGAAATGGGTCAGAGCTTCAGATCGTGTTCAAGGTTAACAGAGGCTTTGCAACTTGCAGTGCTGCAGTGCTTCCCATGGACTCCACAGATGTTGAAGCATCTGCTGGCTGCAGCAGGACTGAGTGATTCAATCCAGATGTTGGGACTCTTGCTTTCTGCCATGAAGGTAAATCCCTTTCTGTGGTAAAAAAAGCAGTCTGGACTTTGATGTTGTCTTAGATCTATTTTCCAGCTAAACAAGGTGACTGAGAAATGCCGGGGTCAAGGATTCAGGGCTGGCTCTGGGATGGGCACCTCTGCACCACGGCGTGGCCAGAGCACCTGCAGAGCACACTCACAGCCTGTGCTTGGTGCTGAGCCTGCCTGCAGCCTTGCTGTGAGAAATGCTTTGTGCAAAGGTGCTGCAGCTCTCCATAGGTGACTTTCACTCTGCTTCTGGAGCCAGTGATCCAGCTCAGAGGTACCTGGGATCTTTCCCCAACCTAAGTGCAGGGGGTTGGAACCAGGTGATCTTTCATGTCCTTGCCAAACCAAACCATTCTGTGATTCTATAAGTGAAAGCTGAAAATCAGCCTATTCCCTGAAATTGCTCTAATTTTTCCAGAATCCATTAAAAATTAACAGCAGAGGCAGCTGCTGCCTCCAAGCTGAGGGGTGGGACAGGACCAAAATCAAACACCCAAACTCCAGCCCTGGTGTACAAGCAATTCCTGGTATGCTTGCAGTTAAAAAAAAAAAAAATTAAAAAAAAAAAAAAGGCAACATTTAACTCTAGTTATAGGGTTTGCTGCTGGCTTTTGGGAACAGAGCAGGAAAGCTGTTTTTTCTGCCTCTATCTGCAGGGCTGAAGCTCTCCCCCCGCTTTGTCAGCAGCCCTCCATGGATTTAGGATTCTTCTTTCCCACGTGAGGTTTCTTCAGAAATAGATACCTACCCCTGCTCACCACAGGCATGTGGATAGATATGCTTGGCTTTTTCTCACTTATCTATAAAATAAGCACTTTAGAAGCCTACTAATGACACAGACCTGTTGAGGTGGGAGTTTTTAGCACCGTTAACCAAAAATGATGAGCACAGCTAATTAGGAGGAAAAACGCACTGAGGTTTCATACTGTGGGAGACTGGAGTTGGTAGAGAAACCCAAGCTGGCTTGATTAACCTCAGGGTTATGTGGGGACATGAGAGCAACAAAGCAAAGACTTCCCTGCTGAAATGAGATTGTCAGATGGGAACGGATGCTTTCGGGAGGAGAGAAGTGTAGGCAGTTGCTGCCCTCTAGTCCAATGAGCAGCACATTTTTAATGAGGTCTGGGATTGGGTTACCCACTGTTGAGTCTAGCTCCCCTCAAGCCAGGATCTGGTTACAGAAGAGCCAGTTGCTGCTTTTACTGCTGGGAGCACAGCACAGGGTTGGTGGACTTGCCCAGCCAGGGTTTTGTTTGAGGGGGCACTTCAAGGTGTTTCCACCAAATCCTTGCCTTCTCCCCATAGTCTTCTTTCAGTGCTGGTCTAAAACTCCAGCTGGAGAGGCTTATTTTATTTCCTGAGGAGGAAAGGCTGTGGGGCTTTTGTACCTCTTCACCTCCTCATGTCCCTCCTGTCATGTCAGATCTGAGGTACTGCTGTGGAGCCTCCAAGGCCAGGATGGATGGGGCTTGGAGCAATCTGGGCTAGTGGAAGGTGGCCCTGCCCATGGCAGGGGTGCTGGAATTGGATGACCCTATAAGGTCCTTTCCAACCTAACTGTTCTATACTAAGGTGGAAAATGCTCAAATTTTCTATGATAAGGTGGAAAAACTGCCCTCATGCTGTCAGTATGTTGCTACAGGTATAGTTTAGGAGCTTCTCTTCTTAACAGCATGTGCCTGTTACCTCCTTTCCTGCTCCCCTCAGTGGCTGTGGTATATCCACCATCTCCCATTCTTCTGTCTCAGCTTGTATGTGCAACGTATCACTTCTGCTTCCTTCTCCCCTGGAGAGCTGCCAGCCCCTGAGCTTTATCAGCTTTCCCCTCGGGAGCTGGCTTCCCTGTCACACATGGCGCTGTCCTGGGATTTGCTGGCTCTGAGGCTGTAATCTTGAAAAGCAGTTTTTGGCTTTACAGGCTTTGCGGCAGCACTTCCTCTTGTTGGGTGGCTGACCCTGTGGAGCCAGATGGCGAGTGACTCCCAGGCAGGCTGGGAACAGAGAGAAGGGATGGGCTGGAAAGCTCAGGTACCTGCCCTGATGTCTTCTGTGGCAGCTCTGAAAGTCTGGCCTCTCAGATTCATAGAAGCTCTGAATGGTTTGGATTGAAATAAACTTTAAAGACGATCTTGTTCCAACCCCCCTGCCATGGGCAGGGACACCTTCTACTAGACCAGGTTGCTCCAAGCCACATCCCACCTTGCCTTGAACATTTTCAGGGATGGGGCAGCTGCAGCTTCTCTGGGTTACAAGGGCCTCATCCTGTCATGAGTAACCCACTGAGACCAATGTTTGTTCCTCTCTAGGGTCCAGGTGGGGATAAGCTCCAACCTGGGGTGTGCAGCCATCCCAGGATGAATTCTGTCCCACTCTTTCAGCTGTTGTGCTGGGCTCTGCCTAAGCTGAAGGGCATGTGTGGGTGCTGCCCTGGCATTGCCTGGATCAGCACAGCTATGTCCAAGCACATCAGCCTGGAGGGCCACCTTGATGTATTTTGGGGAAAATGCACCAAAGTAGCCTTATGATACTCAAACTCTTATTCTGAAGAGCTGGTTAGAGCTGCAGATGAAGAGTAAGGAGGGGACACCTGCCCTTTCCATACACTTGAGCTGTGTATGGAAAGGGCAGGTGGGTTGAGGATGTCATGAGGCACAGCTCTGAGCCTGGGGGCTTGAACAGCTCAGTGTATTTCAAAAGCTGTTTGGCAGAAGCTCAGTTGGTGTTTGCTCAAGTGTTTTGCTCTGTTTCTAAAAAAAAAAAAAAAAAGTCCCCCGCTTCACATGGATCTGGAAGCTGCAAAAGAAAATAGTTGGTGCAGCTGTAGAGACCATCATGATGTGGGAATGGGCAGGGCTTGCACCACTTCTGCTTGCTTGGGATTGTGGCATGAGGTGGGAGTTTACTCTTGTGACAAGGAGAGTGATGAGCTGGCACCCTACAAGCAAAGAAATATCTCATCACCAAAATACCCCTAAATATCACCCCTAGTGCTCCATTAAAACTGCTGTAGCCTTATTGGGGTGCTGCAAACTCTGAGATGCTTAACAGGGTGATCCCCTGGGCTTGCTCTGACAGTGCTTTGGTCAGCACTGTCCCAGCATGGCTTTGTCCCTGCTGGCATCACTTGTGACTTGCCCACAGTGCTGTGTGGGTGGCACTTCAAGGCTCTCCCACAGCTGATTTGTCCCACCACGTGGTTAGAGGTTCTCCTGGTCATGCCATGACTGTGGTGCTTTGCTGTCCTGGCTAAAAACACCTACCCTGAGATGTCCCTGGGTGGTGATGGCTCATGGTGGTCCATGTAGAAGAGCTGTTCTTCCCTTCAGCTGCCTGTGGATGGATTAGCCCTGCCTGTAGCAGACCTTAGGCATGACCTAATGCCTCTCTTTGCTTGTTAGCACATAAGAGGGATGGATATGGGGCTTGGCTGCTGGTTCTCTGGCCTGCTGGGAGTCCCTGGAGAGCCCTTTTGCAGACTAGAGGTGCCCTCCAGCAGGTGCCCCAGCCATGGCTTTATTGCCACCACCTTATTCCCCAGGAGCATCTCCAGATATTACAGAGAGCCAGTGGAGCTTTCTGGCTTCCCAGCCTGTTTCCTACCCAGTCTCTCTCTCCAAGAGCCCAGGTGGATGTGTCACCAGTGCCAGCTTGCCATTGGCACTGATCTTGAGTGGCACTTGATCCTGAGTGATCTGGTCGAGTTGTCTCTGGGCCATGGGTGTCCTTCCCAGCGACAGCTCTTCCTGATGGATGGCTTTCGAGGCTTTGTCAGCTCCATGTTCCAGTTCACCATGTTCCCTTTGAGGGTGATTATTAACCCAGCTATCACCATAGCTCTTCACAACTTCCCCTTGGAGGGCCATCCATCCATCCCAGATTAGCTCTCACGTACAGCCTGTGCCAGGTGAAGTCTGTGCTTATGACTTCTCTTGTGTATCCCTGCCTGCTGCAAGATGAAATTCTTGGCTGTGAGAGTCTCACTGCTCCCTTTGGGGAGAGGATCTCCCCTTGCTGGAGACAGCAGCTGCCGGAAGATGCCATCCAGCCCCGGTGTGCGGTGAGCGGCTGCTTCTAGGAAATTCCTGTGCTCTCTTTCTGCGAAGTGTCACAGCAAGGCTGGGGGTGGCACTTCCTCCCCCCACCCCCGCCAGCCTGTGAGCCCAGGGTCACTGCTCACCGCAGCAGCGCCACTGCCACGCCAGGGCTGGGTTCATTCCTGGGTCCCAGCCTCTCTGAGCATCCCCCCCGGCACGGGCCTTGCATTGCAGGGGGTGGCCGGGCTCGTTCCTGTCCTGCTGTCCCAGGGCACTAACAAGCTCCTGTGTTCATGAGCCCCACTGGTGGCAAGCAGCATCTGCTGCTCACAGCTTTGGTGGGGGAGAAGGCGTCTGGGTGGCTTTTAGTGACAGCGATGAGGAGGGCTGTGGCCCCTGACACTTTTCTTATTGCCCAGCTGCTTTTGTGCAATCAGTCCCCAGCATGGATGCACCAGTAAAGCTCCTGAGAAATGGCCTTTAATCCAGAAGCTATGGGTGCATTCACACTGGCCTGGGGGCTCCACGTCATCCCTGTCTGGTTGTGTTGGTTGTCTAGGCAGAAAATCACATTTCCCCCCTTCTCTTTGTTAAGTGGGAGATAACTTCCCGGGTGGAGGTGATGACTGTGAGGCCCCAGGAACACTTGGCTAATCCATTGTAATTCACACCATCTGGCTCTGTCCCCGCACACGGAGGGGTGGGTCACCCATGTACCCCCTGCCATGGGCATTCTGAGCTCTGCCTTCTGTCATGAGTCTCCCTGTGGGGCTGAGGGTTTGTCTGACCCCTGGTCTGACCCACAGGACCTGTTGGAGGGATGTGTCTATCCTGCCATCAGCAATGCCTGTGCCGACTGTGTCGCACAGGGGGGTGGTCCTAGGGGAGCAGGGGCAGTGTGAGCCCCCCTTGGCTCAGGTCCTGCTCAGGAAGGAGGCTGAGGCTTTGCAGGGATGCACAGCCAGGCTGCTTGGGTGGGGGGCTCCTGCATTATCCACTCACTAGGGATTTGGGGATGGGATTTGGGTCATCCCTAAAGGTATCTTCTGGCTTTAACTTAATTTAATTAGGCTTGTGGCTTCCTGAACCCCAGTGCTGAGGACCAGCAGTAACATCACCAGGCCTGCTGCCACCCCAGCCCTGTCTGTCTGTGCTTGGGCACGAGGGCTGCTCCCAGGGAATGGGGACATGGCATGCCATGCAAGCCAGTGGCTGGGGTGGTGTTTCCTGTGAACAGTGATGACACTGCATGGGTTGGGGGCTGTGGGTGCCCCTTTCCAGGCCCACTCCCACAGAATTACCTTGGGTGTGGGCAGATGGTGGCTAATGCCTGGCTGGGGAGCCAGGGCTAGTGCATGGCTGTGGTGGCCCAGCTGCTGTGGGGACAGGTGCCCCTGCCTTCCCCTCCCTCTCCTGTGCCCTGCCAAGAATTTGCTCCCTCTTGCCCAGGGCTGACATCACCCCTTTATCACTCCTTGCTCCAAATGTGTGAGCATCCAGAAGGTGTTGGCCACTGGGCCTTGTCCTGCCCACACAAGATTTTGCTGGGCATTTTATCATGCCTGGACCTGCACTGTGCAAAGATCTCCTCCTTGGGTTCCTCTGGGGGACTGCCATCCCCTCTGATGGCACCATCCCCAGCTGGTGCCACCTTGTCCTGTGCTTCTGCACCCATGAGGTGGTCACACTCCCAGGATGGACCTGAGACAAACAGCTGAGTTGGGATCAGTGCCTGCTCAGGCACCCAGCTGAGCCTCCCTCAGTGCTGCTAAATCCCATACTGTGCCCAGAGAATCCATGGATCCATGATGGCAGTGAATCCTGTCAGAGCCAGAAGGCCACATTTAGCTTGGCATCCCAGGCAGGGTCTGAGCTTGAGCCCATGGAAACAAGTGGCTAATCATTCGGCCTTGGAGCCCGGTTGATGGTGTCCTTGAGCCTGGTGACAGCTCCACCTTGGCCTCTTGGACAGGGTGGTGGGACACACAGCCCTAAAGCTCTTTGGGGAGGGGGGATTGATGTCCTGGGATTTGAGGAGCAGCAGGGGGCACCCAGGCAAGGGCCTGCAGAGCTGATGGGGGTGGAGGGGATGATGTCCTTCTGAATGCCCAACTCAGCTGGTAAGCTCCCAGTTGGTAGAAGATGAAGTATCCTCAAGGGATGCCTCCAGCTGTCCTGCTGCCAGGTGCCTGGGGCACAGCCCCTAGGGCTGCTGACTGACCACACTGCTAGGGTGACTATGGGGGAGCTGGTCCATCACAAGGGTGCTCAGCCCTGGGGCAACCCCTCTTCAGCATCCACACCAGGGTCCTCAGCTGGGGTGGCTGTGGAGGGACCAGATCCAGGGAGCTGCCCACTGTACCCAACGGGCTCTGGGCAGTTTTGCAGGCACATGGGAATTCTTTAGCCAAGCTGTGATTCTCACTGCTTAAGTTTTTGTTGGTCCTCACAGGTTGTGCATGGTTCAGGATACAGAAGTCATAAGGATGCACAACTTCTGGTTCAGAGATGAGGGTGCTCAGTTTATGGCTCAGGGATGAGGCTGAGGATGTACACAGTTCATGGCTTGGGGATGAAGAAGCTTGGCTTGTAACTCGGCTTAAGGTGCCCAGCTTGCAATTCCAAAGCTCCAGAATGAGCCTGCACAGCTCATGGCTCATGGATGGGGACTCTCAGCTCACAGTTTGGGAAGGAAAGTCACTCCTAGGTTGTGCTGGGGTGAGCACTGCAGACCTGTGCTGCCAGCCCTCCATCACGTACCGTGCCAGCAGTGGGGGCAGGGGCAGGCAGGTGGTTGTGGTTCAGCAGCTCCCGGGTCACAGCTGTGTTACTGACCCTCTCTGCTCCAATCAGAAAACTGTAGCACTAATTTTGAGCATGTCTGTGTATGGTGGCCTTGGTGCTGGTGCAGGAGAGCAGGGTGAATACCTGAGACAGCAGAATGTCAGAGCGTGCCATGCCTGACTCACCTGAAAGAAATGTGTCCGCACCAAACCGGGACTGCAGCTCCGGCCGGCTCCTGGAGTGAGGAAGGCGAGCGCTGCGGGCTGGCTGGGAGCTGCCCAGCTGGCACAGCTCAGCCCCGGCGGTGGCTCTGCTGTCACCGTGAGGAGCAGCTCTGGACAATGATGCAAGATGCTGTGGTGTCAGTCCTCTTTCCCTCCCCGAGTGGGTAGGAGGGCACCCCTTATGATGATGCCGGAGGCCAAACCTTTTTGCTTGCTCAAGATAAGTAAAATTGGGGCTTGTCATGCCAAAATTCTAGTGGAGGCTTGCATCTCTCACTCTTTGGGGAGCCGCTGAAGTGGCTGCAGCTTTTGTAAAGTTCTCAGGAATTGCTGTTGACCCGCTGCTCTGGAAAATGTCCGGCCAGCCCCTGGTGCAGGAGTTTGTCCCGGCTTGCTGAGCCTGTGCAGGGCTGCTGGATTTTGCAACCTGGACTCAGGTTTTGCTCTGCTCCTGCTGCAGCAAAAGCCTCTGTCTGCTGGCCCAGGGTCCGTGGGGATGCGATGCAGGGGGCTTCAAGGTACCTGCTCTCCTCTGCTGCGCTCCCAGTGCTGGGCTCCTGTGCTTGATCTGACCACGTCCCTCCCTCCAGCAGGACTGTGAAACCAGCTGGCAAGCTGGGAGCTGGGGCGGGGGGAACTGGCGCCGGCATCTCCTCGTGATGCAGCATCCTGGGAGGGCAGCGAGCCCAGCGCCAGCCTTGCTGGGGCTGCACAGACTGCACGGCTCCAGCGCTCCCGGCGGGGCCGGGCCAGCGGCAATGGCTCCTGTGCCAGCTCCGGCGTGGCCAGCAGCTCATGTGCTGGTGGCCATGGGGAGTGAACATGGCCCTGGGAAAGCTGCCATGCTTTGGGGCCACGTGTTATGGGCCCAGGGGGTTCATTGTCCCTCCCTGCACTCTTGGCCATGCCTGAGCACAGCGGATGGGAAGCTGAGCAGCAGCGAAGACCTTAAATAACACCAGAGCATCCTCACCCTCCTGGCCTTGGGCCTCCGGCCAGCCTCCCAGGAGTTTTTTTATTTGGTATGTGTGTGAATAAATTAGAACTTCCGAAACAAACCCTCTGACTGCCCTGCTCCTCTAAGGCAAAACAAACCCTGCCTGACTTGGACAGCATGTGGCTGTGTTTGCTACCTCCTTGCCAGACTTGCCCATAAGAAGCCAGCAAACCTGGCTCAGTTTTTTGGGCTGTTTCCCGGGGTTTTGAGAGTTACGTGGTGATAGAAAGCTTCATGTTTGGACTGGAAGCTTTTCTTGCCAGCTGCATGGGAGCAATGCAGGTAACCCTCCTGTCAGCTGCGTCATGGTGAGGCTGCGGCCACGAGAACTTTTATTTTTAAACCTTATCTTTATTGCAGTTTTCTCCTGCACTGCTTGGAAAGGTGAAATGCACCTTATCTGTGTCTGCTGGCAGTATGCACTGCTCCTAGGGAGGGGAGAGGTGGATGTGCTGTACCTTCAGCATGCCCTGCGGACCAGGGTTCTGGGGGTGATGCTGGGGCAATGCCTGGGACAATGCTGGGGTGATGCTGAGCCAACCTGGCACATATCCATGATGAGTGTGGGGTGTTGTGTGGGAAAGGGAGGCCCCTGCAGCCCCTTCCTGCCAACTGAGCACCTCTGGGCTGTGTTATCACTCTGGCCTCTGGCCAGAGGTTTAATTACAGGTTTCTGACGCAGCAACGGAGTAAAACTGAGCTGGGAACTGGGACAGAGACACTGAACTGATGCTTAGCTGGCACCCCAAGAGCTGTGCCTGATCCCACTTGGGGGTGTGGAAGAGTGAGGCAGCCAGTCCCTGTGCCCACCTCTCACCCCCAAAGGCTGGCGGAGGGTTGCTGAATCTCATGAGGTAACAGTCCCCAGGGCCACTGTTGTGTCCACCCGGGGTGGCTCCAGGTGCCACACAGGGTCGGTTTTCAGGATGTCCCCACAAGCACCCAAAGGTGCAGGGCAGGAGGGTACAGGGCCATGGGGCTGCCCCTGCAGCGCTCTCCTGTTAATGGTTAATGTGACTGGGCAGCGGTTGTGGCACAGACTCCCCGAGCTATCAGTGCTGCCATCGGCCCCGGGAACAGCCTGTACCTTGCTGCTGCTGTTTGTTTGCATCCTGGCCGCTCCACCCTGGCCACTGGCCTTGTCACCGCTCTGCAACAGCCAGCTCCCGCCCGGGCTGTCTCCCAGCCACCCCGATGGTGGCTTTGCAGGTGCCAGTGTCACCTGTGGTGCCTCTGTTTGAGCAGGGATGGAGGAAATGAGGCTGGGACCGGGCATGGAGCGCCAGTACTCTTCCGAGGGGTCCATCCCGTTTGGATGCTCCCTTGAAGGATGAAGGGTAGCAGGAGCAGACCACAATCCTTTTTTTTTTCCCTCACCCTTTTTTAATTCCCTCATGCCTCAGCCAGGCAAAGAGGTCCTCTGCCTGTTGATCACTTGCTGGGAGGCGAAAGGCATTCGGCAAAAGTCTCCCACGGAGCCTTATGGCAGCTATGAATGGTGCTTGATGGAGCTTTTAGAGGCTATTTTGAGGGCTGATGGCCCCGCATCGCTGCAGGGCTCTGCGCTGTTCCGTGCGTTGCTGGTGCCTGTGGGTTTGCCTGCAGCTCTGGGGACGATGGGGCTGCAGATAAAGAGAGTGTTTTTTCCTCCTGCAAGGGAGAGAAAACAGAGCAGCTCCATGACCTCCAAATGCCCCAGGGCAAGGTCACATCCTAGTGAGTCAGGAGCTACAGCAGGGTGTGGAGCCGAGGTGGTGCTCAGGCAAGGAAAACTGATGCTGGGGTGGATGCTTGGTTCCTGGGGTTGGAGAGGCAGAGCTAGGGCATCTTTGGAGGCTGGAGACAGACAGTGGGTGTCACTGGCCACTGCAAGGCTCTTCCCATCTCTTTCAGGATGTGACTCGGGCTTTGGGCAGGCAACAGCCAGGCACTTGGACATCATGGGCTTTCGGGTGTTTGCCAGCGTGCTGGACCTGCAGAGTCCTGGTGCCCAGGAGCTGCGCCAAAGCTGCTCGTCGAGGCTGACGCTGCTGCAGATGGACCTGACCAAGACAGAGGACATCCAGCGTGTCCTACAGCATATCCAGGCCCACACCAACAGCACAGGTAGGAGCTGCCTTTGGCAACCTCACAGAACCCCACAGAACTCCCTGGGACCTCAGCCTGCAGCCAGCATGGCAGTGGCAAACCTCCATGTGTCTCCACGGGGGGCTGCGTCCCTGTGCCAACAGCCGTTGCCAAGCTCTCTTGTCCTGGGGCACCCTACAATTCCCCTGCAGGACCCCCATCAGCCTGGGGAGCAGCTGGAAATCCCAGGGTGGGGCTTTCCCATTCAGGTCACCTCTTCAAGCATCCCATTCCCACAGGACTCTGGGGCCTGGTGAACAACGCTGGGTTCAATGACACCATCGCCGACGCTGAGCTCTCGCCACTGGGCAAGTTCCGCACCTGCATGGAGGTGAACTTCTTTGGCTCCCTGGAGCTCACCAAGGGGCTGCTGCCCCTGCTCCGCTCTGCTGGTGGCCGCATTGTCACCGTGAGCAGCCCTGCAGGTGAGCAGCCTCCCTCCAGTGTAGCACCCCCAGCACCCTCAGCCCAGGCACGGCTTGAGCATCCCCATGGTGTGGTGCAATTCCCACCCCCAGGCACTCCAACCTTCTCAGCCAGCTGGCTCCAGGAATATCTAGGATGAGCTGGCAGCACTGCTGAACCCCACAGCAGCCACCAACACAAGGAGACATGGGGGCTGGGGACAGTCAGCCTGGTCACAGGCAGCATGGGCAACCCAAGCCCAGCTGTCATGTGCCTCCATTGGGGATACAGCCCCAGCCAGGGTGGGAAAATCAACTTCCTTTCCCCTGCCCTTTTTTTTGCCCATTAAAACACTCTAATCCTCCATTGGGGATGACATTCCCAAGCTTTAGCTGGACAGGGAGCAAAATCAATTTCCTCTTCCCTCACCACTTTCTTTCCCCCCCCATTAAAACATTAATTTGAAGCTATTTTCAGTTGTTTTGTCAGCAAAACAAACCCTAAGCCATTTCCTTAAGCAGGGGCCAGGAACACAGCCCTACACAAGCCCTGCCCTTTCCCCCCACTCCCCTCTGTCCCTGCTGGAGCACTGGCTCACTCATTCTTTCACTCCTGCCAGGTGACATGCCCTTCCCCTGCCTGGCAGCCTACGGGGCCTCGAAGGCAGCCCTCAGCCTGGTCATGGACACCTTCCGCAGCGAGCTCCAGCCCTGGGGCATCAAAGTCAGCCTCATCCTGCCTGGATACTACAAAACAGGTAAGAGGGTCAGTGCCTGCTCCTGTCTGTGCCTGTGAGCAAAGGACAAGTAGCCCAGGGAGGCAGAAAATGGAGCAATGGGATGAGCAGTTGGTAGTGCAAGCATGCAGCTTCTGAGCATCTCCAGCCATACAGGGACAGTGGCTATCCTGTGGCCGTTGGGCTCTTGATGGATTGAAACAGCATCAGGATCAAGTCCTTGACCAGTCCATACCACTAGGACTGGTCAAAGCAGCTCAGTCATGTTTATGACAGCAGCATCC